>NW_012267278.1:9029252-9138603 GCF_000151885.1 Dipodomys ordii | reverse complement strand
CCCCCCCCCGTCCCTCTCACCTCCCCCTGTCCCTGCACCAAAGTTGTAAAATTCGTTTTTCTACATAATGACTTGTACATCTCATTGTTGCAAAGGGTCCACCTATATCCCTATTTAAACTATTTGTTTTTTCCCTTCCCCTCCACAAATTATACCAACATCAAATACAGTGAAAACAGGGGTTATACCGTGGGGGGAGGGACATACAAAGCAACAAAGAAATCATCTTGTAAATATGTTAGAAACAATAGCAAGAAAGAAAAAACATTTGAGTCCTTGTCTTGGGGTTCATTTTGCAACTTATCTGACCATTTCTGCTAGTTATTGCAAAGAAGGAAAACCATGGGACCTATGTTTCTTTGAGTCTGGCTTACTTCACTTAATATTATTTTTTTCCAAGTCTTTCCATTTCCTAACAAATGGGGCAATGTCATTCTTTCTGATGGAGGCATAGAATTCCATTGTGTATATGTACCACATTTTCTTGATCCATTCATCTACTGAAGGGCATCTGGGTTGGTTCCATCTCTTAGCTATGGTAAATAATACTGCAATACACATAGTTGTGCTGGTAGCTTTAGTATGGTCTTGTGATCATTCGGGTAAATGGGCAGCAACCTTGTGTTCCTTAGAAAGCGTTATTTACTTTCAACCTGATTTCTAACACCTCTACCACTTTTTCGTCAGTGTACGAGAATGAAGGGAGAAGGCTAATGTATATGTTCCACAGCAGGGTTTTGGTTTTGTCCTCCAACCCCCTAATGCTAGGGGCTAGATGCCTAGGGACTAGATGCTCTTCTACTGAGCTATTCCTCTACCCTAGAGCATCAAAGTTATTTTTTCCTGATTATTACCTCATAATCTCTTTGTCCTCTTCCCATCAATTTACTAAGGAGTGTAGCCCACCTAGAGCAATATAAATATGGGATGGGAGGCAGGGGAATTTTCCTGGTTTGTGGTACATAGTAGTACCCTCTGTTCTTGCCAATCTTTACTATCTTTCTATAGTATTCCACAAATTTCTCTGCTTTTGTAAGAAAATTACATCTTTTCCTGCTTCCCATTCTGTGACATATTTGTATCTTTTCAGTCACATTAATGGGTTTTATAGGGGGGAAAAGTCTCATCCTGACCCATGACTGTTCATATCTTGTATCTTTCCTTCCCCATGTTATTGAAATATAGATATAGATAGATAGATCTATAGACATATCATCCAATCATATCTATTGAAATATATGTGATAAATAGCCATCTATATAGCTATATATCACAAACAAGGCTCCTGGGTCATTTGAAGCTCATAGGTCCCAATGGTAGATTCCAGCAAGCAATGTGCATGTTTGGGTGGGCACCTCATTGGATTACTGATTGCTTTCTCTACCCCAGTCATTGCATAAAATAGGTTAATTAACAGGCCAACTTCAGTCTTACTAAATTTATTATGAATTATATGTTCAGGGATGTTGGTAAAAGGCCAACACTGGCATCTCTTTAACTCGTAATTATTGTGCTTTATTGTTGTGGACCTATAATGCATTAACAAGCCAGGACTCTGCTTTATTAGAATGCACTTGGCTCCTCAGTTCCATGCATATTTATTACATGAGAGAATGGGATTCTTCTTCTCTAGCCTTCACTAATTTAAAAGAAGATATCCTCAATGAAATGTATTCAAATATTTTGACATTTTGCTTCACCTCACTTACAGAGCAGAAATTGTTTCTGACAGTTATTATACAGCGCTGGAATCCTGCTGCTTCCACTGTTGAAGAACAGGTTGAAAAGACACAGCACTTGCATTTTGTTCAAAGAGTGATTCTGAGGCTTAGAAATAGCAGCACTGTCAGCTATGATTCACTGCGAGTTTAGATAATCTCCAGTCTGTACTCACTGCTAACAGGCTTCTGGGCTTACAGTGGAAGAAAATGAATGGAAGAGGATGTCCTGGGAGAAGGGGGTTACCTGAGAGAAGGTGTATGCAATACAAAGCTGACATCTGGCCACCTAAAATGTTGTTGGAAATCTTTCTCCTTCCTCTCCAGTTGTTGGTCCTTTTCCCATTCTCCATTCTACCAGGCTTTCATTTCAAATACACCTATTTATACAAGGCACACAACAGTAAATGTTAAATTGAAACACTGGGGCATTACAGAAGTTTGAACTGTCTAAAGATATTACAAGTAACATTTGATGGGCATTTCTTTGGCCCTAATTCATTAAAAGGCAAAAGTTACTCTAGGATCATGTGGAAGGGGACACTGAATGATACACTACAGAAGAGATACAAGTTCAACAAGCAACCTGGTGTGATTTCTTTGGGCACCTCTGGTGTATTCATTAAGCATCTCTGAATGTGAATGTATTCCTCCAGTGAAACAATATTCACAAAGGGTCTGCCAAGCAAGGGCAGAGTTTGGCACCAACAGATCTTCACAGAGCTACTGTGACCACCAGAGACAAGGAAAAAAAGTCACTCGTCAGCCCAGTTGCCATTATTTATTCAGTTTTTCTCCCATTTCATATCCAGCTCAAAGCTGTATCTAGGATCAGGACAGTAGCTTCAGCTCACAATTGACCACCTGCTTTTTTTTTTGAAAGGGCCAAAAGGGTGTAACCAATCACATGGCATCATGCAGATACAGTTGGTTCCTCTGGGCCTAAGGCAAAGGAAATAGACAACCCACATGGGCATCAAACCTGTTCTTGCAGGTTAATAGAAAATACATCACAGATTGAGGACATGTAGTTATTTTGAGGGGAGACTTAAAGGTAGTGACCTACTGGAAGCCAAAGTGTCGAGAAATCTGACCGTGGCAGACTTGTGTATGAAAGGGGAGATTGAGAATATTTTGAGTTAGGCGAAGGCATCCCAGTTAAAGAGTTGACAAAGAGTCTCAAAAAGAACTTTGGTAGGAAAGGCTAGAGCAACAGGTCAGGGAATGTATTCACTTGCAACATCCCTAAAATAGGAAGACTCGTTTTTCATCAGAATGAAACATGGCCAACTCAGTTCTTATCACGGGATCTCTGCCAGGTAATGAGAGGCCATGCCCTGGTGGCAATCTGGGGATAGAAAGGAAAAAGCTTTTGCCATTTGCAAAGACAAAATGAACTGCATCTAGATTTTCTTAAAGGTCATACCAGCCCTAAAGGTAGTACAGAAATATGTCTACACTGGAGACCAAGTATGTTGCATCAGGAAACTCTCTTTGTAATAGAAATCAGGAAGAGAAGAAAGAAGAGCCCAAGGTATCAAACATAGTTAAGGGTAGTAGAACTATTTTTTGTAGATTATATAATTACTCCCCATTTTAAAGTTGGGCAACTGGAGGCGAAATGATTGTATAAGTTAGCTTACAGCTCTGCTAAGGATCTGAAGTGACTCCAGAACTTGGGCCTTTTACCATCATCCTGGTTCACCTCTTATACTAATAACTAAAAAGCTTGTAACCAAACAAATATCCCAGAGGAAATAACAAAATGAATCATCAATCATTAGCATATTAGTTGGAAGTTAGTCCTCAGATAAAATAACCAGGTACTTAGTTGAAACCTAAAAAGAGAGAAGGCAGGATCTGATGTGAAAGATGTTTTTGAAAACTCAAATCCCTGAGCTCTGATTCATTTAGTGCCAAAACTTCTTACCATGTTAACTAGAGATGAAGGGTCCTCTTTTATCTGTCTCTATCAGGCCAGAGTATTTTCTGCCAGGAGGGGGAAAAAACTCTTTTCCATACGTGAATATTATAAAAAATACATTATTTATTTAAAGTCTTTCAATAAGATCTTAATTTCCCAAAGAATTGTGTGATTTCTTTTCTTTACACCACCAGGAGTTGGAGATCAAATTGAATAATCTGCCAAGGAAACATTCAAAAAATGGTTTAATAAAATGTTGTATTGTCCTGATTAACTAGGAAGTAAAGTCATACAATAGTCACAAAGTTGATGAAGGGAACATGTATAATGAAAAAGCCATTAAATGGCCATTTATTAAGAAATCATGGAACACTTTAGAAGTTGAGATTGGTAAACATTTGATAGAATACTGAAGCAGTTACCTCTGGGATTCTCATTTTGTGTACTTGGCATCAACTCTTTTTCTCCTGAACCACCCAGAGATTTTTGAGAGTATAAGCCTGTGGCTTACACTTTGATATGAAGAGAGTTTGTTGTGTTTTCCCCTTGCCCAACATAGAAAAGTTTTAACCAACATGAAAAGTTACAGTGAAAAATAACATTTACACATCTAGGTTCTTACATTTCCTATATAAGTTGAGTTTTCCTTACTAGAAATTTCCAGGAATTTGTAGTAAGTCATCTAATTAATCATTAGAATACATCTTTCCTCAATCATGAAAAACTTATCGGAGTGGGTAGTCTTGATTCACCATATATTTCCTGTGAACTAAATGCATCCTGATATATAATCTCACCTGATCTATAACAGATAATATACCTAATGTAAGCTATGATGTAATGCAATATAATATTATGTAATTTACATTTTATATATAATAAATATGCATGTCCTAATATAAATATGGTATATATACATATGTGTGGGTATATTTAGTGTCCTACCATGTGTCAGATATTCACAATAATAATGTCCTAATACTGAACATTTACTAGTTCCAAGTATTGTGTTTTAAAAGTTCAAATCCAAGGGCTGGGAAGGTGGCTCAGTGGTAAAGTACTTGCCTTGCATGCATGAGGCCCTGGGTTCAATTCCTCAGCACCACATAAGCAGAAAAATCCAGAAGTGGTGCTATGACTCAAATGGTAGAGCACTAGACTTGAGATGAAGAGCTGAGGGACAGTGCCCAGGCTCAGAGTTCAGGTCCCACAACTGACCAAAAAAAAAGTTCAAATCCAAGTCAAGGAAATCTTTAGCTGATCACTCTTGTTTCATAGATAAAGAAACTGTGGGATACAGTTTCGCAATCAATGCTCTAAAATTTATTGATTAAGAAAACACATGTATTAATAGTTGCTAATGGTACAGACTTGAAATCAAGCTCCCAGCTTCAAAGTTCTGCACTGCCAATTATTTTGCTAGATGGCCTTATGTGAGTTGTTTAACTGTGGCTAAAGCAGAGAAAAAAGTGCTAGATGCCCAGTATATTGCCACTGAGCTGGCAAATGCATTTTTTAAAATTCCAATTGGGAAACAATTAGAATAAAAACTTAGCTGGGTGAGAAAGTTGGGTTTGAGACTGTGTTAATTCTCTTGTTCTCTGTCAAAGTATTGCATGAGGAGATCTAAACTGCCTGGACCCCCAAAGAATATTACACCAAGCCTTTGTATCAACAGCATCTTGCTAGCTAGACAGGGTGTAGAAGAGGTAGTGATTATGCCTAAAGACTTGATAGGCGATCTGTACCCTGTAGAATCATTTTAGGCAAAATGCATTTTTCAGAGTTCATTTGGTCAAAAGGAAAAAAAAATTATTGCATTGACAAAATTCAGAGTTACCTTTGATCGGCTGAAACAAGATTAAGACAGAGAAAATATATTTGATTTGTTAGAGTGGGGAGACACTAGGCAAAAGTGAACTGGTAGTTCGCAATTGATGAAGTTCTAGTTTCATTTTACTATTAAGTCAGTTTCTGATAAGAATTATTCAGTAGCTTAAGGTCCTAGAGTAGCTCCAGCTTAGCATCTCCATAGTATCAGAAATTTGTTTTTGTTTTAATTGTGAAAATACCATACAGAGGGGTTACAATTACATGAGCAAGGTAATGAATACATTTCTTATCAAGCATTGTTGCCTCCTCCTTTGTTTTTCCCCTACCATTCCTTAATTTTTTGAGTTCCAAGTATATTTTAGATATGAGACCCTTGTCCATTGTATGGCTAGTAAAGATCTTCTCCCAATCCGTGGGCTTTCTATTGATCTTGCTAGCTATGTCCTTTGCCATGCAGAAGCTCTGCAATTTCATGCAATCCCATTTGTCCAACCTTTCTTTAATTTGTTGTTTTTCTGGTTCTCTATTAAGAAAATTTTGGCCTGTGCCAAGGAGATCCAGAATTAAACAAATTATAATCCAAAAAAAAACCATAGAAAGAATCAACAAAAAAAAGAGTTGGTTCTTCGAAAAAATTAACAAAACTGACAGACCCTTAGCAAATCTTATCAGAAAAAGAAGAGAACACACCCAAATAAACAAACTCAGAGATGAGAATGGAAACATTACCACAGAAACAACCAAGATTCAAAACATTATAACGGAATACTTCTCAAACCTTTATGGTAATAAGTTTGAGAACCTGGCAGAAATGGGCCTTTTCCTAGCAAAAATCGACATGCCGAAACTAAACCAAGATGAGTTAAACCAACTTAACAGACCCATATCAAGCATTGAAATAGAAACAGCAATAAGAGACCTCCCATCTAAGAAAAGCCCAGGCCCAGATGGTTTTACAACTGAATTCTACAAGGCCTTCAAAGCAGAGCTCACACCAATACTCCTCCAACTCTTCAATGATATTGAAAGAGGAAGTTCACTAACAAACTCATTCTAGAAAATGTTTTTAATATGAGAAAGAAAACTATCACTTCAGTACAGTTTTAGGGTTTGGAGGTAAGTTGCCTACAAAATAAAGGATAAATTGCCAAATCTTACATTTCTTACCATCAAACCAAAGAAACACAGCCCCCAGTGGGACTTTCTAGGTCCACATCTGGCAACACATCTTATACATAGGAATCCAGTTCCTGATCTATCCTCATAGAGACAGAAGGTAGCATTGAGGTACTAAATGTCTGCATGTCAAAATTATAAGCTGGGTTCTTCTAGATTAAGTCATGAATTTGTATTGGACTGCCATAAGATAACGATGGCACATCCAGAATCAAGCTCAGATTCAAGCACAGAGTTAACTGCCAGAGCAAGTAGCTCAGATCTTCATGTCACCACCATCCGTCCATAATGCCATAGAAGAGTTTCTCTGTGTGACCTGATAGAAAAGGAGGAAATGACTCAAACTTGGCTTACGGATGAGTCAGCTTTCTATTTGAAAAGCATATAGTAACGATGGTTTTAACATAGCCAGAGGTCATTTCAAAGACAGCTAAGAGGGGAATGTCATCCTATTGAGAAGACATGTGATCGGATTATTAAGTATGTACAGGAGAAGTGGCTCCAGAGAATTTGAAATGGGTTTCTGGATAGTGGCTAGTAACCTGGCTATTCAGTCAGGGCCTTAGAATGAAAATGACTATCAGTTTGAAGACAAAAAACTCTGAGATAGAGACGTACAAGTAAACAAAAGTATGTTGGTGGGCAGGAAGTATCAACATTTTGCACTACACATTAATGCCTACCAGAAAGCATCTTCTACACAAGTAGGAGTAGGAAAGATGACCCTAGACAATTTTGCTCACAGCCAAACCAAAACTGGTATGGTGGACATAGAGAAGAAGTAGCCTTTGGGAGACATATGGTAACCATGTAGCAGTAGAACTTGCCAAGATCATGGCAAAGCATGAGGGTAAGCTTTAGAATGGATAGGGAAGAAGGGTTAGGTTGAGTACATTTTTACCCCAAACCTGTGGCAGCAGTGAGGCCTGCAGTTGATTACATTAATCTTCATTTCTCGCTTTCCCTAAGAGTACAATCATTATACCATATGCGCATGAATGTGTGGGTATGCATGTACACATCTGAATACTTGGAACTAAATTCTTTAAGACAAGAAAGTAAACTATTCAGCAGTGAGAAAGAGACTTCTTGGACAAGTACTTGAATATTCATCAACTTCAGGAAACTACAAAGATCTCCAGGGATATAATTTCAGACTCTGATAAGAGTAGTTATGCAGTAATTCGTTGAGCAACTCTACCAAAATGAAATGCTGACAAAAAGAAGAAAGATCAAAGACTGCTTTCAAGGACAGAACAGGAGTCGGGCCTTGCTAAAGGGAAGTGTGATATGTTTGGCAGGATGACTTAGTGGAAGGGAGAAACAGCAGAAAGAATGATCCGCTGGAGGAAGCAGAAAGTTCAAAGTGTCATGTTACTTGTCTTCAACATAGATTAAAAAAATGCCCCAACGTTCCTACCTGCTGACTTTGTAAAGTAAGATAGAAGTAGAGAGTGGCAGATAATATTCCAAATAGCCTAACCATTATGTTAAAATACCTTGGAGACCCAAAGGGACACCCACAACTAACTAGTTAAAATTGACTATGGTTTGACTAAGATGAAATAGTAATTTGGGCAGTTCATCCCCCAAAAGCAATCATAACACCCAAACTAGCATTTTCAATAACAATTCAGTCACATGTTCATTATGCAAATCTACAGAGAAATTTCAACACCAACCTATTGGTCTTGCCTACAGCCAGACCCCATCACAAAGTCTGCACATTTGTTCACTGAAGACAAATACAACAAAGGCCTACCAAAAGGTTTTCTATCAGTTTATTCAGGTGAGAGACATCACCTGGTTGCCTTAAATCTGTCAACAAGTATGTACTAACCACCTACCATGTACTAACCACTTTTAGCACTATGCTAGACATTTTTGGCCCCGTGAAACTTACATAAAGAGTACTAAGGAAAAGAAGCACTGATCAAATGAATGCATAAGAATATGTAAGAGTACTACTAAATGAGATATATAGTGTTGCAGGAAACTGAGATAAGGTGATCTGGCCTGGATGGGGGAAACTTGCTCATGAATTGGAATTGAGCTGAAGGCTGCAGAATGAGTGGGAAAGATCATTCACTGCAGGCAGAGGAACAATGCATGTGGATATCTGATCTGAGTATAAGACAGAGTTATGCCAATGGTTTGGCAGTACAGTGGTTCTTCCTTTTACCACATGCCAGTTAGAGATGTATGAGAAGCTCTTCTGTTGTTCCATTTGTCCCACATTCAAGGCCTTTTAGGAAAACAAAGCATCAGAAGAGAGGGAGAAAGCTCAGAGTACAGCAGGGGACAGAGTGCATCCCCCTTTCTGCTCCCCAGAGAGACCAACTTTAAGACCACATGTTTCCACTACAGCTGTCCAGCCTTCTCTCCCTGCCTACAAATCCAAGGAAAATGGAAAAAAGATCAATAGACATGTCCAAAGCTCTCCATGTCAGTCCTTTCAAACTTTTTCTAAACCAATGAGAGGCCACTGGTGACTGCTTATTCTTTTGGAAAAGCATAAAAGATAAGGGAAATAAAGGCTCAAAGTGGAAGAGTTTGCAATCTAAGAAGATAAGCCATAGACATCAATCATCAGGAATAGTTCTGTAAACTAGAAATCACTGCACACTCATCTTTCTCCTTAGTATTAGTTGGCTGTCATTGTCCAGCCCAAAAGACAAAAGCAAACTAAGCAGGCAGCTTTGGGTATGCTCTTTGCTTACTGTGTCTATGACTTTACCACATCAAATTTACATCAAAATGTCTAAAATGAATGCAGCAAACACTTCATTTGCCAGATGTTTTCCACTGAAATGATGATCTTCACTGGTTACCTAGGCAGATATTGGTGGTGCTAACATATTTTACAAAATGTCTGAAGAAACTACACTTTTCCACCTCTAATGAGGTATGCTTCCATAGAAAGTTATCCAACTATGTTGATGATGATCATTAATGAATTATAGAGACACTATGGAGTCTGCTGGATATAGGGAAGAGTATAGTAGTGTCAACATGTATGGAGTCTAGCAACAGGAAAAGAGGATTTTATACACAGAACATGGGATCAACACAATGAGCAAGGTCTGCCCAGAAAGAGCAAGGCAGAAGGTAAGAGCTCAGGATTGTTTAGGGAATGCAATAATACTTAAGTACCGCAGTAAAATATAACTTGTAGTGCATATTATAGAAAAAGTCCAAATGACTACAATCCAGAAATCAAAGAATTTTCAGTAAGCATTAAGGGAGAATACAAAGCCTACATTGGGCTATTAAAAGATTACAGGCCAATGGAGAGAACATCTTTTTTTTTTTTTTTTTTGCAATTTAGGAACAAGTAGATCTCAGATGTGGCAAACCAGTGGTTGCAGAGCTAGTATATTTCCTCTGTTGAGCCATGAGGCTCTTCAGGTACTAGAATCGAACCTCGACCCCAAATGGGTAAGGCAGTGATCTAAAGTCAAAAAATGCAGCTCTTCCCAAGATGGCAAATCCTGAGACAGGGAGTTCACTGAGGACAAGACTTACTATTCAAGATAAACCCAGAGGCGTTAGACAAGGGTAAGTCATATCAATTTGATAGGAAGCTTCCATTAGGTCTGTGTCGTAAAAGAGAGAATATCTAGGCTTCAATATTAGGTTGTTTTTTCCTCTTCCAAAACAGATTACCAAATCCAGCCCCTCAACAGCAAGCTCATAATGAAGAAGCTTTCATGTAAGTGTGCAACAATGTAACAGATCCTTCCCCTTCATCCTGTAAATAAGATCCTGTGCACTTTTGGTGGCCCTGAGAAAGAACACAAAGGATGCATAGAAATAAGTTCTTCCCAGCAATCCCACTTTTGGGCATTTACCCAAAGGATCACAAACAAGGCTATACTAAAGCTACCCGCACAACTATGTTTATCGCAGCATTATTTACCATAGATAAGATATGGAACCAACCCAGATGCCCCTCAGTAGATGAATGGATCAAGAAAATGTGGTATATATACACAATGGAATTCTATGCCTCCATCAGAAAGAATGACATTGCCCCATTTGTTAGGAAATGGAAAAACTTGGAAAAAATTATATTAAGTGAAGTAAGCCAGGCCCAAAGAAACATAGGTCCCATGGTTTCCCTCATTTATAATAACTAGTATATGTCTGGGACAAGCAGAAAAGGTCAAAAGCTATGTACATATGACCACATAAGATGATGTTAAGTGAAATGAACCCAAGATAGGGACACAACTTGTTTTTTCTTTCTTGCTATTGTTTTTAATATATCTAAAATGTACTATGTGATTTTTTTGTTTCTCTTGTATGTTCTTCCCCCACAGTATAATGCCTGTCCTGCATCTTGTATATACATTTTTCTAATTTGGGGAGGGGAAGGGAAATAACAAAATGCTGAAACAAGGATACAGGATGACCCATTATAACAATGAGATGTACAAAACACTATGTAGAAAACTAACTTTAGAACTTGGGGGGAGGGGGGAGGGAGAGGGGGAGGGAAGGGAAGGGTAGGGGTAAAACAAAGGAGGAGGTAACAATGCTCAATAGCAAATGTACTCATTACCTTACTCATGTAACTGTAAGCCCTCTGTACACTATTTTACAATAATTTTTTTTAAAGTTCTTATCAAACCATGCTAAGCACACCATCTGACTATGCCCTCAACTGCTGATCCTGTGGCAATAGAGAAGAGCAGGAAAAGAGTCATTAGTGCTTCTGCAACCATTAAATTGCTGCCTCCCTCCCCCGTACTGGCTTGGCTTGCAAGTTTTCTGCATTCAACCCCCTACTTCTTTATATCTTTGATGGAGCAGATGATCCTAGGTTGGGCAATTCATCTGTCATACTTCATCAGCCATCTCTTGTTAATCATACTTTCTTTGCTTTTAATTGGTAGATGTAGCAGAATACATCATTCATCCTTTTAGCTGGTTCTTTATAAATGGTAAAGGAGTAAATTTATGTAACACATACTCAGGTTTTTGTGCAAAGGTCTGCCGAGGGGTATATAGCAGGACCATGTGCATAGGGCAGGGTGAAGGGAAGGAAATTTGGGAACAGAAGATGTTAGTACCAGATTTGTCTCAAAAGCAGACAGCACCCCTTTGGTTAGGTCTCTAAACAACAGTGGTGGGGTAAAGGAACCTGGTAATTTAGGATGAGAGACAAGGGAACTTACGAGCAGAGATCTAGGTCCTCCTCTTCCTTCTCCCAATCTTGTCTTCATCACAACCACAGGTGCCTCTTACATTAAACTACAGCTGAGAACACAAGACTGACAGAATTTTCACTTTTCATCTGGATGATTCAATATCACATAGAAGCAGCCACTGTGAGACTCCTGAGGAGGGAAAGGGTGGAAACCAACCTGCTTAAAAGACTTATTTAAAAAAAAAAAAGTTTAGAAGCCACTAGGTGTTTGGTACTTATTTTCAAGGCTATAAATCCCACAGCAGGTGTACCCAGGCAATCAGAATAGGCAAGAACTCTGATAAATTCAGTGGTGATACTTAGGGCCACAGAAACCCTGGGAGGCTATAAATAGTCATTAGGAGTGAGATGCCGCTAAACACCAAGGGAGAAATCCGCCAATGGAGCAGAAATGTAAATCAAGAACTACTATGGGGAAATTGTGTTTTCATATTAAGTGTAAAGGAAGAAGGAAAAAAGAGAAAATGTAAAATTCCATTCACCCCAATGGTTGGTCAGAATTTGAGTCATTTCAGAACATTTTAAAGGAAGAAAGGGAGGAGAAGAAAGAATGAAAGAAGGAAGGAAGGAAGGAAGGAAAAAAAGGAAGGAAGGAAGGAAGGAAGATTTTTTTTTAATTTCCATTTAATTTAAAAGCCCATGGAACCTGTTAGTTAAGTCTAGATGAAGTAATGACATCCACAGTGATCTTACAGAGATTGTCACAGAAAACTCAGCTGACAAGGTTGCATTTCTTTTTTGCATGAGAACAAAACATATTGATAAATACTGTTTACCTCGTGCACATTCTCTGTGGACATTGAAAGGATTAATGTGTGTTTGGTAAATCATTCTTGAAGTCTGTGAAGGTCCTTGTGACAAAGGTATCATGCATATGTAAAGCAGTTATCATCACTTTCAAAATTCACTTCTTACCTGTTCTCACACACACACTTCAACAAAACATAAATTTTAATCACTAAGGTGCTTTGGTTTGGATAGCATCTCATAAATTTCATGGAACAATAGAAATGTATTTCCTTTGATTATATTTAGAAGTATAGTTTTCAAATTGTTTCTGTCTATAGTTGTATTTTATATCTTCTTTCTATATATGATACTTCTAGTATTAGGTCAGGTCTCTTTGAAATACAGGTTTGTACTATATATAAAGAACTCTGTGGAAGTCACATATTAAGAGTTCTGTCTCATTCTCTTTCCCTCTCCCTCTCTTAAGTATGAATTTATGGAGCAGTTATGGTTGCAAATATCTAACAATATAGAATCAGAGTGGCAAAGAGTTGGTAATGATATTGTTATACCACTTAATATGTTCTTGGTTGACTCTCACAACCCTATTTCAAAAAATGCTTTTGTACACCCAGAATATAACTGATTTATTTTCTAAGTCAGTGAACAATGGTCAGTGATAAGCCATTGGGAAATGGGGTTCAGCATCAGATTATGTCTTATGAAGCCACACAAGTGTGATCAGACAAAAAGAAAGGAGATAGAGTGTTCTGAAATAAATAGAGGGGATAAAGAATAATGGTGAAGAGTATTCATTCTGAAGGTGAATTTCCTGGATTCAAATCCTGGCTCCATCGATTATTGACTATGTAATTTTGAACATTATCTGCTATGCCATGGTTGTTTTCTCTGTACAATGGTGATATTCAGAGCATATACCTCCAAGATCACTCATTGTGAGGTTAATAAAAGTTTTATGTAGAAGACTCAGTACATAGTACAAACTAATGAGGTTTAAAGCTAGATGTCTTCTCTTCATACATCACATAAATGGCCATGGAGTCTTCTCAGTCTTCTCTCTTCATGCCTCTCATAACTGTGCTTCTCTGTCCACTTTGTTGCCACATCTTACTGCACATTCCTTTCACCTTTCTCTTGATACTGGACTACTGTAATAGTCTTCTAGCCCCAGTAATTTTTGCCTTGGACTCTACCCCATCCAGCGCACTGATTCCAGTTCTGATTTATCTAGGCTTTGCTTTGTCTTTGTAGCCCAGACTGGCTTCAAACTCTCTATGTAGCCCAGGATAGCCTGGGACTTGCAATCCACCTGCATCAGCTTCTTGAGTGCTGAGGTGTGCACTGCCACATCTGGCAAAGATCTTGTTTATGATCTACCTCTATTATAAACTGACTTGAGGCACATCCATCTGCAATCCAGGTGCAAACATTATCCAGAATATTCCTGGCCATCTGCAAGAGGGAAGAGAGTACAGCAGAGCACATACAGACCTGTGCAGCATCCATGTGCATGTGACAATTGGTACTTCCATTCACTTTTTGTTAAATAAAAATGTGCTGTGGCTGGGCATCGGCGGCTCACACCTGTAATCCTAGCTACTCAGGAGGCTGAGATCTAAGGATCACAACTCAACTGTGAGACTCTGATCTCCAATACCACTCAGAAAACCGGAAGCGACGCTGTGGCTCAAGTGGTAGAGTGCTCGCGTGAGCTGAAGAGCTGACAGATAGCGTCCAGACCCAGAATTCAAGCCTCACTACTGACAAAAAAAAAAAAAAAGTGCCGTGACCAGGCTTGAGGTCAGGGGCAAGGAAGAACACCTACTATCTACCCAAAATGATTCAGAATTCTCACGTGCAGTAAAGTGTAACTGTGACTAACTGAACAGACATTCATCACAACAACAGCAAAGACGTTTACTTTTGGGGGGATTCAAGGAAATACTTATTAAAGTGTAGCAATTCTATTGTTTATGAAGGTGATAAAGATTTACGTTTCTGGAAGGAAAAAAGAGAAAAGAAACAAAGCATGGAAATAAGAAGCACTAGGCAATGTTGATGGACTAGTCCCACTGACTAGTTCATTCTAAGGAATTAAAAAAGAATCCATGTTAGATAAAAAGCTGAAATTTCCCTACACCAAACCTGTAAGATTGATAAGCCTGAAAGGAAAGTGATATGCTAACTTACAGAATGGATAATGAGGTTGCATGATAGGCCACAAAACTAGGTTCACAGAGTAAATGGAAGAATAAGCCCTGAGGAAGAGATTTAAGAAATAACTTTTTGTTTAAATCACAGTGACAGGATGCATCCTGTTAGAATTAGAAGATAATAATGAAAGAGAGTGTCTGGCAAGAGGGGCATGCATATTCTCAGGTGGATTTTCAATCCTTTCTTATGAATAAAAGAATACACTGTATAGCTTTTGGTGTGTGTGTGTGTGTGTGATTGTGCTGTTCATGTCTCTGGGTTCTTCAGCAAGAGAATTAACACCATTAGAAACACCTTCCATTGTCATCATTATCCTCACATTAGAGTAAATTAGTAATTTCATTGCTGATGCAAAACTAATTTCAAGGTAAAGTAAAAACAATGTTAACTATTATATACCAGTTGATATCACCTTACTATGAGTTTCTAGAAGACACAGCTTGAATCCTACTTTAAAGTTTACCTCCATTGCAAGCACCAAGATTATGTTTAGTAAAATGTGTTGAATTGGATTATCCACAGTAAAGAATAAAGATTATAGGGAATTAGTCCACTTAGGTTGTTCACGCTTTTCTCGGAGATAAATATTTTGCTTAAGAATTTTGCTTTCTTTAAAGTATTTCATGAACACAGTACATGGAGCCTGAATACATATGTGGTGAATCCTAGTTTTGTTTAAAATTTTGATCTGTTTAGGCTCCTAGATCATATAACCATGTTGTACCATATATCTCATTCCTTTGAAACTTCAGTATATCTCAGATCCACCAGTAGGGGGTGCAACCTGCAGCTCCTGTAGGCCACAAAGTCACAGTAGAACGGACTTTCTTTTTCATTTTTTAGTTTTTTATTGTAAAAATAGTATAAAGAGGGGTTACAGTTACATGTGTAAGGTAATGAGTACATTTCCTATTGAGCATTGTTACCTCCTCCTTTGTTTTTCCCCTACCATCCCTTTCCTTCCCCCTCCCCAACTTTCCTTCCCCCCCCTCCCCCGCCAAGTTGTAAAGTTTTTTTTCAATATAGTGTCTTGTGCATGTCATTGTTATAATGGGTAAACCTGTATCCTTGTTTCAACATTTTGCTATTTCCCTTCCCCTCCCCAAACTAGAAAAAAATGTATATACAAGATACAGGGCACCAACCTCAAATACAGTGAAAACAGGGGCTATATCATGGGGGAAGAATATACAAGAGAAACAAAAAAAAAAAATCACATAGTACATTTTAGAGATGTTAAAACCAATAGAAAGAAAGAAAAAGCAAGTTGTGTCCCTATCTTGGGGTTAATTTCACTTAACATCATCTACATCCGTGTATGACAGCTTTTGGTGCCCTACATGTATTATCATGTTCCTAATGCATCATCAGGTTCTTTGCAGAGGAGGCTACAGGGAGTGGTGAGGGAAGAAGAGGAAGAATAAGAGTGAAGGGGACAGTTTAAATGAGCTTCAAGGAAGAAAGGTTATTAGGATAGCAGGCTATAAATTATTTTTATGCCAATTATAGACATATAACTCAAGAAGTAGACATTTAGAAAGCACCTCCATTTGATTAAGGCACTGATCATAGTTGACTAAAATCAGCCAGAATATGACAGACCAAACTAGTGTCCTGACAAGGTGGAGGACAGTGAATAGAAAACAAGTAGGTCTCTATGCACTTGAAGGCTTTAGGGTAGCTGTCTGTGGGAAAGTTCAGTGATGAGGATCAACACACTTGACAGTATCAGCTTGCAAGTGATTGTACCGTAGTGTGTTTTACCTATGACAGAGCAGGCTTCCATGAAGGGTTTACTAAATAGATCCAATTAAGTGGATAAGCTAAATCTTGAGACGTTTTATCAGTCTATACTTGCTTAATTAAAAAAAAATCAGTAATTCCAGTGTCAACACAGGGCTTCTTTTACCCTCAATTTTGATTCTGGCATTAGTACAACAAGCCCTACCATGACTGTAAGAGAGATCTCTATGCACGGCGTGTAAAAGGGCCAGGACTTGGCAAGAAGTGTCAAGGACATTTATTTGGAGGGAGCTGCTCTTACCAACCACTGGTGTGAAGATCACTTGCAGTGGGCAGCAGAGCAGTTTCTTCAAATGCCATGAGGGGATTCTTTATAGGGGCCACAGAGATCTGTGCCTGGCACTCTTGAGAACCACAGAGGCAGGGCAAGCTTCCATCATGGGAGGAGGCAAACAAGGGAGCAGAATGATCTCAGACCTAGATTCCATAGGGATGATCTACCAGGAAACCAAAAGGTCATAAGCCTGGAGATGAAACTTTGAAGAACCACGTAAGTACTTTTTAACCCCTTGCTTCTGTTCCCATCCCAAGTGCTGATCCCAAGGGACATGAAAAGCAGCTGGCACAAAAGGAACAAAGGAGATCAACTGTAGGTCATAGCATGGGGGCGAGGGAGAGCTCAGGGACGTTTTAACTTTAAAGAGAGGATTGAAATAAAATAGTTCAAAATTTGGGCAATAATTATGATCCTTTGTCATTTAATTTTATTCTAGTTGACATAAGATATTCTAATTTTTACTTTGTTCATCCTTACCATGCTATTGAATAAATCCTTAAACAGCCTCAGCTCACATACCAATCTGTAACCAAGAAGTAATTAGGACTGTCATGGGATTTTCTATCCAGGGAGAGGAGAGGGTCCCTTCCCCCACTCCATTGCCTTAATTTTAAAGAAAAACTAAAATGTAAAACTTAGAGTCACATTTTATCATTCATTCAAATACTAGTTGACTTTTTCACCACTTCTTAGCCCTGACTGTGGTATCATTGTTTTCCATTGTCACCGTTTCCATGCACATGAAAATTTACCATTTTTTTAAAAGCCTCAATCTCCTCATTTTGATCTCTTGTAACTTCTCTACATAAAAAGGAGAAGCATCTTCTCAAAGATATTGTTTCCTAATCCATAAGCTGGTATAGCCAACTCTTTCTACATGTAGTGAATCACTGAAGTCGAACATCTTAAACTGAGACTGTGTTATAAAAACAAACATTGTTATGTTCTGTCCATGAAGTTTTCTAGCTATTTTTTCTTTCTACAACTCTTGCTGCTATTTATTTACGTGATGGGATAGTAAATTTTTCTAAAGAACCAAGTTTCTCTCATTCATGTGCTAAATTCTATACTTTAGAAACTTTAAGAGGCATGAATGTGGACATGAGCTATTTTTCTAAGAGTTTGATATGTGGGTAGAGGTTCCTGGTTTGCAATGCGGTTACCTGAAGTAGGCCACACCATTCAAAAGGGCAAAAGGAACTTTGATTGTCAAAGTGAACATTCAAAATGACTTTTCTACTAACAAAAAAATGATTAAATATAATTCGTTATCTTCAAAGTGGGCTCTTTTGAAAAATTGTGATATTTCTACAAAAGATGACAATCTGCCAACACAGAATAACTTGTGAATGCAAATATTGCTCACTTCATTGTTCCTGATTTCCTTCAGAAGCTACATAATCTTACTTTCTAAAAAATGTAGCCTGCAAAGTTAATAGAATTCAAAAGGACTACCTTTCAATCTGAAAAAGTTATAAAGATGTTAGTTCCCTGAGTCTTTAAGGAAATCCAATTATAGGTCTCTTTTATTATTATTATTATTCAAGTAAAGACCAAAAGAGGAGCTTTTCTTCCCTTGGTGTCATTTGCTCAGCGGGAACTCACCTTGACATTGGAGCTGATTTTTCTGCATTTCTCATTAAGAAGTTATTGAGAGCTACCCAAAGCCAGACAAGAAACTCTGAGGAGTCACTGGCTGCACTCCCACTGCATACTTTTCACACTGGTTTATTTGGGGAATTTAGGGTCTAGGCTAAGTGTTGAAGGAACAAAATTTAAGGAGGAACTTACTGCTAGAGTTCTGCAAACTCAGAGTAACATTGGATGCTTCCTTAAATTTTACACCCCTAGCTTTTCACTAGTCCCTAGTCCTGGCTAGGGTAGATTTGGTTATTTCTAGGTATTCCCCATCTTGAAAAGAGTAAATAAAAATAAAAATTTCAGAAACTGTTAAAATATTTACTGAGTTTCTTTGGAGACTTTCACAGAACAGTGACGCAGAGAACTGAGTGAAGCAGCAGTGACTTATAAAGCCTTTCTGTAAATTATACAGAGAAGTTATCTAGTGAAAGATGCGTTGAAGTGTTTAGGATACAAGTCTGGGACATTCACCTAGGCCCTTGGAGAGAGATTCTTATTAGTTTTTTTTCCCCCAAATTAGTTGGTGTAGTTAATAAATTGACATGACTGTAACAATTCTTTCAATAATGTCCCACCTCTTTCATCTTTTCATCACAATACTTGAATTCTTTTTTATAGAGCGATCAATTTTTATTATAATAAACTTTGTATTAATTTTACAGTGATGCTATTTATATAACTTAACAAGAGAGCTGTGCCTTTTAGACCATTGTGTCTACTCTAGCTCAACTCTCAAAGAGTATACTCCTTAAAAGCAGTTACAAAGAAGGAGGGGGTGGGGCAGCTGTTCTGGTACTCAAGAGACTGAAATCTGAAGACCATGGTCTGAAGGAAGCCCAAGCAGGTACATATGTGAGACTTGTATCTCCAATTAACCACCAAAAGGCTGGAGGTAGAGTTCTAGCTCAAGGGGTATAATGATGGCCTTGAGCAACAAAGAACAATGACAGCTCCTAGGCCCTGATTTCAAGCTTCAGAACCAGAAGAAAGAAAGAAAAAAAAGAAAAAAGGAGAAAGAAAGAAAGACAGAAAGACAGAAAGAAAGAAAGAAAGAAAGAAAGAAAGAAAGAAAGAAAGAAAGAAAGAAAGAAAGAAAGAAAAGAGGGGAAAGGGAAGGAGGGGGAGGGAGGGAGGGAAGAGAAGGGAAGGAGAAGGAAGTGGTGGGGAAGGGGTGAGGAAGGGGTGGGGAAGGGGAGGGGAAGGGAAAGGAAGGGAAGAGAAGGGCAGTAAGTACCAAACTGAAGATCAGGTCTTAGCAGAAAATCATTTGACCAGTAGGTATATCTAATGCCTGTGTTCTTCAACCCATTGTATTTGAATAATAGGATATTGATACATGAAGGTTTAGGTTTGTGGAGTATGTACAAAGAAAATTCTAATTTTCTGCCTTTTCCCAAGAGTCTTTTTTATTTTATTTTGTTTTGTTTCTTGCTATATACCAATGTCCTAGGCCCCGCTCCTCAAGTATAGCCAACTGAAAGAAGCAGCAGAAACTCTGATGCTTTTAACTAGACAAACATACTTCCTTACTTAGACCCAGTAAAGAAGAAAACCCAGTTGTTTTAGAGAAAGTCATACCACAAAACTACTTACCCTCTTTCCTCTCTGCTTTAGGACAGGACATGTCAGAATTCCCAATAGAAGCCAATCATAGTTGCTTATGCTTATTGTCCTATGAAGGGATTGAGTTCAGGAGGCTCATCCATCCAAAATAAAGTTCATGACACCCATCTCAACCATTGAAATTCTGAGCCTGATGGCTCATGCTTGTCATCTCCACTACATAGGTAGCATAACTAGAAAAATCATGTTCCAGGCAAACTTGGATGTAAGTATAGATTCCCCTCAAAAAATAACTAAAGCAAAAATGGCTGGTAACATTATTCAAGTGGTAAAGTACCTGTCTGGTAAGCACAAGACCCTGACTTTAAACCTCAGTACCACATTAAAAAAAATCAAGAAGAGTTCCAATAGGCTCACCATCCATAAATCAGAGTATATGTGTTTCTCTGTAATGAACTAATTTACCATCTTGTACAAGACCAAGAGATCTAATGCCTACATCAATGAACTAATCATTTTAACAAAGAAATCTCTAACAAGTCCAACAGATTATTTCTTATTTTTTAATAGCAATAAACAGAGTTTTCTGGTAGATTGACAATTCTCCTCCAAGTTGAGAGACAAGTTTTCTCCATTGTAGAGTTGAGCCATCTCCTAGGGATGCTGAGTTCCCTGTGTCTAGTTAAAAGGAAAAACAGAGAATGATTAAGGCATCTTCTATTACTAACATTAAGCCAAAAAATAATACATGTAACTTCCGATGTGAGTCTACCTCCAATAATAGTCACATGATCCTACAGAGGCCAAATAGTTGGTCATGATGACAATTATTGGATCACCACTTTCCAGTAACATTCTGTGATTAAGAAATCAAAATTTTAGTGAACATCTTAAAGTTAATGAACATCTTCTTACAAAGTATTCAACTGGATATAGAAATTTCCAGAGGCCCATGATATGTACTGATTTCATTTTTTATTTTGTAGCAGATTCTCTTCATGACAAAGTTGTACCATGCCTATGCTATAATTTATTGAAGTTTCCTAAAATTCTCCACTCTTTGAAAGTTCAGAATGCTCTTTAGTTTAACAGAGAAATGGTGTACTAAATTTTTTCCAGTATTCCAAGATTTACTGAACTTACCAAGGAGCTCATTTCCCAGAGAAAATATAAGAGTTTGATGATGAAAGCATCAGTTCACCGATGAGACATTTATTTCTTATTATAAATATATTTTAAGGTACTATACAAAAGGGTTACACTTACCTGAGTAAGGTAATGAGTACATTTCCTTTCAAGTGTTGTTTCCTCCTCCTTAGTTTTTCCCCTACCATCCCTTCCTCCCACCTCCACAACTCCTCCCTCCCCACCCCGACCTCCGAAGTTGTAAAGTTCATTTTCAGCATAGTATCTTGTACATCTCATTGTTACAATGGGTCAACCAGTATCCTTATTTGAGTATTTTGTTATTTCTCTTCCCCTGCCCAAATTAGAATAATGTTTATACAAGACACAGGGCACCAGAATCAAATACAGTGAAAACAGGGGTTAAACCATGAGGGAAGAACATACAACAGAAACAAAAAAATCACACTGTACATTATAAGTACATTAGTGTTTCTCTGGTGCTTTTTTGGAGGGGGAATGAGAGTGATCCTGCATTTTCTTATATCTTCTTCTTTTTTTACTTTTATAAATGCCCTAGGTTTGAGTACTGTGTGTGCCTTTCTTCTTGAGAAGAAAGGCAAATTTTTCCATTGAAAAGTCTATATGGTCTGTCTGCTCCTTATTGGATCGATAAGTCCACAAAGTGTCAGAGCTAGCAAGAACGTTGGACTCATTCCAACTCCAAACCCCTCATTTTACAGCTGGGTAAATATGCTAGAAAACATCATTGAGTATATTGTAGTCTTGAACTCTTTTTGTCAAATGGCAACTCCTTTATACAACTATTTCAAGATAATAATAAAAAATATTTTTAGGGCTGGGAAGGTGGCTCAGTGTTAGCTCTTGCCTTGCATGCATGAGGCCCTAGGTTCAATTCCTCAGCACCACATAAGCAGAAAAAAAAGTCGGAAGTGGCGCTGTGGCTCCAGTGGTAGAGCACTAGCCTTGAGCTGAAGAGCTGAGGGACAGCACCCAGGCCCAGCGTTCAGGCCCCACGACCAGATCCCCCACCAAAAATATATTTTTTTAAGAGAAAGCATTCTTGAGTCACTTCTTCAAATGAATCTTTCCCTTTGCTTTCCAAACCCATATCGTTTTTTTAGCCATTGTAGATGCCTGGTCATTACCTGAGCTGGCTTCCCTGTGACACAAATACCCTTGCTTGTGAAGGCAAAGAACTTTTGTTATCCAAGCAATTTCTCAAGTAATGCAGCGGGTGCTGTGTGTCCCTCCTCAATATTATTCATGAAAGACATCTCTTGATATTCCTATTTAACACATGACATTGTTCTTTGACAGAAATTAAATGAAGTTCTCAGTGTGCCTCTCCCTCTCTCCCCCTCTACTCCTTCTCTTCTTCCACTCTTGTTCTTTTCTCTCTCCCCCTCCTTGCTTCCTACATCATTGTTTTCCTCCCTACTTCTCACTCTTTCAATGGAAACTATCAAAGAAATGCCAACATGATATCCTTGCCTTCATAGTTAATTCCTACCAGAAGCTGGAAGTGTAGCTCATCCTAAAAAATTTATTTTCCCTTATCTCTCTCCAAAATCTAATTGACCTTCCAGTAAGATAATCACAGAGCCAATTTGTTTCTAAAAGTTAAAGAGACTCATAGGAGGAAGACTCAGCCAAAATATACCTTTATTTTATGTTTTGAAAGGCTGAAAGTTGAGTCCAAATTTCGAATTCCTAGGATGTCCAACTACTTTGCAATAGAACATAATTTATTAAATGTGTTCACAGTCTATTTTTTCTCACTGTAGTCTGCACTGTCACTGAAATGCAATATGTCACTATGAGAATGATAGATGGCAGCATCTCTGAGAACCTCCCTGGTCTCCTGTATCCCTCATACACACAAGGAGTCCCTTTCTCATAGTTACATAAGGACATTATTTCCATCCGCCTGCACCTTTATCACCATGGATTGTTCTAGTATATTATACTCTTTCAGATCATGAAAGTAGAGACTAACATTAGCACGTGCTGAAATGTGGAAGGTTTAAAATAACCATTGGTCACATGACTACATGGGAATTCCTTGACACGGCATAGTGCACAGTTATGCAAATAATTATGGACTTCTAAACCTCACGTGTGAAAAACAAGGTAGACAATAGAAATACTTTTTAATTGAAACAAACAGTAAATTTGTAATCATTGTTTTGGCTATTGATAATCACTGAGCCTTTAAGTATTGCCTTTAAGACTAATATTTGTTTATTCAACAAGAATTTATGAAATGCCTACTGCTTGCTAAGAACTCTAACTAGGAGAGAAAATGTGAACAATTTCATTAATGGATGAAAATCAAGTAACTTCATCCATTGATCTGTAAAATCTCCCTGTTTTTCTACTTTTTATTATCTTTAGGTAATTCTACAAAATGATTTCACTCAACATGTCAGTTCCTGAATACAATGCATCTTGGTCAGTGCCAACCCTTCAACCATTCTCCCCCATCTCTCCCAACCCTACACATCCCCACATCCCCTCAATTTGTCTAGTTCCATGTTCACATATGTACTTTGAATATTCCGACTGCCTTTGCCCACCCTGATCCTCTCTGCATTCATTTGCTCCCCCTGACTTGATATCAGTCCTCCATCAACATGTGTTCCAGCTTCCTGGTATTTATTTTGTTAAACTATAAATTAGTTATTCAAAGGAGTTACACAATTTGAATTCTCTTCTGTATATATAATGCTTTAGTTACCATATTTCTATGCATATGCATATGACCCTGTCTATGCCTAATATATACTTATAATTTAGGTCAAACTTCCACAAGACAGAAAATATGCGTCCTTTGTCTCCCTGAGCCTGACTTACTTCACCTAACAATTTTTACAGGTCCATTCACTCCCCTGCAAATGATGTGATATTTCTCTTCCTGATAGATGATCATAAAAGATCTCTCTCGTGTACCCAAGAGTCTGTTCTACTCTTTCCCTTTAAAATACTTCTTCAGAATAATAAGTTCCTAATGCTAATCTGAGGCTTACCATGTGCCAGTCTCTGTCCCAAGAATTTCATATGAATTATCATTTACAATCCTCATACCCACCCATTATGAAGATGAGGAACTAAAGATACAGAAGTCAAGTCATTTTGCTCTAGGCCACAAAATACAAAGCTAAGCTTCAGTCCAGGCCATTGATCACACTACCATACCCCACACTTAGTTTCCCAGCATCCTTCCTGTCACTTCTTTCTGTTCTTATTTATCCTCTCCACCCTTCAGTGTCCCCTTTTCTCCTCCCCATCTCATGTATCCTCTCTTAGACAGTTCTCTCTTCGCTTCTGTTCCCAGGACCATTACTGTCACTATCATCATTTTAGGTCAATACTCCAGAAATAAGGAAGAACGTGTGGTATCTGGCTTTTGCAGCTTACCTTATGCTGCGCAATATGTTCCATCTAGTTTCCTGAAAATGACATAATTTCATTTTTCTTTATAGCTGAGTAATAATTGATTATACAAACACATATGCATATACATGCATGCTAAATTATTTTTTATTTATTTATCCATTTGTTGATTATTAGGCACCTTAGCTGATTCCACAGTCTGGCTATTGTGAACAGAGCTGCAATAAACATGAGTATGCTATTATCTAATTTGTTTTGCATATTGGTTTACTCTCCTATGGATAGATGCCCAAGAGTGATATAGTAGGGTCAGGAGATAGAGCTCCATCTTTAATTTCTTTCAGAAGATCCCATACTGATTTTTATCACAGGTATACCAGCTTATATTCCTACCAACAGCATGCAAGCCTTCCTTTCTGCCCCCTCCCTAGATTTGCCAGACTCTGTTGCTTGTTTTCTTGATGTTTGCCATCCTGATGAGGTGCGATGGATGGAATCTTGGGGTAGTTTTGATTTGCATTTCCTTTATGGCTAAGGATGGTGAACAATTTTTCATATGCTTATTAACCATTTGTATTTCTTCTTCTGAGAATTGTTCCATTTGTTTTCTCATTGATAAATTTAATTTCTATAGAAGACAGTGTTCTCCACATCAGGCCTCTGTGTAGCCTGGCTCAGTGTCAAAAGCTAGCTTTTCTGTCTTCCTGTTATATCTCACTCACCAGTCAGTGCTCAGCTATTCTGAGGTCTCTCACCATCCTGGGTGCTGAGTGTCTGGAACCACTTCACCTGGTATTAAACGCCTGCTCCATAGCTGAAAAAGGAATATAAACACTAATACAGGATTCAGGCAGAAAGAAAGCAAGGCAGTTCTATAGAGCATGGGCTTATTGGGCCCACATGAAGTCCCTTATGTTACAGTAACCTTCAAGGCCTGTAAATGAATAGCCTCCTCATTCTGAAGAAATGAAACACCTCCAGCAGAGAAGTGGATGTTTCACTTGACTCCGAAGTCTCCCTTTCGACCACAGACCATTGACTTACAGGCTCCGGATGAAACTTTCTCCGCCGTGCCTCATCAAAGGGACTCCTGCTACTGTGCAAAGAGGCTTTGAGGCTTGAAGAGGAGAAAGCACATAAAGCCAGGAGCTGAGGGAGTCTCAAAGGACACCTCTCCCAACAAAAAGCAAAAGAACACAAGTATAAAAGCCCCGTGATTTCTCTAACAGTACGCAAAAAAAAAAAAAATACACACACAGGTTGCCAGTTTGTCATCTCATAAATGTTTTCCCCACTGACTCTGAAGCCATCATGAGCTGAACCAAATCTGAATTAAAAGAAACTTCAAAGGAAGCTTAATAGTTGGTCACAAGGGGTAAATTTCCCTGTACTGAAAAAGGAAGGTTCCCCAGAGGGTGCTAAGTGGTAGAGTCCCATCAATAGCTTCATATAGTAGAAAATCATAACTCTTCACAGGCCAGAGCTGGAAGCCAAAGCCACCTTCACCAACTTGCTCAAAGTCGCAGTAAAACAAGAATGCAAACCCACAGCTGTCATCTCTCCTGACTGATTTACTGACGTCGGTCGCATTGCTGCTTCTCTTCTTAATACTTTCCTTCCCCCTTCTCCCTGTCCCTCCCCAGACAGCACACAAAGGACAGGGACACACTCACCCCTGACGTTTAGATAATTCTCCCTAGAGTTGCTGAACTTCTGAACAGTCACCTTCTCAGAGATGACATCAAGACAGGTGAGAGGAAAACATTTGACTTTTTTCAGATCTTGGCTCATTGTCCAAGCTGCCTATGTGCCTGAGGACACTTCAAGAAGAACCACATCCCCAGAGGAGGATTGTCCACACACTCTTCCCATTAACTGGGGATACATGTCCCACAAGGGGGAAATGTATGCATGCATTTAATGAACATTTCAGTAGAGGTATGTACCAGCCTTCAAACTATCTTACAGCTATAACTTTCATCAGAGTAACAACTCCTTATATCATCAAGGACACTAGGACAGAAATAAATGTACTGACTTGCCTTGAGACGCATGGATGGCTAAGTGACAGAGCCAGGCACCAACCCAGATTCAGGCTCCTGAGTCCAAGTTCTTTACCACCTTGCTTGCTGTCTGTTTACTAATGCTCTAGTTTCCATGCAAACAAAGTTTGTGTCCTCTATATGTAAGACCATCCTCTAAGGATAACATGCTTAACAAACCTGCCAAGTTACCATCACTTAAATATTCACCCCACAAGCTAGCTGAGAATAGTAGGGAAAAGGAGGAAGAATGGGAGGTGGAGGACCACGGGGACCATACTCCTGTTGGCAATGATCTGGGTACATTTGTTTTCCTTTGCCATTTTTCCAGTTGCCATCAGGGAAGCAGAGAGCTCCCTCATTCATCCTTTGCTTGGGGGTGAGAACAGTGACCTCCTCCATTTGCAGGATTCCTTTATGATCCCACTGGTTATTGCTTGGTCTCCCTACTTCTGAAATGTCTCTGGACACTGTGTTATTATGTAGACTCAGGCAAAAGACAGACGGTTGTGTGTGTGTGTGTGTGTGTATAAAGCAGTGATGAAGCTGGCACCAGGTCTGCGGTGTCTGTGGTAGTTTATTACTGCTGCCAGCAGAAGAGAAATCTGATCCTGGCAGATGCAGCCTGCTGTGAATCAATATTTTACAGGTAGTATACTTTGAAGAGATGACATCAAGACAGAATCAAAAGAGAAGAGGGAGGGAGGGAGGGGGAGAGAAGAGAAGAGCACAAGTGTGAGCAGAGAATTCATCCTGACATTCTTTGACAGTCCTTCCCACTCAAAAGTGAGGGGAACAAGCCCGGGCAAGGAAAACTGACACTGACGCTGCAGAGGACAGACTCCGTGACAAAAGCCATTACTCCCCCACTCGCCCTCAGCACACACAGGCTTTCACAAAAAGGAAAATGTAGCTGTGATACCCTTTTGGACCAAAGGAAGATTGTTCAGAGCCACAGGCTGAGAAAATACCTACCGACACACACTAACCTGACTCACCAAGCAGACAGCAGAGGAAGCACTAAATAGAGAGATGAGCCTCAGCCCTTACTGCCTTTCTTGGCTGCTGCCTTTCCTGATGTCCTTTAGGGGAAATTCTGGGAAATGCTTGGACATTCTACCCAGGGGAACAGAGGTATAGGGTGGGTGGAAAGAGCTTGCCAGGGCTCTTAGATCCCGACGGACTGAGCTGATGGACTGGGCTAGCAGAGAGCTCTCCCTTGGCTGTTGTGTCTTGCCTCCAGCATGCCTGCAGGCATGGCGCAATGATGACACCAGACAAGGTGGAGAGGACGGCAGTTCTGCCAGGAGACACAGGAGCTGTATTTACCAGTGGCCTAGAATAGTGGAGTGTGGTTCTCAGGAGGGTGAGAATTAATTAAACTCCAATCAAGCTTCTTCCCTGGGTAAGACACTTTCCTAACACTAGGAAAAGATAATGGGGGTGTGAGGAAGATGCAGAATCACCGGCAGTGCCTGCGTTTAAAGAGGAATTGTAACTCATAGATATCCTGTTCCATCACCAAAAAGACTGGTGAATGCCCAAGATGCATGTCAATAATGTGGTGTCAGGGTTTTAAAAAAAAACAGTAAGTCAGCAAACAAACAAACAAAAAGAGGCCTTTAGTAGTCAACAGTTACAAGCTTTTAAGATCTGAAAGGAATCTTGGTCTATGAGATGGGGGAAGATTTGAGCCAGTCTCTTGACATTTTCCAAGACAACAAACATAGATTAGATCTGGCATTGGCAAGAAGGGATGGGTTTTGACAGAAAAACAGGCAAAAGGTATCCAATAGAAGAAATTGCCTAAGTCAGCATTTCACAAATTGTGCTCTAAGAAAACAGGGCATACACTAGACATGTTATATGAAATAGTTTATCAAGGGGGAAAAAGAGGCTTTGGAACCCTAAACTTACCTGGAGATAAAAATTAACACAGGTGTATTTGTTTATTTTATTGAATGTCCTAGGAAGACAACAAGTAAACACAGCATGGTTGTAGGGTTTTTTTTTTCTTTTCTTTTGTTTGTTTGTGTTTTGATGTCAGTCCTAGGGCTGGAACTCAGGGCCTGAGTGCTAGCCTTGAGTTTTTCTATGCTCAAGGCTAGCACTCTACCACTTGAGCCACAGCTCCACTTCTGGCTTTTTCTGGTGGTTAATCGGAGATGCGAGTCTTACAGACTTTCCTGCCCAGAATGGCTTTGAACCACAATCCTCAGATGTCAGCCTCCTGAGTAGCTAGGATTACAGGTGTGAGCCACCAGCCCTGGCAACAGTTACTTTTTTAAAAAGGTAAATCCATCATTTCACATCCTTGCTTAAAACTCTTAGTTTTCTGTGCCTTTAGAATTAAGCCCCATATCTTTAAGATAGTTTCCTTGTGTCCCCTCTAGTAAGCGAACTTGTCCTTATGATGCTGTCACCTGACCTCTGCCTCTCAGAAGTCCAACAACTCATCATCTGAATTCCATATTCACTGTTGATGTCCCTGTTGACCTTCTCATTGGCTTCCTATCACCAACCTAGGCTCACCTGACACATTACTCTTCCTAAATTACTCTTCCTCCAGGCATTCTATTCCCTAGTGAGCATGAGTTAGAAAATAGAAGGGAGATGGAGAGATCATCTAAGAGGACCAATAATCTTAGAGAACACTTCAGAAAAGAAATTGATGGTTAAAAAAATTAAATATCCTAAGTCATCCGAAAGATAAGAAGCAGAACAGAGCCACAGTTCTACAGTGAGATATCATTCCTGCAAATTTCCTACTGAGATGGGAAGGACAAAGCTGGGAGGAAGGATGAAAAATAGACCTCAGGTGAGGAAGAGTCAGGTCCTCTTGCCTCTCAAATACAGATTCATATTCATTAAAATGCAAATTTAAAAAAAATCTTTGAAATGACCTCATGCTTGGATGTCATGGCAATACCAAATTGCAATTGACGTTTTTAAACCCTTCCTC
The DNA here is from genome assembly GCF_000151885.1 of Dipodomys ordii. NCBI lineage: Eukaryota > Metazoa > Chordata > Mammalia > Rodentia > Heteromyidae > Dipodomys > Dipodomys ordii. The sequence goes on along the minus strand of NW_012267278.1, from coordinate 9,108,946 downwards.
TAAATATCTGACCTTAACCTCCATGTGGCTCTACATCGAATAGCTCATGGAGGGGCAGCTGTTGGTGGCCATGTTGAAACATAGATTGACTCTGCACTGCCCTGTCCAATGTAGCAGCCAGAGCCATGCGTGGTTATGGGACTTAGCTAGACTGGACTGAAATATGCTCCAGATTCCAAAGGCTCCATTTAGGAAAAATAAATAATAAATATTCCATCAATATCCTTGCATTGATTCTATGTTGAGACGATTATATTTTCCATATATTGTGTAAATATAGCAAATGACTAAAACCAGCTTCATGTTTTTCTTCATGTTACTACTGGATGATTTCATCCTATGTGGATGAAATCATATTCTATCTTAATTGGATAGCCCAGTTCTAAGTGGCAAAATACTTTAAGAACTAAGCATCTTTCAAGCTTCATCCCTAGGATCTACACCAAGTATTTGTGGGGGGGTCCCCTAAAATCCAAACACAATGTCATCCTTGTTTTATCTTTTACGTTCCTAATAGTATTTGTTTCCAGGCTGAACTACACTGAATTGAATATCCACTTAGGAGGATGAGAGGACAGCTATTAAAATAAGGGAGAAGGCTTATTTTTATTCCAAACATAAAAAACAAAATGAGAAGGAATAGGAAACTATAGCAGGCTGGGGAAGAAAGAGAAGATGGGTCACTGGAGGATTAGGTGAGCTACTCTGTAAATGTCAACAACACTGTGTGTTGACATGACTTACTAAAACCCTAGTGTTAAATCCTCAAAGAAACAACTGCCCAATAAATAAGTGGGCTAAAGACTTAAAGAGAAACTTCTCTGAAGAAGAAAGAAGGATGGCCAATAGACACATGAAGAAATGTTCAACATCCCTAGCCATAAAAGAAATGCAAATCAAAACAACATTGAGATGCCACCTCACTCCAGTTAGAATGGCTATAATCAAGAACTCTAACAACAACAGATGCTGGAGGGGATGTGGACAGAAGGGAACCTTACTGCATTGTTGGTGGGAATGTAAACTTGTTCAACCACTTATGAAAGCAGTATGAAGGTTCCTCAAAAGACTCCACATAGAGCTCCCCTATGACCCAGCAATCCCACTTTTGAGCATTTACCCAAATGTTTACAAACAAGACCACACTAAAGCTACTAGCACAACTATGTTTATTGCAGCATTATTTACTATAGCTAAGATATGGAACCAACCCAGATACCCCTCAGTAGATGAATGGATCAAGAAAATGTGGTATATATACACAATGGAATTCTATGCCTCCATCAGAAAGAATGACATTGCCACATTTGTTAGGAAATGGAAAAACTTGGAAAAAAATTATATTAAGTGAAGTAAGCCAGGCCCAAAGAAACATAGGTCCCATGGTTTCCCTTATTTGCAATATCTAGTATATCTATGAGTCAAGCGGAAAAGGACAGATAATGTGATGTTAGGAAAATGAACCCTTAGATATGTATTTTAATGTTTTTTCTTTCATGCATGTGTTTCTAACGCATTTATAAGATTATTTCTTTGTTGCTTTGTATGTCCCTCCCCCACAGTATAACCCCTGCTTTCACTATATTTGATGTCAGTATAACTTGTGGAGGAGATGGGGAAAAACAAGTCGTTTAAAGATACAGGTGGACCTGTTGCAACAATGAGAAGCACAAGTTGTCATGTTGAAAATGAGCTTTACAACGTCGGTGGGGGGGGTGGGAATGATTGGGGGGGAGGCTGGGAAGGGATATGAAGGGTAAACAAAGGAGGAAATGCTTGGTAAGAAATGTATGCATTATCCTGCCCATGTAATTGTAACCCCTCTGTACAGTATGTTCACAAATAAAATAAAATTAAATTTAAAAAAAGATACTTTGTTAGTCTCTAAATCATCTAAATATTTTCCTCACAGCATTGTCTCAGTCCGTTCCTCATATTAAAGAAAAGAAACTGGTCTTAGAAAACATACACTATCATTTCCTATTTAGAATTAATTTACATCTTTAAGAATATCATTAAGGATATCTTATAGAGAGATTCAGTGAGGTTCACTAGCTGAAGAGCATTATTTTCCCTCCATCTCCATGTCTGGAAATTGACATCACACATGCTAATCAGTGCTCTACCACTATGCTACATCTCTAGTCCTGAAGAGCATCTTTAACTAGATAAAGCTTGGCTTCAGTGTGGGTTTGTATAGGAGAAGGGGCTACAATGTTAAATTGATCCAAAGTATGATGCTCTTTGAGCACATAAGCAAATATATCCAATCAAGAGTTGTTTAAAGATCTAAAGGGAATTATTCTTGCAGTTGGTGTTATTCAGGGTGATATATTTTCCTTTCCAATAATGTCAATAACCGTAAATTCATTTCACCTCCTTTTTATTTCCTCAGGACAGTCCATTTCTTATTGGCACATGCTATAAATTCTCTCTGGCAAGTTATTTGCTGTCCTGAGAATAACTCCTTGTTTACCTTCATTGGCACTAGCGGGTGGTCTGGCCAGAGATCTCAGGAGAATTACCTCCATCCCACCTTCGCCCCATCGCTTTTGGAGGTGCTTTCATTACATAGTGGGGTGAGGATAGAATGAGGAAAGTAAACAGATCTCAGAAAGCTTTATCACTTTCCTAACCAGCTCCAGAGCCTTGGGGCAATACTGAGATTACAAACTCTGGCTTAGCTCCATATACTTGACATAAACACAAGTAAAAGATAGACTGTTAAAAAGGTCATTTTATGACTTTATCTTGAGATCCATATGACAAATGGATTTAAAGTACTTGACTGAAATACAGGGAATACAGGGGTAAAAAAAACCTGAATGTTACTCAATTATTAGATTGTGAAACCTAGACAATACAGTAATGATTTGTGATACCAAATAGTAAAAACCTGAGAGTGATTACCTGTCTCCATTCATGTGGATTTTGATGCCAAAACTATTCATAGAATTTCATTGGCTGTCAAAAATGCCCTTATTTTGACAACAAACATGGCCACCTTAGGTAAACAAAATAATGGGGCACGCGGCCTACTCTGTCCGGTGGCCTCAGTTCTGTCAGTCACCCTCATAAAACCAGTGCATGCTAACTGAACACCACATAGCCATAATTATGATTTCCATTGGGAAGTGACCATTGATTAGGAAATGGAACTCTTTTTATTGGAGAACAGTGGGGCTAGCCAGAGGTTAATGGGGATAAAAACAGGCTGGCCTTGAATTCTTGATAGATTAATACTCATTTGCATGGTGGAGGTTAAGTGCTGTGCAGCCTGCCAAAAGGAAATGCAAGTGTCTCAGAATGATTCTGGATAAACAGGAAGGTCAGAACAAGAACAGGAACAGTCTATACTTTGCTCCAGCCCACACCCTTAAGGATAAAATGGTCACTCTCTGGGGACCTCGCGTCTCAGCTTTTGACATCTCACCTACAGCAATACCCTGAGAAGATGTGAAACAGATGCGTATACAGTGTAATAGTCCTTGCTATGATCTATGACCAGATGGGAACCTATCAGGAAGCACTGTTTACAATCCTTGTAAACAAGCACGGTGGCTAGGAGTGTAACTTAGTGGCAGAGTACTTGCCTAGCATGCATGAATCCCTGGGTTTAATTCCTTGGTATCACATAAACAGAAAAAGCTGGAAGTGGCACTGTGGCTCAAGTGGTAGAGCACTATCCTTGAGCACAGAGAGGCTCAGGAACAGAGCCCAGGCCCTGAGCTCAAGCCCCAAGACTGGCAAAAAAAAAATCTATCAGTGTGACTTCACCTTGTGTTCCAACCAAGAATCGTTGCTGCCCACAAAGCTTGACAAGGTCTGACTCTGCCCCGCTGTCTGCCACACTCCATCCCTCACTGCGATTCAGATATTCTGGCCCTTTGCCAACCTCTTAAGTCGGATTTTTTCCTACCTCTGAACATTTTCCTTTCTCTTAGCCTGTGTAGTTGTTTTCAGGATCCTGGGACAGCTGAGCCCTTTTCTTTAGTCAAGTATCAATGTATAAATAGCACCTTAGGGTGATCTTCCCTGATGATTCTATTTAAAGAACCATCTTCCTGGAATACTCTGCCAGGTCTCCATCCATTGACCTTGTGTTATAATCCACTTAACATGAATTTGTCCTGTTTATTCATTCATTTTTTTGGCCATTGTTGCCTTTGCTCTTGCTGTATGCCTGGAACTATGCTTGGCATATAGTGGTTGTTCAATGCAAAACCTAAACAATGTTGTCTATAGAGGAATCCTCATGGAGGACAGTTTCTTCAAACTATTTTATTCACATATCATACAAAAAAAACCCTGAGTAAATAGATGCCATAGCTGAAGGACCTTGTTGTCAGACACTCAGAACAATTGCAGGGCTGGGAAATGAGGGAGTGGTCAACTCCTCCCAAAGATATTCTAGCCATGGGTTAGAAACTACACAAACGTCTGCGTAGACTTGTCCACAGTCCCCAGTTCTTTCCATCTCCATTCCTAAAAGCAAAATAAGCTGTCCAGAAAGGAGGCAGTTGAGTTAATTACCAAGTCATTAATGGAAAAAGACTTACTGGGGAGAAAGGAAGGCTGGAAGGGAGAGAACAATGTTCCTCAGGACTATAATCAACATGGAATACATTTGCTCTTCCATGTTTCACCACTCCATTGTGGATTGCCAGACATGACCTAAATCTTAGGGGAACTACCTCCACAGATACAGGGATGGGTAAGCACTTAGTGGATGGAAAGGTCTCAAAATCCTAACCAGCACTGGAGCTTTGTGGCATCAAGTTATAAAATGATGACACAGAAAACTTCCAAAGAAAACTTCCAAAGAAAACTTCTGCTATCCTTAAAATCACACCAACTTCTTCCTTATAAATCACACCAACTTATATAAATGATGACACAGAAAACTTCCAGAGAAAACTGCTATCTTTAAAACCACACCAACTTCCTCCTTGTTTAAGAGAAGAAACCTACACTAGGTAAAAAGAGAGCCATCATTCTTTCCCCTTGAGATGAGAGGAAGCAACAGTGTGTTTAGATCTTTAAATATGGGAAGCAAGATAATTCAACTATACATCAATACAAAAGTAGTCTACTTTTTGGTCAAGTATTTACAGACAAAAAGTTAAAGTGGTACTTCAGCAAGGCTGAGTAACATAACGTGTGCTACTATCAGCTGATCAGGATGAGGCACTGGACTCTGTAATATTGGAGGTAAAGAAATAGAAACAGCTTACTTGAAAACTGGATCCTTAAGAAGAAGCAATACTAATATCTAGTATATGTATGAGTCAAGCGGAAAAGGACAGATAATGTGATGTTAGGAAAATGAACCCTTAGATATGTATTTTAACGTTTTTTTTCTTTCATGCATGTGTTTCTAACACATTTATAAGATTATTTCTTTGTTGCTTTGTATGTCCCTCCCCCACAGTATAACCCCTGCTTTCACTATATTTGATATCAGTATAACTTGTGGAGGAGATGGGGAAAAACAAGTCGTTTAAGGATACAGGTGGACCTGTTGCAACAATGAGAAGTACAAGTTGTCATGTCCAAAACGAGCTTTACAACGTCGGTGAAGGGGGGAGAGGATTGGGGAGGGGAGGGGGGGAGACTGGGAAGGGATGTGAAGGGTAAACAAAGGAGGAGGCTGCAATGCTTGGTAAGAAATGTATGCATTATCCTGCCATGTAATTGTAACCCCTCTGTACAATATGTTCACAAATAAAATAAAATAAATAAAATAAAATAAAATAATAAAAAAGAAGAAGCAATACTATGTTGAAGGATACCGCTGGAAATACTCCCAAAAGCTCTTTGCAGTGGTGAACACTCCAAGGGTCAGATATATGTGATGATATAGTAACAAACATCATGTGACATCTACAGTATAATTTTGTCGGGTATAAAAAGGATTATTGTTTAGACCATAGAATTAGGAACCGAGTTGCTTCTAACTATTCTATTAATTAACCCATTAATTTTTCAGCACATTTTTTGGTTTGGTTTTTAAATTGAATAGTGGGAAGGAATTTCCTCTTCCCCAACTTTTGACATTTCAAAGTTTGAAAGTTTGTTGGATGTGGGTTTGTCCTTAATCTATGCTTTCAGCTACTTCATGAATTAGCATATACTCAAATGAAAAAATAAATTAAAAAGTTCATCCTAGAGCCTCAACAGTTTGGAACTTGAGTCTTAGCTGTACAGTATAGTCTCTATATGACAACATGGTAGACATTTGAATGAAAAACTTAAAAAAATATAGTCTGGAATAGAAACAGGTTCCAGTGGCTCATGCCTGTCATTAAAGCTACTGCAGAAGCTAAGATATGAGGATCTTAGTTCAAAGCCAGACCAGAAAGATTCCAATTAACTACAAATAGCTAGAACTAGAGGTGTGGCTCAAGGGGTAGTGGGCTAACCTTGAGAAAAAGAAAAGGAAAAAAGAAAGCAGAAGAACAACACACAAGCTCTGAGTTCAAGCTCCAGGACTCACATGTGCACACACACACACACACACACACACACACAGCCTCTCACAATGCAGCTATTTTCTGAATGCTCTAATAAGTGGATTTAGTATTGCATGCATGTACATAAGTATATCTCCTAGATAATCTCGGGGTGTTAGCAAGCTTACTACTGCAGATTCATTTCCCAATGTACAGTGGCCTGATCACAATCACAGTGACCAATGCCCCACCTCTCTTTTGTGTGTGGTGGTGGTGGTGGTGGTAGTGGTGTGTATGTGTGTGTGTGTGTGTGTGTTGGTCCTGAGGCTTAAATTCAGGGCCTGGGCACTATCTATGAGTTTTTTGGCTCAAAGATAGAGTTCTACCACTTGAGCCACGCCTCAGCTTTCAGCATTTGGGTGGCTAGGTGGATATCAGAGTCGCACAGACTTTCCCACCTAGGCTAGCCTTGAACTACAATCCTCAGATCTCAGCCTCCTGAGTAGCTAAAATTACAGACATGAGCAACCAGAAGCCAGCACCTTCTCTCTTCCTATTTGATGTTTCTTATTTAGGCTCATTATAGTACGGCTTTGCATTGAAGTCATTTGCCTGAAATTTGCCTATAGGCAAATGCAACAAGTGAGTCGTGAGTCCTTGTGTTTCCACTCCATTGTCTTCTCTTGAGCCCTGCCAGCACTGCACCTGCTTCCATATGTGCTCCTTGGCAGGATGCCAGCAAATGTCTTTCCTAAGTCTATGCCACAAGGAGGTTTTCCCCTCTTGCTTTTCGTTTGTGTTTCTTCCACAAGATAAGAAGGTGCATACTGTCTATCTGTGCTCCCTAAGATCCACGAGGAAGACAAGCAGAACATAGGAAACCAATGAAAATAACTATCAAGCTCCACCCAAAACTTGCTTTATCCACTGTCAATTGCAGCTAGCTTCCTACTTCAACATGTGGCATTCATAAAGTTTGAGGAAAGCTTCTTCTCTTTTCCTATTTACTTTTAAAAACTTGCTACCTTGCTTAAACATTTTAACTTTGATCATTACCAGTCCTGGGAGGTGGGACCTTTAAGTGGTAATTAGAACACAGGGGCTCCAACATCAAGGAGGGATTAATATATGCTCCCTATGAGAATGAGTCAGTTACATAAGAGTGGGTTTTATGGTCAGAGCTGTTTTATTGAGACTGACACCTTACTCTCTTCCCCTTATATGATCCCTCTGCCTTTCCTTGCTTCCCATTTCTGGTTTTATGCCACGATCTGACACACAGCACATGGTCCTCACTAGAAGCTAGGAAGTTGCTACCACCTCCCCAGACCCTAGAACTATGAGCTAAAATAAACCTCTTTTTTTGTAATTTTTATTAATACATATTTAATTATGGCATAAAACATGAAAAATAAAACCTAGCAAAATTGACTTTCTCCCTTTCAGTAGCTCAGAAAATACTGACAATGTCTTGGGAATCTAAGCAAATATATAGGTAACCAAACAAGTGAGTTACAAGAATGAGACAAAGGAGTTATTTATTGTCGTATCTTACAATACAATAGTATTGAACATGATTTCAAACGTATAGCTAAAATACAAAGAGACATAGACTTCCAGAAGATTAAAACTAAATAAATAGACCTTTAAAAGTGTAAGGTAAAAAAGAGGAATAGAAGGGAATGAATCCAATCAAAGTATATTACCTGCATTCAACACATTTTTTGTAATTGCCTTTTCAAACTACATGTGACTAGGAGATATAAAGAAACCACCCAGAATACAGAAGGCTGGCAACCTAAGACCTGAGTCCAGGAGTCAACAGAAGGTAATGGAAGACATCCTAGCACCAAACAAAAGGCTCTTACCTTGAATCCCCATGTTCTTTTGTTAAAAACCTAGGAGAGGAAATCTGGCCCAGCAAGTGCCAAACCAAAATCAACTATCTGTGGCCATTCTATATGCTGTGGATACCTTAAAATTGCCCTGCACGTGAATAAATTTTCTTTATAAATTAGTCAGTGTCCAATGTTCTATTATAGCAACAGAAAATGGATGAAATTGCACTGTAGGTCACAAACAATAGAATCTGCTCAGAATAGTTTAAGATTCAAAGCTATGAATTGCAGAACTAGAGTCAAAGTGCAAACTAAGGACCCTGGAGTTCCATCACAGCATCTTCTCTCTTTGCTGACCAGTGGATCTCATCACTAGGACACTATCTGGGTTATAGTCTCAGTCTTGGGATGGCAGGGTAGCTTGGTGGTAAAGCATTTGCCTAGTATGCAAAAAGCACCAGGTGAAAAGCCTAGAGTTACCAAAAAAGAAAAAAAACTATCTCAGTCTTGTGTATCTGAATGACAAAACAATTTTCCCAACTAAAAAGAAAGCCTTTAAAAAATGTAGGTTTATGGCTGTGCTTTGAGGAAACAACACTCACTCTATGAGAAATCATCTACACTTAAGAGTGGTGCATCCATGTTTTAGTCCTACAGAAATCCACATCTCCCACTCTGATTTCCCCTTCTATAATACAGACTTCTGCTTCCGCTGTGTCTCCCTCTGAGATGGCAATGATAATGCCCACATTAACTCCTAAACTAGGAGAAAATATTTTACTTTCACATAATTCATTTTTGAAACCTCTCTATACTGAGATTCCACACTACCATGTGAGCAGCTGATAAATACAATAAATATGGAGCTTACAAACTAAATTTTATCACTTTTTAATTCATTACATTATATTTAGCTTACCTGTTGAAAAACATAGCTTCACTATATACACTAAAGGGTAGAGGAAATCAGACAGAATTACTCTTAATAGAGACAGTGTGCTGGTGTGGTGGCATACACCTGTAATCCAGAACTAGAGAACCAAAGACAAGATGATCTGAGGTTGAGGCCAACATAGACAGCATAGGGAGACACTCGTCTATGATAATAATACCAATAGTGATAATAGTAATAAATAATGACAATAGTGCTAATAGCAAGAGCCTTCTCAGTTATAGTTTTACAGAAAGCCAACTGCCAATCTTTCTTTACCTTCTTCTGATAAATAAAGCAGGCCAGAGGAGCCTGGCACTCCATGGATCCCCTTGGCCAGCCCTGGTAAGTGTCCTTTATACCTTGACAGCTTTATCACCTGCAGTCAGCCTTTTCCACAGCCAGGCAGGCATATTATTGGCAGCTGGTCTGTCGGCTCCTCAGGTGCCTTTATTGCTGTTCTCATCTTGTCTACAGAAGAGGAGGCTCTTTTATGGTTGTGGAGATAATTGATTCACTAGACTTGTGTCTGGTCTTTCTAAAAAAAAAAAAAAACCTCACCATCTAGCTTAGTGCAATGATAGCTTCTCTTACAAATCAAGCAGGATAATTTTCCAGGTTTGGGGAAAGCTTCTCTTCCATGGAGCATTCCGTACACTAAGAAATCTCTATTCCTACCATTCGTCATTGCAGATTTTGCAATTAAAAATGCTTTATATGTCAGCACGGGTGGCTCACCCCTGTAATTCTAGCTACTCAGGAAGCTGAGTTCTATGATCACAGTTCAAAGCCAGCCCTGGCAAGAAAGTCTATGAGACTCTTATCTCCAATTAACCATCAATAAACCAGAAGTGGCTCTGTGGCTCAAAGTGGTTGAGCACTAGCTTTGAGTGAAAAAGCTCAGGGATAGTGCCCAGGTACTGAGCTCAAAATCTACAACTGACAAAAAAAATCATTATATTTACCTCCTTCTTCCCAGCTCACCAGTCGTTCTTATATAGCATATTTGCCCTAATCCAAAAATTAATCACTAACATTTTAAAAGAAAAAATGTAAAATACCTGTCTGCTCCTCCCTATCAACTTTTCAGAATATCTATGGGAAAATTGTTCTTTTATTTTTAAAAAAGAAACTTACTATGTTGATTCTAAATCATATCCACGTTCTCATGACTGTATCCAAGCAACAGTTGGGGTGGTGTACAAGAGTCTTCAAAAAGTACTTGGTAAATTGATAAATAATTGAAATAGTAAATCCTACATGTCTCAGACGGTTCTTCAGAGCTTTTATGTTCTCTGACATGAAGGTCCATAGTATCTAGTATTCAATAAAAATATCAGTCACAACAGTAGAAAGAAATTGCCATCAATATCTTTCTTTAAATAACAGAAAAAGAAATACTATTTGCCACAAGTCTAATTATTAGGGTTAGGACATTCAGCTTGATAAGGATATCCACGAAATGTCTCAGGTCCATTTGCTTGGCTGTAAGTGAATGAAACAACAGAACATACATAGTGTTTGGTCCGGTCCCTGCTCCCCTCCATCCATTAAGCTAAGGTAACCAGAACTCTCAGACAATAAATCACTCTCTGCTCACAGGTTTTTGTATATAAGATATGGATTGTTCATTTTGTTTTACATTTTATAATGTAATCTCTAATGTCTGGATTATTGATGGCAGTTCACAGATGGGTTTCCAGGGTGTTAATACACAAAATGTTTTTTATATGTGCAAAATATACTAACAGGGAAAGAAATCATGGCTTTAGTTATAGCTTCACAAATAACGAAGTGCCCTCCCCCCCAAAAAAATGCCTTGACTTACACACAGTGAAACTGAATTCTCCCTTCGCATTCTCTCGGACGTGGCCTGACTCCGGTGATTTGAAAGAACTGGTGATGGATTTCTTGTTTTCTAGGAATTTTCTAGAATGTAATAGATTCAAGATGGTAATTAAACTATTCACCAAAAACTGTGCTATTGGAAGGACCTGTTCAAGAAATTAGGAGTCTGGGTAGGTTAGATTTTTACATGATCTTCCCAAGGTTTAATGAGTTCTAAAAAATTCTTCCCAAAGGGCAGGTAGTCCACATACTACTTGAACTGCAGGACTGTAATTGTAACAAAAAAAAATCATCAAGAGTGCTCAGCTGAGTACCTATAGGTACTACTTGTAATGGGGATTATTTCAGTTTGAGGTCAGCCTGTGCAAAGACCTTCTCTCAATGAATAGCTGGACATGTTGGTACGTGCCTGTTATGCCAGTTGCACAAGAGGCTGAAATCAGGAGCATTACACTTCCAGGCAAACTTCAGGGCAAAAAATGCTTGAGAGACCCCATATCAACAGCAAAAAGCTGAATGTAGTGGCACACATCTGTCATCCCAGCTTTGGAGAAAACATAAGATAATAGAATGGAAGTCTAAGTTGGCCAAAGCAAAAAGCAAGAACCTATATCAAAATAACCAATGTAAAAATTGAATGGAGGCTCAGAAAGAATGACATTGCCCCATTTGTGAGGAAATGGGAAGACTTGGGAAAAATTATATAAGTGAAATAAGCCAGGCCCCAAAAAACATAGGTCCCATGGTTTCCCTTATTTGCAATAACTAGCATATGCCTGGGACAAGCAGAAAAGGTCAGATAAGATGATGTAAGCGAAATGAATCCCAAGATAGGGACACAAGTGGTTTTTTCTTGCTATTATTTCTAACGTATTTATAAGGTACCATGTGATTTTTTTCCATGTGATCTTTTTGCTGCTTTGTAAGTCCCTTCCCCATGGTATAACCCCTGTTTTCACTGTATTTAATGTTGGTATAATTTGGGGAGGGGAAGGGAAAAAATTGTTTAAATGGAGATACAGGTTGACCCATTGCAACAATGAGATGTACAAGATGCTATGTCAAAAAATGAATTTTACAATTTAGGTGGGGGGGTGGGGGGGAGTGTAGTTGAGGAGGTGGGAGGGAAAGGATGGTGGGGGAAAAACAAAGGAGGAGGCAACAATGCTTGATAAGAAATGTACTCATTACCTTGATCATGTAACTGTAACCCCTCTGTACAGTATTCACAATAAAAAATTTATTTAAAAAATTGAATGAAGGCATGGCTTAAGTGGAAGAATACCTGCCTAGCAAGGGCAAAGACCTAAAGTCAAGCCCAGAACCCCAAAGGAAGAAGGAAGAGGAAAAAGTTAGTAGCTGGAAGCACAGTACAGCATGTACGAGCCTGCATCTCAGTCCACATGGATGGCACAGAATGGCGTTGTCACAGGTTCAGTTGGAAACCAAATGCCTTTCCAAGGACAGGAGAAATTGCAAACTCATGGGAAAATCGGGTGATGCAAAAGAATTGAAATCTGTGCTGGTGGCTCATAACTGTATTCTTAGCTACTCAGGAGACTGAGATCTGAGGGTTACACTTCGAAGCCATCCTGGACAGGAAAGCCCCTAAGACTCTAAGCTGCAATAACTATCCCCCCAAAAAGCCAGAAATGGAGCTGTAGGTCAAGCAGTACAATGCTAGCCTTGGGCAAAAGAGCTCAGAGACAGCACCCAAGTCCTGAATTAGAGTCCCAGGATGTTCTCTCCCCCACCTCTCTCTCTCTCTCTCTCTCTCTCTCTCTCTCTCTCTCTCTCACGCACACACACACACACACACACAAAGAAGTGAATCTCAGGGCAACAAAAGCCAGTTGATCCATACTAACAAATATAATATTTTAAAGTAAATATATGTGTATATACACTTATATATGTATATACATATGTATATACATATATATATTCTTCTATTATAGTCACATTATCTTCTTTCCTATTTACAAATGTCATGAGTTTTTGGAGCCCACTTATGCTGCAGAAAATTATCCTTGTGTTTCTCCTTCAATTGGGATCACTGTGTGCTTTCACTAAAGGTGGGAGATAGGGCTTCTCCCTACTCTCTCCAGCAAATAGCTGCTGAGACAGGCTCTTGCTTTGTCTGGGATGAAGCATCTTCTTTTCATGAACATGTTCCAATCTAAGATTTACTTCCTAGGAAACATATATATTTTTGGGGGGAGGGGTCTGGTCATGGGGCCTGAATTCTGGGCCTGGGCACTGTCCCTCAGCTCTTCAGCTCAAGGCTAGCACTCTACCACTTGAGCCACAGCGCCACTTCCGGCTTTTTTCTTTGTTGCTTATGTGGTGCTGAGGAATTGAACCCAGGGCCTCATGCATGCAAGGCAAGCGCTCTACCATTGAGCCATCTTCCCAGCCCAACATATTATATATTAAGACTTGAAAAGCTCAGAACCAATCATCTAAAAAAATTGTTTTGCTTTAAAACAATAGAAATCACCTAGGCTTTTTTTTTACTGCTTATTAAGATATTTATAACATTATTTCTTCAAATAAAAGAAAACTTAAAATAGAAATCTCAGAGAGGAAGTTGTTTTCCTAAATAAACTCAGGAAGCTAAGTATAAAACCCAGTACCTCTTTTAGTCCAAAATCTACCTTGAAATGTATGCAATAAGGTCTGAAGAAAATAAGATATATTGGAACAGCAAATGTTGATTTATAAAATGGAAGGAAGGTTAAAAAAATGGATAATGTAGAATTCTAATAGTCTTAACTGGGAAAGTGCAGAAGAAAGCAAGTAGTATTTATGTAATTAACCCAAAGTATTTTCAGGGTAGAACTTCATTTTTCAATTACCCAGAAAATCTTAAATTTATTTTTTTAAAATTGTTATTGTAAAAGTGATGTACAGATGGATTAGAGTTACATGCATCAGGTGATGAGTATATTTCTTTTTGATCAGTGTCACCTCTTCCCTCATTTTCTCCCAGTTTTTATTTCATGCTACAAATATAGATCTGAGGGAAACTATTTGTTGGTCAGGGCGAGGGGGTGGGGATGGGTAAGCAAGAAGTCACTGAATCAAGAATACACTGACAAAAGCCAAGTCTGTGAGCTCACACCTGTCATCTTAGCTATTCAGGAGGCTGAGAACTGAGGATTGCTGTCCTAAAGCCAGCTAGAGCAGGAAATTCTGTGAGATTCTCATTTCCAGATAACCACCAAAAAGCCAGAAGTGGAGCTGTGGCTTATGTGGTAGAGCACTAGCTGTGAACAAAACAAGCTCAGAGACAGCACCCAGGCCCTGAGTTCAAGTTCAAGATTAGCACACAACAAAAGGAAAGAAAGAAGGAAGGAAGGAAAGAGAGAGAGGAAGGAAGGAAGGAAGGAAGGATGGAAGGAAGGAAGGAGAATGAATGGGCTGAAATGAGAGTGTCTACTAGCCTTACACAATTATTCTGCATAAGTGAACACTGGGAATATAACTTTACAAATGGAATATTTCTCTAGAATCCATAAAATTCAGGGGGGAAAATAATAAAAATCAGTATTAAAAAATAAAACTAACCAGGTATCATTTCATTTTACATAAAATAGAGATTGCCTTCCAGCTGGCCTGATGTTAAAACAGCTATTTCCATTTACCACACCCCTTAAAGCAGTTTTGAAAGTATCAGCTTCTCTGTTCAATTGTAAAATGCCTGCTCATTTTTTTTTTTTTGGAAGGAGTGCTTCGGAGAGTGAGAAAGATTCAAGTCTAAAATGGCTAAAAGACAGTTTTATGAATCTCCCTGAGTCTACAAGATGAAGTATTCAGGCCGTTATCATGAGCTTATATTTCCAGGACGGAAAGAGACAGCTCCTGACTCGGTATTGATGACGGCTCACAACGCCGCCAGCACCTTTTGTGCCGCACCCTGGGTGTAGAAGCACTCATCTGCAGAACCGCTCTCGGACGCAGGAAGGCAGCTGGTAAAATTGTTCTCTTCCTGAATAAAAACCACCTCCTTGTGCCTACCGTGAAGCCAGCTCACCCGATCCCCGTTGATGAGCTATATAGACAGCTTCCGAAAATATCAAGGCTTGTTGCCGATGTGCTGTTATTAGCAAAATTCTACCTCTTGTGAAGCCACAGAAGCCAAACCATTATAGCTTAGAGACCCCCTAATTCCTATACATTAGCCAACTGGTCTCCCATTGGGTTGGAAAAGATTGAAATTTGCATGTATATAGAGTTGAACCAGGCTAGCTCATTTCAATAGAAGAGGGCATCTCAAGGTGGTGACAGACAGAAATTTCTTCCTCCCACCCTCTTCTCTTCCTTCTTTAATCTGCTATCCCAGCAGCCCACTGGAATCATGAACTTTAGTCCCGACCAAACTCAATGCTACCTGTGGAAGCAGTATTCTGTAATGAACCTAAAGCCCTTGGTTAAAGCAGAGCTTGAATGGAACTCCTACTGGAATTTTCAGGCCTTTCCTAGGAAGTAGGATATCTGGGCAGAGGAAATTCTGGTCATGGTGGCCAGGAATCCTCACACATTGCTTTCGTTAGAGATCTGTATTTGTTTCAGGCTGCTGAAATAAGTTATCATAAGGTGATGGCTTAAAACAACAGAAATTCATGCTCTCACGTTTCAGAAGCAGGATGTCTGAAATCAATGTGGCTGGCAGCAGGGCTTCACTCCCAAGCTCTAAGAGACAAATCCAGGCTTTGTCGTTTCTGGTTTTGGTGGCTGTCAGCATTCTTTAACTTATGACTATTTCATTTCCAACCTATCCTCATCATCATGATGTCTCTTCTGCCCTTTATTATCTCCTTTTGTCCTTTCTTATAAGGGCATGTGTGTTGGCACATAAGGACTCTTATCTACAATAAACCACTTGAAAACTGGAAGTAGAATTGTGGCTTAAAGTGGTGGCATGGTAGCCTTAAGCAGAAAAGTTCAGGTGCAGTGCTCAGGCCCTGAGTTCAAGCTCCATGACAAGAAATAACTAAAATTGATACAACACTATTGTGATTGCTGATTGACACGAGGACTTTTATTTATTTAACACTTTCTAATCTGTGTTCTCTTCATGTTGGAAGACTTGGATGAGTCTGGCTTTATTTTATCTGCCTTTACTCTTGATACTCACTTTCATCCTCTCTCCTGTCACTGTCCCTTTGCCCACACAGTTACACTGCGGTTAATAAGGAGTCTGTAAAGTGTCTATTTCACTTGCCTCCTCTTAAAGTAGGGAAAGAATTGAAGTATAAAAGACTATGAAGCTCCTTTCAGTGTCTTTATGTCACCATGGTATAAAGCACCCGTGTGGCATTTGACCAAATTGAGCACTGAAAACTTTCCCAATGTGTTGTGATCTATTTCACATTAGTTTCCTTGTTTCCCTACTTATAAATAACCTACGCTAAAAGCATGCAGTTGTCCATTTAGCTCAGCCCATTGTTGTACCATTTTTACCCTGGCCAATGTAAAGATGATGGGATTGGATTTCCCATAAAATCCACGCTAAGGGCTGAACCCAAAAGGATGGTATTCAGATTTAGTAGTTTCACCTAGCCTATTTTCACCCAAAATTTTGGCTCAGGATCTAGCCTTGATTTCCAACACTCACACTACACAAGACAAAAAAAAAGTGCAGAAAGCTGCACCATAGCAGAGCAGAGGCAACAGGTGATTTTAAGGCACAGAATAAAGAAGGGAGCAAGAAATCAACCACATTGAAATCATGGGGTATTTCTATCCGCAGTCCATTCAGAGAGCATCAGACCTCTCCCACTGGTGTGAAATGAGAAGCACTAATTTCTCTTTTCTCAGTGAGTATGGCCTCAGACTCCTGATGATTCTTGAAAAAGGTATGTCTTGCTACTCTGTGTGTATTTTTTTATTTAAAGATATACAATATGATTCTTAAAAATGCAATCCAACAACTTCAGTATACATATATCCATAATAAAGAGTTGCATATATGCTCTAGTATTTCTCTGAGTATTTTAAATCATTATCAAGTGTGGCTTTGTTTTTTTTTCCCTCACATGCCTGAGATCAGACCCAACCCAGAGCCTCCATATAACTCAACAAACACTCTGTCACTGAGCTACATCCCAACATGACATTTCATGAGTTTTCTTTGACTTTATAACCTGACACTTATGCTCAAATGTGAAGAAATAAGTAAAATAGATGCTGTAAGTAAAAGATAGTGCTGATGGTATCATATCCTGACATTAGTCTTATCGAAGAATTTTTTACAACCTCAGCTAGAGGAGTGGTCTCAGAGGTGACTTAAGTCCAGAAAAGTATCGATATCATTCAGAGTAGGAACTGTTATGCTGCCGTAACCCCAAATGGTTAACCTCAGTGATTCAAAACTATCAAGGAGCCAGGCACTTGTAGCTCAGAAGTCTGAGTTCAGAGGATCATGGTTCAAAGCCAGACTGGTCAGTAAAGTTCGTAAAACTCTTATGTCCAATTAACCACCAGAAAACCAGAAGTGACACTTTGGCTCAAAGTGGTAGAGCGCTATCCTTGAGCAAAAATGGCTTAGGGACAGGTGCCCAAGCCCTGAGTTCAAGCCCCAGAACTGACCAAAAAAAAAAATCAAAGAATTTTTTTCTGCACTTGCTTTATGTCTAGTACAGGTCACCTGAGATGCTTTCCTCTTCCTGTTTGGAGGCCAGGATAGCGACATGTTGACAGGTTTTGCAATAAAGGGAAAAGAGATACCGCCAACCACACCATTTCTCTTAAACCTTCTTCTTGGAGGTGGCAGATGTCACTTCTGCTCACTCTCATGGGCCACCATATGTCATATGATCAGACATAGTTAACTTTCCTGCAGAGGGACAAGAGTAGAAAGTTTAGCCACCTTCTGAAGATTCTCCAGTATCTCCCCCAAATGATCATCCATCCAGTTATCCTCTGGGCCTCACTACCTCATCACGTAAGCCCATTCTACTTTGAATCAATACAAACAACCTCAAGCTCTCCTTTAAAATTGACCATTAATATTCCTCCTTAAACGTTCCTCCTATTGGTCCTCGCTGTGTGCTCAATGACAGTGAGAATAAATCTACTTATTTTCTCTAAAGCAGCTCCCCAAACATCTCAAACTCCTACACCCTCCAGCAACTTCTCATCTAAGAGGGCATTTAAAAAAATCTCTTATAAATACTTCCATGTTTTCCTATTCTGGTAATAAATGTCCTTAGCATTTCTTTCTGCCTCATAGAAACTTCCAGACATTTGATTTCTAGCAATGTGTTTTTGCCCTCAACTTTACTCTCCTTTGCTCAAATATCTATGGTCTTTCTCCCAATATCTAGTGAACAAGATGTGGTGAGAAGATACATGGTGATGATACCCTAGGTATCCATGTTCTGTGGCACTGTTTGTACCTCATTAGTAAACATTTTCTTTAAATTATCTTGGATACTCATTAAATATTATCAGCTACTTAGAACCAAAGGATAATTATGAGTTTAATGAAGCATGCACCAGCTTGCTCAAGTCTAACGTTTGTTTCTCTGCTGGGACCCCATTTTACTTTGCACTTATCCTTCAGCAAAGCTACTCTACAAAGTCACTTTGGCAATAAGAAGTATTTAATTAGATTAATGAATTTTTATCGCCTCTCCTAGGGATTAGGCTTGTTAAATCCTGGCGACCAAAGAACAACAGATTTTTTATTACTAAATGTTTAGGGATGCACTGATTGTACTATAGTGACGGTCCTCGTAAGTCAGGCTGCTCTGGGCAGTTCTACCTCAGCTCCCTTGATAGGCCAGGGATATTTGGCAGAGACAACCTGTGCCTTCAGTGAAATCACAGAAATCAAAATGCAAATGAAATCATGTGCCCACCCAACAGGGCTTTCGGCAGCTGTCTTTTTGTCAGAGGCTTGCTGCCTTATTGTTCCCCGAGAAAATGTGTCCCTCTTCCTCTCTTTCTAGATGTTCGGAGGACAGGAGAGGTCCTGAAACCAGTGCTGTGTGTGGTTCTTCACCAGGCTGTGGCTACCCACAGAAATTTCCCTCCATCACTGGTGGACTGATTAGTGATAAAGCATTCAGGCCAATTTGTTTTTTGGTGTTTTTTTTTTCTTTTTAGGAGAGTTGTGCTCTTCATCTAAAGATGTAAAGCACTATTCATATGTAAAAGCACTTGGGTATCTTTCTTAGCTAATGCTTTGAATTACAGCAATATCTTTCATCTAGAAACTTCAAAGCAATTTTTAAAATCCAATCATGTTTTCTTTTTTCCTGCCATGACATTCCCATGAGGTTAGTTCTCAGTTCTGGATGGCCCCACTTAATAAATGGAACAACTGAGGCACAGAAGCAGAGAACCAGCCAAAGTTGTGAAAAATAAACCAGGATCACAACAAAAGAAAGCCTCTTGTGATGACAAGATAGACAATCTCTCCAAAGTGTGCAAATCCGCATGTAATCATGAAATCAACTCTCAGAATTCTAAGATGATTCCCCAGGAAGAGATGGAAATGGGAGTGGGACTTAAAATGAGATAGGAGACTTCCTAGAGTGATAAATTTTTTATCAGAGCAGAAAGGGGGAAAAATGGAGACTGAGGATGTTAAAAAGAAGCTTCTTGCAGTTCAGAGGGAAATGCAAGCTAAAATATTAACAAGGAGAGCATCCTTAAATTTAGTCAATTTGTAAACATTTAGGGCTTATTACACAGCATATATAGTGACCATGAATTTATTGTTGCCCAAACAATTTTGAGAGAGAAAAATGGTACCTTGAAGAGTGAGACTTGTTTGATCTATCGTGGCTAGTAAAAAATGTTTTATAATTTTGTGAATATTTTCATTTAAACATTGCCCAAGTGTTACCAAAAAAAAGCCCACACATTTTAATGAAGAAACTGAGAGAAGTAGAAAAAAATTGAGTGTGAAGCAGAGCTTTCTATAAATGCAAAAATGAAAAGCAAGCTTACAGCTTTTTTAAAGATCTTTTCTATCACTTCCTATGGATTGTATAAGGATAATCTATAATCTTATTTCTCCCTTCTTTCCAATTTTTTTAAAACAAAAAAAATCAAAGCAAAAACAGTGTTCACCAAAGCCCATGTTTAGCTGATCTGACTAAAGCAGTCACAAAAGGTGGTTGCTTATTCGGTACCTGTAGAAACAAATGTTCATCACCATGACAACAGTGTCACTACTGACATCCTTCGAGTGTCAGAGGGTGACCTGCCAACAGAAGGAACCCTCTTCCCACTCACCCTGGTGTGGTTAACTGTGGAAGTAACGATAGGGAAGAAGCTCCTTCAGAAAAATTGGCTTCAGCACCCAGAATAAGAACCTGTAGACTGCCTCTAGATTAGTCCTGTTACACAGAACTTTCTGAAACAAGTGGAAATATTCAATATCTGAATAGTCCCACACAGCCACACTCCACGTGTGGCGATGGGGCACTGACATGAGCTGACAGTGACTGTTTAACTTGAGTAAATGTGAATGAATGTAAGACTAAAAGACACACACGTGTGTGTGTGTGTGTGTGTGTGTGTGTGTGTGTGTGTGTGTGGCTGGCTGGCTGGCTGGTTAATGGCTTCTATAATAGTACAAATCTAGAGCCTTGAGTTTACATATACACAGTTATGTCTTCTTGAAATGAGTAGATGCCTTATGTTTTCAAATTCTTAACACTGAAGAATAGTTTTGCATGTTGGGATTTATCATTCACTAGAAACAGTCCATAGTTAGCCTACTGAAAAGAAAACAGAGTGGCTTCCCATTGTTAGTAATGACCACCCAGACTGGAACAATGATTTAGTACTGGAAGCTTACATCCAACATGGTAATCCTTAAGGATAGACTCCCCAAAAGGATGTGAAGCTTCCCCAAAAAGTAGACACAAATGCTGATCTGCCAAAGTGTGATAATGTTGGTGCAGGAGATTGAATGCTGTATTACTTTTCCTTTCTTTTTGGTGGTACTGAGGTTTAAAATCAGGGCCTCACACTCATGGCTTGTTTGGCTGGTGCTCTACCACTTGAAGCATACCTCCAGCCTTTTCATTTCCTTTAGCAGTTAAGATGAAGTTTAAAGGAACTGGATAGTGACCTTTGTGGTAATATAATTTAACACTACATAGAGGGGCAGGTCTGGCTCATCAGGATAGCAAGATTGATATTAGTTTGGATGGCTCTTCCTCTAGCATAGATATGTAAGAGGATACAGACTGGGAATTATTTTTCATGTATTTTTGTAGACAACTCTGATGTCAGACTACCCCCTGCTGGAAAGAAAAAGTATTAAAACTATGCACCTTTAAGAAACAGACTGCTGTTCTATTTTCAATGGGGGGGTGCTTTTCTACTTAGAATTTACTATGAGGAAGTTGGATACAACCATAAAGCACTTGACTTGATTACATCTTTCAGTTTTATATAGAGTTTTCTTTAGCACTGAAGAAATGATTCTCACAAGGTAATCTGGTCTAGGGTCAGTGCTACTCATCAGGCTTTATGGGCTTAATAAAGGAATAGTACATGTGTTGTGAAATTTTTGAGTTGGATAACTTATAAAAGGAGTTTAAATTAACACAATCTGTCTCTGCCTCTCTCACTCTCTCTCATACACACACACACACATACACACATCAACACTTGGCTATCAGTTGACTAACAACCTGACATAATGTTCTTCAGTAAACTAACCACCCTAAAAATGTATCTATTAAAAATATTTGGTACTAACCCATATTTGCAATATCAGTAACATCTGTTTTGTGATTAAGGCACAAAAAGGGAAAAATTTCCTTTTGCAATAAAGGCATTTCTTTAAGTGAGGTAAGCCAAGCTCAGAGAGATAAATGGCACATTTTTTCTCTCCTGTGTGGAAGCTAGATCTAAAATACACTGGGACATAATAAATTATACAGGTCTCTAGGCATTCACATACAGTGAGAGCAGAGGAGAATATTCTTAGGAGTGGTCCAGAAAGGCATAATGGCTATGTGCATCTGATCATACAAAATAATATTTGTCAAAATAAACTCCAGGAAATGAAAATAAGAGGTTTTATTTCTGGTTTCTTTTCTTTTCTTTTTGTTCTGTCTATTCTTTTATATGTCTTTGGGAAGGTAAGGGGAGGCACAGAAATGGAGGGACAGAGGTTGAATTACTGCAGCAATGGTACTCACTGGACACTATGTTGGAAACAAACTATACAACTATGGTGGGGATGGGAGGGATAAAGAGGGTGAGAGGGAAGAGGTGACATGGTTCAAAAGGAAATGTACTCACTACTAGACTTATGTAACTGTGACCCCTCTGTACATCACCTTTCTAACAACAACAACAACAACCCACAATAATGATAATAATAATTTAAAGGTACTTCTGAAAGTCCAAGTAAAACTAACTGAATTTTCAGCACATCTTTCACCTACTGAGTAGTGATATGCACTAATTCCAATGCAAATGCAGATATAGGTATGTATTTCTAGGTTTATCTTATCTAAATAATTAACTATTCTGTTTTCTTAATTATGTCACTTTCTATATCTATTTTTTTTACTGACAAGACAAAATAAGGTATAGGATTAATTGTAAACTCAACTAAAGTAAAAGACTTCATTGCATTTCATCCTTATCACAGATAAGGATGGCTCTAGGTAGGACTTCATGAGAACAAAATAAGTGCTATGTAAATGGCACTGCTTTGCTAGGTGCTATTCAACTTTATTTAAATGAATCTTGCTCCCTGGCCTTGAAGTTATATGTCAGATAGCAGTAAAGATAGGTCATGCAATATTCTGGGTATTGTTAAAAAAAATCACCAATTAATAAAAATCAATGGCTTGTCCATTTCACTCTTTTTTCTTGGCTTTTTGACAATTATGCTTTGACAAAATCCTGGGCCATTAGTATAGACACCTTAAAGCCTCATTTAAACCAAATTTAGTTTCCAAGAAAATGACACACTGCTAAAGCAATGACGTGTCCAGTCATTAAATCTTCTTCAGGGTCTGAATGGGACAGGCTAGAAATGAAGTAATGCTGTCACTTGTAAAACTGTCCGTCTGTTAATGGGCACCCTCCAGCAATGACCAAGCCTGTTCCCCACAGGCACATAGAGCCTTGGATTGCTCTGAGACCAGGGAATTTTACCTAATCTCATAGCTCTGTCCTCACAGAAGGCGGAGAAGGGAAGGGAGGAGAGAGTGCATATTACAGCAGTAAGGCACAATGAGAAAAAGAATAATGGTAACTCCATAGTCATCATCTCTTTAAATAAAAGGGAAAGTCACTGTAGGTGAATAACCAGGCTGCAGCAACCATTTCAGTAAATTCAGAAATTTCACAAGCAATAACTGTCTCCAACTTGTCCTAGCCATACACTTTCTCTTGTCTTCTTAGGAATTTCATGAATGGGCACTGATCTCCACTCTCTCGATCTCTTGCACAAGATGGGCAGGTGTACACACATCTGTCCTAAACACCTTGGTGGTCCTACAGGTCTGACAGAGTCACAGAAGAAACTCAAGTTATAGGAACAAGTGCAAGTTATAGGAACACATATACATGTATTTTGGAGCACGATCCTCCTTTTGCTTGGTTCAAAGAAAGACATGGACAATTGGATGGAGAAAATAGAGAAATCAACTTCCACCTTCATCAATGATCCTGGGAACATATTTGGAGAGAACCTGTGAATCTCGTCCTATCTTCCACCTTTCATGACAGAGATGTTTTGAGAATAGCTTGACATTGCAAAATGCGATGTTACTTGGACCCAAAGTTCTGCCAGCATAGATAAACCTGGACAGGGCTGGATCTGAACACCAGACCTTATCCCTTTCCCTCTCTCTTCTTCACGGATATTTTCTCTTCTGAAAACGAACAAATGCTGACAGCCAGTAGAACAGGGCCACAGCTCTCCACTCAGGTGTCAGCTTGGTGGCATGAGCAACTTAGCTGTCAGGCTTGTGAAAGCCTAGTAAGATGAAAAGATAATGACAGTAGCGAACTATAACTTATTTTCCCTCACAAAGTTCTCAGTGATGAGACTTTACAGCTTTTCAAACATATTAACAAAGGCTTTCCTTTGTTGAAAAAAAATGAACCATCCAAAGGGAAAAGCCTCCAATGGTATAACTCGTTTGAACAACATACAGTCTAACAAAATGAATACCAAGAAGCTTGTATTTGAGGTGTCAGATGGGGTGAGGTCAAGAGGAGGGGCTTGGACAGAAGAACGGAACAGTGGGAGAATAAAGCCACAATAGTTTGTGTGTGTGTGTGTGTGTGTGTGAAAATGGAACTAGGAAAATTGAGAGAATTGGTGGGGTTAGGAGAGATGGGAGAGAATGATGAGAGGTGATTTCAATCAAGATGCATCAGACTCATAAACTGACATGTTGATTTGAAACCCCTTTGTACAACTACTTAAAAACAATTAACATAAAAGCAAAGGAAAAAGCATGTGGTTTGTCTGTCTCGTTACATGCATCATCACATTCAGTCCCTCTCAGGACTGGGTCTCAGTGGACCCAGAGATGCCCTCTGAACTACTATTATACATTCTTTACAACACAGGAAACCTGGACATCAACTTCAACACACATGCACACATCATGTTAGATATAAGCAATGCACAAGTATGTGTATGTACAGATCTTCTTGTATACTCAGATACTCAAGTACATGGCATGTAAGAGGTGTAGGAGACCATTTCCAGACTTTTAAAAGGAATGGACAATCTATGTGCACAGACTGTTGGCATTCATGCAAAGTAGGTCCATTGGCTTCACTGACTTATTTCTGTAATAATGAAAATGCAATGGGCTGAGCACCCTCAGTACAACCCTTAGATATACTTGTCTGCATACTGCATAACACTACCTATGTGAATGAGAAGGCCTTAGAACCTCACACCCATCTTTGACAAACTCCACCTTTGATATCTGATTCAATATCGCTGGTTTCTGACTTAAGAGCAAATATAATTCCAATCTGATCCATCTTTTTACAGAGGAAGGCTAAGTAAGAGAGAAAGGCATCTTTGTCTTCATTTCTGGCATTCCAGGTGTGAGTTTAATCAGATATAAATTTTTTCCTTCCTATGCTGAAATGTACCCCATCATTATGCCATCTTCTTCTCGGTGACAAGGAGGATGTTAATTTCTCACAAGTCACATGGCAAGTGACCAGGGAGGAAATACAATCAATCCACCCAGAAATTGGATCTGCAAAGGTACCTAGTAATGGACTTCCCAGCCTAGAATGTGCTTAGAGCTAAGGTCTTGACAACATCTATTCTGCTTGGCACTGAGACGAAATTTTTAAAAGAGAGGAAAGGGGAGAAGGATAAAGTGGAAATCTAATTTTGAGAAATAAGGATTAAAGGTTCCATTATTCATGCTGTTTTCGCTGTATATATTGAGTTAACAACATGTGATTTCACTGGATGAAAATGTGGGCCCCATGCAAGCAGAGTGTGGAGCAGATAAATCCCCACCGCGACAGTAATGAGTGAGGGTTAGTGTCTTGTCTGCGTGAGGCTGTAAACAGTCCTGGGTTTGGAGCCAGTGTAATAAGTGGAGATTGTTCCCAGACTTACTGGGGAGCACAGATAGTTTCTGCCACAGGAAAAGCCACCCCCCCTGAGGCGGAGAGGCGAGGCAAGGCTCTCCTCCTGCTTAATGTGTTGTAATGTGTGAATTGTGGGCCCCAAAGTGCAAGCTCCTGGCAGGGGGCAAGGCGGCAAGCTTCTCAGAGTTGGTTGCCTGCTTTCTTCTATTTATTTATTTATTTATTTATTCTGTCTCCACACTGTTTTGTCAATACTTGCGAGGTAGGTGTTTTTCTCCTCACACCAACCCCACCCCCCAACTCTCTTTCCATCCCAAGGGTTAGGGGTGAGAAGAAAAATCGTTTAACAAGTGAAGTGAAGGAAACCCTGAGATGTCCCAGTGTGGATCAATGCATTGCGATGGGACACGAAGAAAATAAAACAGGTAGCACACTGTTTTCTAAGCCCTATAAGGAGTCCCAATCCACGGTGCCACACCTTACCCTCACCAAGCCCCAAAGTCAGTTGGTTAAAGACAGGTCATGTAGAAAGGGAGTTTGTAACAACTCATCTAACTCTCACATGCTAGCTCACTAGGAAAAATAGAGACTTAACCTCAACACTTAGGAAAGGAGACTTTTTATTTTCAAAGCTGGTGCTTTGCTATTTGCTGCACACATTCTAAAACTGATCACCATATGACTGCCTAATAATATTCACTATTTTTTTTAAAAAAGCTTCTCATCATCGTTAGAGTGAAGATTGGGTTTATAGGAAATCATGAGTGAATGCTAAATCTAGGAAAATTTTTATATAGAAAATTTGGGGTTTCTGTATGATCTTAAAGGGCCTTGCATCAGTGACTTAGCTGCAAGAAGATATGAAGCAGTTACATAATGAATAATCCAAACAATGTATCCAGGAAGTGACATAAACATCATCTATGAAGGGAGATGTCCCTTGTTTGCCTCTGGATTTGTCACAAGATCAACTACAAAGAGCAATGGCGAGGATGCACTTAAGCTAGTCAGACTAAACATCTGATAAGATGATGAAGACTCTTTTAAAAAAATGAGTCCATAATATTCAAAAATGCCCATATCTATAGGCTGGAGGTATGGTGCAAGTGGTAGTACTCCAGCCTAGCAAACTTGAGGATCTGAGTTCAAACGTTAGTGAAAACCAAAAATACCAATTCCAATGTCCAAAAAACCTAAGGCTATAGAAATGTTCTATACTAAAGAAGGCTAAAGATAGAACAACTCATTAAAACGCTTTACCCTGAATGATGGCCTAGACTGAGATGGCAAAATGCCACATAGGACTCTATTGGGCCAATTAACAAAATGAAAACAGGGATGCTGGCCTAGACAAAAGTACTGTGTCAATGTTAAATTTCTGAAGCCAATAGGTGCATAATGATTATATCAGAAAATAACCCAGTGCTAAGAATGTGCTCTGAAATATTTAGGGATAAAGGACCATACTATATGTAAATTATTCTTTAATGATTCTGAAAAAATAGTATGAGTGTCTATGAATATATGTGTATATAAAATATACAGAGATAGATGTGCATAGAATAAGTCCTGGGCTGGGAGAGAGGGAAGAAGGGATTGAAAAGAAATCTCAAATCTTCAGGTCTATATTTTATCTTCCTTACTCATTTTGCTTGAACAGACTCACAGACCAGGGGATATGACCCAGAAATACAGTAGCACATTTCACCGAATTACTTTCAGTATATTTGTTTTACCTAAACCAAGACATCCTATATTCAAAATCCTCTCCAGTTTCTAATCAATTAAGGGTTGTTAATGGTAGTCAGGCAATTTTTATGCAAAAAAAGAAAGTAAGAAAGAAAACCAATAAAACAAAACTTCATGGTAGCTCTGAAAGCCATGAATCCTTTGATATTGTTGTGAGGAAACTGTATTTGGCAATTTCCAATTATCTGTATAAGTTGCCACACAAAAACAAGTCATCCAGATAGAACAACTCAAAGACATACAATGTGATTTGATGACACATTGTTGCCACTGCTCTTTTACTGAAATTTCTCTTCACTGAAAGTCCACAAATGTGGAAGTTGCGTGGAAGTAGCCACTCAGTCTCAACTCCAATACGAGGCCTAAATCACAATCATGTGTTTCCATCTCGGTGACTCCTTTCTGATCCTCTTGAGCTGGTCAAGAGATTATGACTTTCTTTTTAAGCATGGTTCCTGGGAAGAACCCCTCCTCACCAACTTGGTCAGGTTTTGGTCAACTCTGCATCCATTGTTTAGAATGATGGGAGCTGGCTGGCCTGGTCTATGCACGTGTATACATTAGCAACTAGAGTGGGGTGGGGAAGAGCATCCAGCAGAAAGATTAACTTTAGGGAACCTAGCTTTGCCATTGCTGGGTACTTTTTTAACTTATTTTTATTTTTGAGATGAGATCTTGTTATATAGTTGAGGCTGGCCTCAAACTCACTCTGTAACCCAGGCTGGCCAAGGCTAGAAAAGCATGATCCTCCTGCCTCAGCCTCCTGAAGGCTGGAATTAGACTACCAAGCTACCATGGATATAATTTTTTTATTGTGAAAATACTGAACAGAGGGGTTACAATTACATGGGCAAGATAATGAGTTCATTTCTTATCAAGCATTCTAGCCTCCTCCTTTGTTTCCCCCTTCCCATCCCTTCCCATCCTCCCCCTGTCCCCCCTCCCAATACTCCCCCCACCCCCCCACCCTCCGCACCAAAGTTGTAAAGTTTGTTTTCAACCTAACAACTTGTACATCTCATTGTTGCAGTGGGTCCACCTGTATCCCTATTTAAATGATTTGTTTTTCCCTTTCCCCTCCACAAATTATACCAACATCAAATAGAGTGAAAATAGGGATTATACCATGGGGGAGGGATATAGAAAGCAACAAAACAATCACTTTATAAATATGTTAGAAACAATAGCAAGAAAGAAAACCCAATTGAGTTCTTACCTTTGGATTCATTTCTCTAACATCAACTTATCTGACCTTTTCTGCTTGTCTCATATATATACTTAGTTATTGCAAATAAAGGAACCATGGGACCTATGTTTCTTTGGGCCTGGCTTACTTCACTTAATATAATTTTTTCCAAGTCTTTCCACTTCCTAACAAATGGGGCAATTTCATTCTTTCTCATGGAGGCATAGAATTCCATTGTGTATATATATCATTCATCTACTGAGGGGTATCTGGGTTGGTTCCATATCTTAGCTATGGTAAATAATGCTGCAATAAACATAGTTGTCCGGGTAGCTTTAGTGTGGTCTTGTTTGTGAACATTTGGGTAAATGCCCAAAAGTGGGATTGCTGGGTCATAGGGGAGCTCTATGTGGAGTCTTTTGAGGAACCTCCATACTATTTTCCAAAGTGGTTGAACAAGTTTACACTCCCACCAACAATGCAGTAAGGTTCCCTTCTGTCCACATCCGCTCCAGCATCTGTTGTTGTTTGAGTTCTTGATTTTAGCCATTCTAACTGGGGTGAGGTGGTATCTCAATGTTGTTTTGATTTGCATTTCTTTTATGGCTAGGGATGTTGAGCATTTCTTCATGTGTCTATTGGCCATCCTTCTTTCCTCTTCAGAGAAGTTTCTCTTTAAGTCTTTAGCTCACTTATTTAATGGGCAGTTGTTTCTTTGAAGATTTGTTGTTGGGGGATTTAATTTTTTGAGTTCCAGGTATATTTTAGATATGAGACCCTTGTCCATTGACATGGATATAATTATTAAGTAGATAAATGAATTGATGAAACCTGGCCAGAGAAAAACTTGAATCAAACTTGTAGGATATTTATTAAAAAGAGTAAAAGAAGAGAAAGATATGGCTTTTTCTAGATATGAAATCAAACTTAGACTTTGGAGAAAAGGAGAAAAGCAAGCCTCTGTAGAGATTTCCTCCTCATATCTTCCATCTTCTAACATCTGGATGCTGCTTTCTGCCCTCACTTAACTTTACACACTTGAAGACAGGAAGAGAAACTTGGTTCACCAAAGTTAAAAGGGTTTGTCTGATGTCACAATGTGGATAATGACCATCTTCTTCACAGCACTGGTGGCCAAGAGACAGTATTCACTGAGCACCTACTCCAAGCCAATTCCTGTTAAAACACTTCACTTCTACTACTTATCACAACCCTTGGAGGAGGCACTGTTTTTAATCCCCTTTGTTCAGAGGAAGAAATGGACAGAATAATTTTCCCAAAGCCATCCTACAGGTAATAAGTAGCAGAACTTGGTTACAACCTGAGCAGACAGTTGTAGGTTTGACAAAGGGTTACATGATAAAACTGGGTAGCTTGGGATCCAAGGAACAGTGATGATCACCTCTCACATCCTGTAAAGGTAAAATGCCCTTTGTTTGGGCCATGTCCGTGGACCCCCCTTCCTTGTTTCATGTATTTGACTCCAGCCAGTTGCAGTCTTATAGGAGCTGTCTTTCTCTCCACTTTCCAGAAGGAAGGAAAAATCTGACATTTGACTACTGCCTTGTACCAGATGCTAAGATTGGCCCTGCAAACTCTGCATCTCATTTAATCATCACAGTCTCCCTGGGTGCTTGGTTTTATCATCTTGATTTAATGGTTGAAGAAACAGAGGCCCCAACAGTTCAGTAGCTTGCTTTTGCCTATCCCCAGAGTCCAAAATTTTTTCACGAACTTGTGCCATTCCAATCCTGATCTGAAAGGCAATTGCTATAGGTTAGAATTCTCTCAGAAGCATTTCTGAGATGCTCTAAAATCAGAATTTTAAAAAAAAAAAGGCTGAGTCTTTGGCTAATGATAAATTCTTGTAGGAAAATCTCTTTAAGAGCTTTTCCTCATAGACTAAAATCTCGCCCAAAACAAAACAAAACAAAAACAAAACTGTTCAACTTAGAGTTTGAAACAAAAAAAATCACCTAAGAAGAAACTTTATTTATTCATACAAACCACAGAAAAGCAGAAGTTGAGATAAAGCATGCTATCTCACACTAGCTAAAAATGCAAAACATAAAAATAGGGAATTACAGAAGTGTATACAAGGCCTGGAATTTTCCTACCTTCCCAGTTCCCAGAGCGGCCCAAGGGAGAGAGTGGCTACATGAAGTGAGAAAGAGCAGCATGTATTGGCTCCGCAGCTGGCGAACCTCAGGGCACCCCTCTCCGGAGTTTAAGAGGAGCCTGAGCAAATGTTAAGAAACAGGAATTAAACTCTTTCTCTTCATGCCTGGATATAATGAATGATGTCTGGGGACTCTTCAACATGGAAATTAAAAATCTTTTCCGTTTTATGATTTAGTGCAAAGAATACAAATTTTTCCATCAAGTTAAGGAGGATTCAAGAATTGGCCCTGCCTCTTATTTTGCTAGCTGTTGTAACCTTGAAAAATTTGCTTAATCTCTCTGTGCTTCTACTTCTTTATTTTCTTTTTCCAGTCCTGGAACTTGAACTCAAGACCTGGGCATTGTCCTTGAGGTATTTTTTTTTCTTTTTTGCTCAAGGTTAGCACTCTACCACTTGAACCATATCTCCATTTCCTGCTTTTTGGTGATTAATTGGAGATAAGAGAGTCTCATACTTTGCTACTCCTACTGGCTGCAAAATGTGATCCTCAGATCCTCATTAGCTAGGATTACAGGTGTGAGCCTGTCATCAGGAAACCACAGCAGCTCCTCCTCCCCTTTTTTACGATTTTACCTTTCTTATGCTTTCATAAGCTAGCTAGTAGTTCTGAAGTGTTACTATACAAAAACTCACCTGGGACCCTATATGTGCATTGCTATCATTAAGTAGTTGTACAAAAGGGTTTCAATTCAACATGTCAGTTTATGATGGCATCGCATCTTGATCAATGTCACCCCTTCCATCATTCTCCTCACCTCCATCCATCCCTTCCATTTACCTAGCTCCATTTTCATATACATATATGGACTATTATGTCAACATTGGCCCACCCTTCCCCTCTCCAACCATCTACCCATCTTTCCTTGCCCTCCCCACCAGCACATGTTCCAGCTTCCTGGAACATGTTTGGTTAAACTGTACGTTAGTTGTTCAAAGAAGTTAAACCACTACAATCCTCTCCTTGGTATACTGCACTTCCAGGACCCTTTTTAGAACAGACATTCCTTTGTTCTGATGCTTCTTTCAGCAGGGAGCCCACAGGTCTGATCTCCCTCCCCCCCCCACCCCCACTTAGCCTCGAGGAAAGAACATTTCCCAATGTCCTGCTAGCATTGTCACTGTTGGATCCAAAACCACTGCTTCCGTTGTACCTCTCTAAATGAAACACTAGGACCGGCATCTCCCCCTTTCTTCCTTTATCTATTTGCATTGTTCAGGGTGCCCAGCCATCCCTGCTTGCTCTATTCATGAGCATTTCATGTGACATTTGGACGTACAGAGTGTACTGCCAGTTCTGCAACACCCTTCCTTGTCTGGCCAGATTTATGCCACCATCATCTGCTTCCAAAAACCTAAATCATGCTCCAGACAGTCTTTGTAGAGGGGACCTTGAGGCAAGAAAAAGAAAAGTGGAAAGTGGAATCACTCTGTGGCAATTAAAACCCTTTGAAATGCCTTTCACTTCTTCTAAGTATTTTAAAGAAATATTGTTACCTGCCCCAGTGGTTGTGAAGTTGTGCTGATAATTGCTATTTGGGAAATATACAAAGAGGTGGCAGTGGGAACTCAGTCTTATTAAGAGCATCAAATTCCACAAACAGGACTTGTCTTTCCTTTTAAAACAGTAAAGCAAAGCCAGTAAAAACAAAGCCAGTGACTTAGCATATTCAACCTCATTTACTTATTATTTATTTCATTTCCTACTGATAAGAAGGAATATAAGCAGGGGCTGATCCACTGTGGGCACAGGAAGATGGGGGTTGGGGGCTGAACTACTAAGGTCGGGATTCAGTCTCATTACAATGGCAGCACACAGTTCCCGCGTTTGCAGCCACAGAATAGTTAAAGATTCTAGCTCCACAGCCTGGGAACTGAATGACTCCAGAAAAGCCAGATGCACCGTCTGAAAGGGTCCATGCAAAATCATGGCTGGGGATGAAATTCCTCTAACCCTTCATTGGCAACTGTGGAACAATTCACTAAAATTGATTGTTCTTAACCCTGTGTGGTCGGTTTATTGCGCTGCTATGTGAGTGGCCAACATCTATCATCAAAATCTACCAGAGGGATATGTTGTTAGTGGTGACAATGAATTTTCTAAAAACCAGCCCTTGCTAAGACTCACGTCGTTACATATGCACAAAGTCCTTCTCATAAGAACTAAGAAATTCTTTTCCTCTCTCGTTCTTCCTCTTCCTATTCATGCCTACCACTTTTCTTGTTCACAACCACAAAAATCAACACCAACTACGTCTCTTTTGTTCAGCCTCCGTGCATCTCGTACCCATTCCATCGCTGAAATAACATCCTAAAGCAATCACTTGTTGCTGCAGGGAAACAGCAGAGCATGAAAAAGAATGAAAAATGAGCACGGAGAGTCCTCTGGAAATTTCAGATGTGGCTGAACTATGCATCCACATATCTTAGTTGAGCACAGAGCTCCCCCTAATGACGAGCCTATAAGGGGGGAAAAAGACAAGTTTGATACACGTTTCCACGTTCAGGGGGGACAAAAGCCATTTGTTCGATGCTAATCATAATAATACTCTCCTGTACCCTCTCACCTGCCACCCACAGCCCTTCCCACCACCCCCAGCAATCTCATCAAGGTCACTGGAGCACCCCTCACATCCCCCCACTAAGTCTGAGCCTGTGGCAATGCGATCCTTCACAGTGAACCTGGCCTAGGTGCCATTTCCTCATCCTAAGTGCCAGACTGTGATTGTGGACTCTTGAGACTTTCTATTTTGGGTCCTGAATTAAAGGATTGCATTTCTCCCAAAGACCAGCTGTTGGCTGGCTCCCATGCCAAGAAGACACTCTTGGAAATGCACTCCCGTGGTGGTTTCGTTGTTTTTTGTTGTTGTTGTTAGGTTTTGTTTTGCTTTTTTTTTTTCCATCGCTGCTAATCCTCTGGCTGAGAACCAGCAAGGAAATCTCCCTGGGGCTTGTTTGCTTACTGATAGGGCAGGACCCTGGTATCTGCTCTGCTCAGGAGTGCCCAGAAACCAAAGAATACAGAGTTCTCCAAACCACGGCAGCTTTCACATCAAAGGAAAAATGAGTGTCATTTTCCAAAACTGACAGAAACCTCCTCCTCACCCAGGGACCATCCTAGACAGAATAATGAGATGAGGCCCTCATGTATTCTCTCTCTAACCTTCGTCTGCATTCAGCTTGGACACCAGTCAAGTCTGTAGGAACCCCTAAGGGTCCTAGCCCTGGGCCTCTATTTCTACACCTCTGTGCTGTGGTTCGAATTTTAAATGTCTTATAATGGTCCATAGGCCAAAGGTAGGGTGGTCAGACTGTAGTACTAACAGGAGGTGGTGGACTTGGGAAGAGGTAGGCCTAATAGAAAGAAATTAGTCATTGGAAAGTGTCCTGAGGCGTCGCAGGCCTGGGCCCCTTTCTGTCCATTCTTTGCTTGCTGATCACCATGAAGGTAGCAGTTTTCTCACCAAGTACTACTTCCCCACAGACCTGAACCATGGGGCTAACTGACCAGAGGTTGAAATCTCAGAAACTGTGAACCAAAGCAAACCTTTCCTCCTCTTAAGATAGTTCAAATATATTTGTCACAGCAACAGATAGCTAACTCATACATTGAATATTGGACATTTGTCCCAGACTTCTAGTCCTCTATCAGGGTAGTTAGAACTGTCACTTATGACCTACCAACCACTAGAATATAATATGGCTAATTACTGAATCCAGTTCCAGGCCAAATCAGAGTGGCTAGAGAGATTTTTGTTGGTGGGTTTTGAATTTAGGGAGTAAGTATGTATGTTCCTAGGATTTTAAAGCTGGGCTCAGGCTTGCTAGGCAAGTGCTTTACCATTTGAGCCACATCTCTAGCACGTTTTGCTGTCGTTATTTCTCAAGTAGGGTCTTGCAGGTTTTGCCCAGCATGACTGGACCTTGATCCTCAGACTCTCAACCCTCTACAGAGCTGGAATTACTGGTGTGTTCTTTGATATAGGGTCTTACGGAACCATTTTTATCCAGGCTGGCTTCTAATTGCAATCATCTTATTGCTGCCTCTCAAAGTAACTGACATTACAGGTGTAAGCCACCATACTGGGCCAGGGCCAGGCAGAGAGATATTTTTAGACCTTGCAGTGTTTTCAAAACTTCTGAATTATTTATCAACATTTTGAAATCAGGGTGTTTCATATATTAATCTTCAAAAAAAAAAAGCTAAACCAGCTGCCTGAACCCGAGCGTTCAGATCACTGAGACTGAGCTACACACAGCTGGTCCTTACAGCCAAGAGCGTGGGGCTTTCCTCTTGTCCAGCCCACCCTAGCAGTCCTGCTACAAGCCACTGGCCTGGGCCCTGAGGCACTGTGTTTGCAACCATGAATTAATCAGATATATAGCACATTAACACAGATTAGTTTATTTGGCATCTGTCCCAGGAAACATCTTAACTCAGTTAAAATGCCTGTCTAAGAAGTGATTCTAAAGAAATCTGATAATAGGAGGAGTGGGGAATGGGGGAATATTCCATCTTCAGAAGGCTTTTCAGCACTCTTCAGATTTCTCAGTGATAGTTGGTTGCTTGCCACGTGTCAACATAGGACCCACTTTGTACTATCTGGTTGATTTGTTCGAATTAGTTCCACTTAAGAACTAAAAATAGAGAACAGAGTAATCATAAATCTTTTCTGGAACGAAGCAGCCTATGCATAAATAAACACAAAATTTTGAGTTGGACTTGAAAATAAATGCAAGTCCGTGATCTGAACAAAAGTATCACAATATTTTGTTTGTGTATTGTCTAAGTCTTCTTTTCCTTCTAATTGGTTTGTAAATGAATCTGTATTCATAAGATAACTCCAAGATGTTGTCTTTAGGCAAATGTTCTGTTGTTTTCAGCTAGGAATAAAATAACCTGGGCAGACCAAGAGTGATCAGAATGCTAGTCACTGAGTTCAAAGTGTAAACAGCCAATGTAAAATTTTCAGAATAAGTAGAACTTCACCAAATTATTTTGGACATAATATTTCATCCTGTATAATGGATATAGTCCAATGGGGAAAAAATATTTTGGAAAAGACGTTGCAAAGCTACTGTTTTATCTTTTGTTTTTTTAAATTGGAGCTTGGTTTAGTAGATTTGTTTTTTCAGCTAATAGAAACAGACACAGATGCAGATACAGATATTTTACGATTTGGGAAACAGGTTCTAGATCAGCGTATAAATGCTCTGAGGAGGGAACCTACCATCTTTCATCTGTCTTTCATCGCTCTCTGCAAGTTACCAACTTAGAATACTCCACCCCAGCAGCATGATGAAATACTTGTTGTCTGACTATGCTCATGAAGTTATGTTTCTTGGTCTGTTATAACATAGCTTGTCCTATTTTACCTGAAGGACTTTTCCAATTAGGATGTTATAATCAGAAGATAATCAGGTAAAACATTCATAATACTGCCTATAATTTTACCAGGAAAAAATATATTTGTTCTAGACATCATTTTCTTTCTTAGTCTCTCTATTTTTACAACTTTATAACACTGAGATTTTTAAAACAGGAGATATTCTAAAACATAATTATTAAAACACTATAAAATATTCTTCATAAATGATTAGGAAGGCATTCTTTATTGCTTCTAGATGTTTTAAAACATTTTCTTGGTTTTTGGTGTTTTGTGTGTGTGTGTGTGTATGTGTGAATCATCAGCTCAGGCTAAAAAAAAAACTTCATTAATCCAAATATTCAATTTACTAGATTTTTTAAAATTTTTACCAAAAATAAAAAACAATAATTAACATTTTTCATTGGAAATATAATTTTATGGATATGTGTATGCCAGTACTGGGGCTTGAACTTGGGACCTGGACACACTTCCTTAGCTTTTTCACTCAAGGCTCACACCCTGTTACTTGAGCCACAGCTCCACTTCTAGCTATTTGATATTAATTAGAGATGAGTCTTCTGGGCTTCCCTGTTCAGGCTAGCTTCAAACCTTAACCCTTAGATCTCAGCCTCCAGAGTAGTTAAGATTACAGATGTGTACTACCAGCACATTGCAGAAATAGAATTTTTTGTTTTTAAGATGACTAATTCAACCTCAGTGTCTTCCAAAGAGCTTTGGAACTATATAACGAGCCAGAGATTACCTATTGTAATACTCTCATTTAACAAAGGAGGAAGCCTGGACAGAGAGAGCTGAAAGGAGTAGAATCAAAAGTCAAAACTCCTTTTAGAAAAATTTAAAAAAACACACCTAATTTTTTAATGTTTTTATTGTGAAAATACTGTACAGAGGGGTTACAATTACATGGGCAAGGTAGTGAGTACATTTCTTATCAAGCATTGGAGCCTCCTCCTTTGTTTCCCCTACCATCCCTGCCCTCCCATCTCTACAGGACTACACTCTCCCCTCTCCATCCCCCCAACCAAAGTTGTAAAGTTCATTTTTCAACATAGCATTTTGTACATCTCATGGGTCCACCTGTATCCCTATTTAAACAATTTGTTTTTTTTCCTTCCCCTCCCCAAATTATACCAACATCAAATACAGTAAAAACAGGGGTTATACCATGGGAGAGGGACGTACAAAGCAACAAAACAATCGCCTTATAAATATGTTAGAAACAATAGCAAGAAAGAAAAAACCATGTGTGTCTTTATCTTGGACTTCATTTCGCCTAACATCATCTTATCTGAGCATTTTCACTTGTCTCAAACCTATACTAGGTATTGCAAAAAAAGGAAAACCATGGGACCTATGTTTCTTTGGGCCTGGCTTACTTCACTTAATATAATTTTTTCCAAGTCTTTCCATTTCCTAACAAATGGGGCAATGTCATTCTTTCTCATGGAGGCATAGAATTCCATTGTGTATATATACCACATTTTCTTGATCCATTCATCTACTGAGGGGCATCTGGGATGGTTCCATATCTTAGCTATGGTAAATAATGCTGCAATAAACATAGTTGTGCTGGTAGCTTTAGTGTGGTCTTGTTTGTGATCATTCAGGTAAATGCCCAAAAGTGGGATTGCTGGGTCATAGGGGAGCTCTATGTGGAGTCTTTTGAGGAATCTCCATACTACTTTCCAAAGTGGTTGAACAAGTTTACACTCCCACCAACAATGCAGTAGGGTTCCCTTCTAAAAAACACTCCCAATTTCTGAGTGATATGCCCCTGCCCTTTAGCACTCTGGGCGCTGCTCCTTTATTTAGCAAGAAAAGAGTTGACGATATAGACTATTCTGCATAAAGTTACAATGACCAGGAGGTTTTAATAAAACCAACACCCCCCACACCCAATTGCAGTTCTTCAAGAATTCCTTACAATAAAAATTCATTAACTATACCAATGAATTTTTTTTTTTGCAAACATGAACACTTATTCATTGAATTTGTTTTTGCCACATTTCTAGCATAATGGTGTCTCAGACTGGGAGTTGAAAAAAATGACAACAGAAATAGAGAAATCCTCCTCACACCTTAGGTTCTCTTAAAGGAGACAAGAAATAAATGTGCTAAGTAGCTAGCATACAATTTAAAAGAAAAAGAATCACCGCAAAACATTGATAAGGAAAAGCATCACAGGACTAGCCAAAGAGCAAGACTGAAAATGGAATATGGATAAGAAACATCCTGAGATGCCCTTCCAAAAGATGATGCTTGATATGGGAGGGAAAAGAGGAAAGAGAAAGAGAAACTGGGCTCTGCTGCATACAATAAAATACCTTTGACTGCCAGGTGCTGGTGGCTCACACCTGAAATCCAAACTACTCAGGAGGCTGAGATATGAAGATATATATATATATATATATATATATACACACACACACATATACATATACATATATACACATATATATGACTAATCTGCCTCCTTCATGTCATTGCCATAAAACAACTGCAGGTTCTCCAAAGAACTATGTTACCCCCACCTCTGAAGTCTGGTGGCCCCTGGTACATACAACTTTCCTCCCTATTGTGTATGTCCAAGAAACAACATCTTTTTAACAACTTACACTAAGCTTCCATATTACACTTGAATGGGCCTAAACCTAGGAAAAGACTTCTCAGTGTATTTCTTGGAAAATTATTATCCAGATGTGAACTAATGTCCCTGGAGGAATAATTTGCAGAGGAGTGATTTGCAGAGGATAACCTCCTCTGGAAAGTATCATCGGTCCTCTGTACAGATCCTACCTCTGTTGACACCTCCTTTCTGGTTTGGGACAACTTTGAGCCAGCTCCACAGCCCTTACCAAAAGAAAATAGCAACCATTTAGGATAGTTAACAATAAGACAGGCCACTGCACATGAATAAGCTCACTTAATCCCCAAATCAACAATGCAGAGTGGACATCAGCATTTATTAAAACCTCAACAAGATGTCCAGGGTCTCACCAGAAGCCAGCACTGGCTGGAAAAGTGGGACAGTCTATCCCAGCCCACACTTGTATGCACACACACACACACACACACACACACACACACACACACACACCAGCTCTTCACGAAATCTAATGAGTTTCATGTCAATAATTAGCTAAGCAATTCAGAAAGAAGGATTTCTGCTGATAATGGAGTAAGAGCTGATCCAAGGGAAGCCTGGTAAATTATTAAGTTCTGAGATGAGAATCAAGGAAGTTATCATCCTGTTCAGCGCACAGCATCCTATCCCCATGCGGAGCCTGCCTTATACATCCAGCATCCTCAATAGTTATACAAAACAAGAAATCTTCTGCATAATTTTACTTCATGGTATACTTTATTTTACCTAAACTACGTTTTTTGCTTGCTTTTCTTATTTTTCTCTGGAATGGCACAGAAGGGAGCTAAATGTTGACTTACAGACCATTGTCAGGAAGGCCAGCCGTGTTTGTTAACAAGAGGTGTCCAGCAATTCTTG
Organism: Dipodomys ordii; assembly: GCF_000151885.1. Classification (NCBI taxonomy): domain Eukaryota; kingdom Metazoa; phylum Chordata; class Mammalia; order Rodentia; family Heteromyidae; genus Dipodomys; species Dipodomys ordii. The sequence goes on along the minus strand of NW_012267278.1, from coordinate 9,069,300 downwards.
TACAAAGAGAGGCCTGTGGCAGAACCAGAGCCACCTCCAGTCATTTGCAGTCTTCTTTCTTTGGCATGGGCCTTTGAATTCAATATGGTCTCTGGGTCAAGCCTATTTACCATGTGCAGTATTCATCAGGCAGGTCAATGGCACCCAGTATATTCTCATATAAGGTCAACAATATCCTTCAAAAGGGAGGACTCCATCATGATGGAATTTTCCTTCCTTTGTATGCAATCACTTTATCCTTCCCTTTCTCCAGGCTTATCAGAAAGAAATGAGAAGCTAGTATCACAAAGAGAACTGCAACAATATTCTACCAGCTTTTTTTTAAGTGACTTTTTATTTCATTTATTTATTTTTTTGTCGGTCGTGGGGGCTGAACTCTGGGCCTGGGCACTGTCCCTGAGCTCTTCAGCTCAAAGCTAGTGCCCTACCACTTGAACCACAGCAATACTTCAGGCTTTTTTCTGCTTATGTGGTGCTGAGGAATTGAACCCAGGGCCTCATGCATGTGAGGCAAGCACTGTACCACTGAGCCAACTTCCCAGCCCTAAAAAAGTGACTTTTAAATGACGAAAAACTGTTTACAGTTTAGCATTGAAACTTACAAAAGTCATGCTACTGAATTCTGGGCCTCAATTGTGTTCTCCTTAATGGTTCTAACATTCTTCTCATAAAATCGCTGAAGACAGAGACCCCATCTAGGAGCAGTCGCTGCTGTTTCAGATACAACCTGTAATAAAGTTAATCGGGCACACATTTAACAACATACATGTGGTAATTGTTATGACACTGCATAGTAATTGGATATTAAGACTAAATGGTTCACATAAATTATAGAAAAATGGAAAAGTCACATTATCCCTTCCTCTCCACCGCTGGTCTCAAACGCTGAGCTTCAGACCACCTGCATTTGAATCATCAGGAGAGCATTTTGAAATTATAAATTCCTACCAGCCTCTGAGAGTCAGATTCAGTAGGCCTGATATCTGCAAACTTTGTTCCACACCAATGATCTCAAGTGCAAATACCTTCACAAGTGAGCCAGAAAGTTTGTGGATAGATTAATGTAAATATGTATATATGTATGTATGTATGTATATGAGTATATAATATAAACTTTACTGAAAGGCATTTTAGAGTATCATATGAATACTGTGAACCATATGTGCTTCTCCCCTTCCCAACCTGACCCTGAGAAAAATGTACCTGTTACTGAACTAATGCTGACAGGCTGAAACTCCAGGGAATCATATCATATTTCCTGTGTCTTAAGGTTTCCTTGTGTTGGCACATGAATCTATTTCCTACCAGATATGGCCATTCCCTTCCAACATTACAACTAGTCTTAAATCAGTGGTACACCTACCACTTCTTCCTCCATTCAATTAATTAAAAAAAAAAACTGGGTATCTAATTTGTTTCAGGAACCAGCCTCAACACCAAACACACAAAATTGTGCGTCATAGGTTTCAAAATTGCTCTAATGGCTGAAAAGTATCAAGATGTTCCTTTAAGTCCAGATGTAGAAAATGGATTCCTCGCTGCCCTAGAGCTAAGGGAATAGATCTCTAGCAGAATGTATTTTGAAAGTTTCCTCCCCCACACACCACATCCCAAGACCAAGCCAGCCGGTATCTGGGGCTCAGAAACTCTAAGCAGACGTTACCTCATGCTACATGGCTTTCTTGTTCAGGGTGGCACCAAGAGAAATGGGGTTTCCAGGACATTCCATTCTGCCAGCAGTTAGGTGATGTATTTGAAAAGCCCATATCTAGCGCTCTCTAATGAGTGACATTTATAAGGTGTCCTTCTCTTCCCTGAATCACACGATATTGAGATTTCTTTTATCTTGTACTCCACCAGCCCTCATTTAATGTTTATATGGCCAAAACCTTGAGCAAGTCACTCAATTCCATTCCAGCACTCGCTATTTCGCTACTGAAATGCAAACTCCCTTGGGTAATTCTAGGCAATTTCTTTACCCAGAGATCATCTCTGGCCACAGAGCAGCTCAGCTGCAACCCATGCTGTGTGTGCTGCATAATACTGTAACATTTTCAGAGTCAGGGAAGATTTATTCAGTGATCAACTGCTTCAGCATCCTGAATCACTCCTGAGACAGTCTGTTAAAGAGGGGACCTTGAGGGAACTGAAAATGTAAGCAAGAAGTGAAATAATCCTCTTTCTTTTTTAACCCCTTAAGCCCCTATTAAAAACAAAACAAAACAAAAAACCTTTAGCTTTCTATATGCATAGGGAAAACTGTATGGAAGTAATTCTCTCAAATATTGAGAATACTTATCTGTGCAAGGTAAAATTAAGGGTGATTTTAGTTTCTATGTTAATTTATGTTCCCTACAATAACCCTTAATGCCTTAGTAAGAAAAATACTTTGGCTCATGTCTATATAGTGTTCTTCAAAGACAACTTTGATGGAAAAAAATAGTCAGTGTATTAGCTGTTTCAAGAGCTAGGTCAGAATTTGGAAAGCTAGCACACTATTCTTACAAAAGACAGAGGAATTAAATAAAACCAGGAAATAAAGGCAGTTTGTAGGATTTGAAGCCAATGAAAGTCAGGGGATTGTTAATAATTTTTTTGGGGGGGTCCGGTCATGGGGCCTGAACTCTTGGCCTGGGCGCTGTCCCTCAGCTCTTCAGCTCAAGGCTAGCGCTCCACCATTTGAGCCACGGCGCCACTTCCAACTTTTTTTCTTTTTGCTTATGTGGTGCTGAGGAATCAAACCCAGGGCCTCATACATGCAAGGCAAGTGCTCTACCACTGAGCCACCTTCCCAGCCCAATTGCTAATAATTTTTTATTGAACACAAAGTTAGAAAACTTATTCTAGTTCATTACAAATTCTGAATTAGATGGAGATGTAGCTCAGTGATAGACTACTTGCCTAATTAGTATACACAAAGGCCTGGATTCAATTGCTAGCATGCACACACACACACACACACACGCACACACACACACACACACGAGCTAAATATATCCAAAGAGTATGAAAAACTACAATGCTGTGTACAGCTCTCTAAAACCTTAATGTACATTTAATCTTCTCTATGAACCTTACAGCAGAAATGGGCACGTTTGTATGTGCCTTGACAACAATTGAATGAAAATGTCAGAGGCAGATGACAATGTTCTTTGCCCACCTCGGTCTGTCTACTTGTGGAGTACAGATGGATTCAAGAAGGAAGAAGGAGCAAGCCACGACTTGGATGACCACTAAACTCAAGATCAAGGTGAGCTGCTTTCTTGCAGTACAGATACATCTTTTCTCTGATGTCCTGTAATCAGGTGGCCAGGCCCATGACTTTGATACAATTTAGCTCTGTAAAGGAAACTAATGTATTTGATAAAGCAGAATTCTAATTGATAGAAGTCAGCTCTTTAAAGAAAACTAATGTATGTGTTTACTGAGTGGCAGGATTTCTTTTTGTCATTTGATCTCACCTGAACACAGCCAAGAGTAAAATGCCTGATAAAGTGTAACTTAGAATGAACACTAGGGAAAAAGAACAACCACAAGAGTTTCATATCCTCTACATATAATAAGCAGAGGATATACCAAACAAAGACCACCTAACTGGTCATGGATTCCAAATAGCAAAAACCTTACAAATGAATAGCTGGAGTGAGACTAAAAATACATGTGTAAAATCACTACATACTAAATAACATCCATGTCAGAAAGCAACAATTTTTAAATTGTGGGTTTTGTTTAACCTTTTAATATGAAGAATGATCATTTGTTTACTTTAGGAAAATAAAATCACATCATAAGAAAAAATCCAGCCTGGGTCCCTATTTTGAACTGTAATAAGTGTTGAGCCTATTTATGAGAATTCAAATTAATAATTATGTTTCACTGATGTGATAAAAAGCAAAAGTCACTAGCTTGTATTTCTAAGAATAAAAGGCACACTAATTAATTTGTTAATCATTTTTACCAGGTGGATATTAGCCACTATTTGCTCTTTAATTATGACATAATACAATCAAGCCACCCAGAAAATTAAAAAATATCAATGTTAAAGCTTAATCTTTTTCTGTTTGTTCTTGTAAAGAAATAATAGAAATTTTTTAAAGCGATAACTAAAACAGACACACAGACTAGACAAGACAGAGGAGATATCACCATTTCCATAGAGTTATTTCACTTTGACAGAATATATACTTTTCTCGGTACAATTTGCTCCTTAACCATCCCTTGAATCTCCCCTCCTGTGATGAGTACATTGTGCTGTATCTCCTGAGCTCAGCAGACGCATCAAGGACGGCACTCAAAAATCAATGCGCCCTCTGAAACAGGATGAAATGAAGATTGTAAAGCTAGATACTTATACTTATGTGGTTTTTAGATTTAAAAAAAAATCCCTGTAAAGCAATGTTTCACCATAGTTGACATTGTTTTCCTAATCACGTAGCATAATGAGTTTGAGAAACAATTCAAGTTTGTTTTTTTGTTTTTGTTTTTTTTTACAAACAGAAAATAAAACAGAAAGAGGAAACAAAGGTGTTGCTTTAAGAAAAATGCAAGAAGAAATCAGGATTGCTACCATTGTCTATCAAATAGTAACATTAAAATATCTGCCAGAATCATCTGGTTTTTCTCTTGATTTGTTGAAGACTCACTGATGAAAGTAAGTCTCTCTCTCTCTTTCTCTCTCTCTCCTCTCTTCTCTCTTCCTTCTCTTTCTCATCCCCTCTCTTTCTGTGTCTTTATCTCCCTTTCTTCCTTCTCTCTTCTTCTGTTTCCCTCCCTCCATCTCTCCCATCTCTGTCTCTCCCTCTCTTTCTCACACACATGCACACAATTGGGAGATATCACTATGAACAATCCCACAGGTTATGCATTTATTCATTTCTAAATGTTATATAACTTCATCTTAAGAAAAATTAAATATGCATTTGCATTAATGAATATATGATGGTGTGGGATGTGTACTCTGCAGAGGTTTGTAGCCAAATAATTTTATGCTATCAAATCCGATCAAATCTTACAGTCATGATTTTCTAGATGTTCTTTATAAATTTCCAACTTAACCAGCATGCTAATGAGATGGTTCTCTTGTCTGGTTCTTAATTCTTATCCCAAACAAGCTATTTGGTCAGATTTTTGCTAAGTTGTGATTTCAACTTTTACATCAGCATATAAATAAACAATATCTGATCTTGTCAGCTTCAGCAAATGTTTGAAGGTTGCAATCTTTCCCCTCCTTTTGCATTAATCCATTGGGCCACCACTTCATCCGACAGTGACACACAAGCAAAACTACCCAAAGAATTGTGTTTAACCAAGGCACATTGCAACATTTCACTGCTAGGCAGCCTTGGCTGACCTGTGGCATAGCCCTCAGTAAAGCGAAAGCCATTTCACTAGCTGTCTTTTCAACTGTGACAGGTCTTAGTCAAAAAACCAGGCAGTGTGACCTGCCAATCACAAGAGTGAGAGGCCCAAGGGCCATATGTCACACAATTCTGCAGCCCCTTCTGACTTTTTGCTTAAGCAATTCCCAGTCCACAGCCTTCTCTCACCCATGAGCTCCAGAAACAAGAGTCTGTCCAACCTCACTTGTAACTTGTTTGGGCATGGAGTTAGGTAACTTAAATGTGAAAATTATTTCCCTTGTGGTATCTGTCATTGGTTGAGATAAGCAATTACTGTTCTATGAGATTCACAACTTTGCAGAAAGAGTCATTCATCTAAATCTAAGAAAGTAGGAGAATCTGTGTGACACGTATATGGCTTTTCTCATCACTAGACTACAGGAAAGGTAGCCTTGGAGCTGAGATCACATTTTTCCCCCAATGTATAATCAGAATTAAGCTGATGAGCCACAAATCAAAGTATCACAATATCTCAAAACTCAATATCTCAAAAACTCAGATGAAGCAATGTATGAAAAAATACCCAAATGTAAGAAGTAAGATACACATATTATCATTGACATTACTCCTGACTGCTAGCTTTAACCAGCTGGTACCTGGTGTAATTGTTGCAAAGTGGCCTACAGGATGAAGGCACTCAGGTTTAGAGAAAACTTGGGCTTTCAACATCTCAAGAGATTTTGAGAGAGCTGTTCCCCACATGACCTAAAAATTTCTCTATTAAATCCAAATTGTCTAGAAGGTTGATGAAATCACAAACTGCCCAGATAAATCACTATTAATTTTAGTTGGCTTAATGCCCAATGTTTCTTCTATAGGGAGAGAAAGGAATAAGTTATTTTTTGTCTTCCTAATATCTTTTGTAAAGTATCTTTTAGGCAAATTTTTAAGTGTAAATACAGTAGTTGAATTAGATATCTGGTGTTTGTCCTGTACAATAGAGCATGTGCATAAACTGTATTTGGTGCCACGAAGGCAATCTACCCAACTAACCTGCAGTTGCCTCTTTGATGCCTTTCTCCTATTCCCCACTCATCTGCTCTTGTAGCCTCTCCTCTCATGCCTGACTCTGGGAAAAGGTTTCTAAAAGCATGGCTACAAACCCTGATCATGGTTTCTGACAACTATCCAAGTCTTCATTTTCTTAAAGGTCATCTGACATTGAGATTAGATGAATGATGATATCTTCATTGAGAATTCAGCATCAAATATTAAGTTCTACAACTCCTACTTACATGGCCACTAATAAAGATTTGACATAGAAGTTCTTTCTTGTAGTAAGAGTAGAACCTTTAATGAAAGAACCGCTTCCCAACAGGGCTAGCCACTGAAGATTCTACTACCTTAACACCACCTCTCTGAGGACCAAGCTTGTAGCCCATGGGGGACAAAACACATCAAAACCACAGCAGTGACATTGGCCATATTGGTCTAGGAGCCACTCTTTAAGGATCATAGCTATAAAGAAAGGGACCTTCACTCACAGACTAAAAGTTCTTTCAGAGAAGGGAAAATGACCTCATTCTATGAAGATAATGTGGATGGTGAGAGAAGAGAGGACACAAATGGTTGTAAATAATTACCAAGAGATTTACTTTAAATCTCTTTTTGAAATTGGGTAAGTGATACTTCAATGCTGAGGTCATTTGCAATAATAGAATGAGGAACCAAAGTTTAGTTCTCTATAGTAACTGGATGCTTTATCATGTACAATATTATCAGCAGTTAGAACATAAAGATTTCCTGTCTAGGGGAAATTTCCTGTCACTGTTTTTGACAGGAAAAAGCAATCTTATACTTGATCTTTGTCAGGAAAAGTAATGTTCAGATGACTCATTCAACTCACTTGCACTGAAAGAGAAGGACACAAGAGGAGGTATCATGAGATTTCATATATATATATATATATATATATATATATATATAATATATATACACACACACACACACACACACACACACACACACACACACACATATATATATATATATATATATATATATATATGACCCAGTGATACACACACAGGTTTTCAAAGAATGGTAAATTTCCTAGCCAGGTTTGATGACTTGGTAGTTGACCTAGTATTGATTTTTAAGCTCTAGTATTTACTGTTTTGACTTCACTATCCAGGAGCTTCTGGAGCAGCACAATTTCTCATCTGATTTTTAACAGCATCTGCTTTCAGCAACCATTCCAGGTTTACTTGTGCCTGGCAGACACAGAGCCTGCATTTGCCCTGGAAGCGTGGGCCAGCTCCCAGGACAGGATGGAAAATCTCCACTCTCTTTTTAGGAACATCTCCACATTAGAACTGTCTGATAAACTGACCAGCTGCCACTCATAGCTGTTTAATCCTCTCTGTGTTGGCTTGAGAGCATAGACTCTTTCCTCTCTTGTTCATTATGAAGACTCTAAAGTCCTCTTCAGCACTGAGAGGTTGAGAATGGATAGCCAACAAGCTCAGTCTTCATTTGGAACAAATAAATGTGCATGAATTTGTTTTGAACTTGACAAAAAAGAATCAGAAGACATGAGACTATTCTTAGTATTGCTAATTTCAATGGACTATTATAATCCAGGGCCTCAGACATAATAGGTCCTTGATAACTGTATTTTGCTGTAAGGGAACTGTAATAAAATACTCAGTTTAGGTATTTCTTTTTGTAAGAATTATTGTAACCTCCGCCTTTATTTCCTCATCTGAAAGACAGAAAGAGCAATAACCTACAGATACTAGACAAAGATAGGGTGAATTTATTCAGTCTTCTGAATGAAATCTCCCTGGTAGTATACATAAATATATTCCAGGTATTGTTAAATGCTGTGTATAATGGTAATAAGAAAGATCTAGAAATAGGTATTTCTCAACATCTCCAATTTAGTCGCCACTGCCAGTAACAATAACAAAAATAGTAATGCTGTTTGAATCTTGTTAGACCAGCACAGGTGAACTATGGAGTTGTTTATGTTTGTCTCTGCTACATTGTCTAGCAGTAGAAATGTCAAATTCAAATTTGTCTACTGGTATGAAAAAAATGTAGGAAGTAAAAGATGGGAGCAATGGTATGTTGGTAAATGTTCAACAACTGACTCTCTGAGAATAAGGGTACCCTGACTTATAAGGTTTGTCCATTATTTACAGTAAATGCATCATCATAGTCAACTTAAAGCTGCCAACAATTTAACAACTTACTGGTATAATTCCTGACTAAACGGGCTTTCCTGAAGCATGGCACAGTATGGATTGCTCAAGCCTGTAATCCTAGTTACTTGTAAAGTGTAGATTGGAGAATCATGGTTCAAAGACAGTCTGTGCATGAAAGTTTGGGTGACTCCATCTCAAACAATGATTGCTCATGATATGTGTTCCTAGCAACCCAAGCTACAGGGGAGACACCAGAGATGAATGTGATGGCGTTCATCTCTCATCCCAACAACAGATGGAAACACAACTAGGAAGATGGCAATCCAGAATAACCCAAGCATAACTGGAGACCTTATGTTGAAAAGAACCAATCCAACAAGGGAGGGATTGGCAGATAGTTTAACAAGCACAAGATCCTGAGATCAAACTTCAGTATCATCAAAAATAAATAAATAAATAAATAAGTAAAATAAAGGGCTTATTTGGCAAAAGAGAATAAAAATAAAATAAAATAAAGGGCTTGTGTGAGCTGCTACAAGCCAGCACACCATTGGATGGAGAAGAAATTGCATATGGCAAATTACCCTATACTTTCCAGATTTGCCTTACCCAGTTGGGAAGAAAAAAAGTTGGGATAGTATGGAAAAGAAAAACTAGTCTATGAGCCAAGTAATTGCCCAAAACCAGATGAATAGATCACAAAAATACAAAACCAACTAAACTGATCATCAATTCAGCATAACTGACAACAAGGCTTGAATAATTACTTCATGAAAACTAAATAGGAGTCTCAGGTATGTGCTGTAATTTTGGCGTGCATTATTCTAATAGTAATCAAGACATCCAGACTTCTAATTTCGTGATCTCACAGCTAAGTCTAACACTTTGAATTGCCATGTACAGTATGATCCCATGAGTGATGTCATCAAGATCTAATGGGACAGTAGCTGTGGCAAAAGGTGCCTTGACACTTAGGATCAGAAAGACCAAAATTCAATTCGACTCTCTTGGTCACATGACTTTTGGGAAGTAGTATGATCTTGTAGTTTTTCTACAAGGCCCCAGTCTGTCTTATGTATGAAGTAAATAAATTTTCTCTGATTTTAAAACACTAGGTTTCTAAGTGCAACTTTCTTTTAATCACTTTTAGTTCTTCTGAAGTGCAGCTATGCTCTCTCCATGGTACTGAAGGAAAGAACTAAAAGCACACATGTCATTAGGGCTTTAGGCTGGAGCTGACACACACTGGAGCAGAATTGTTAGAGAAGCAAAGGGAGGAGGGTAGTGCACAGAAAACTCCACACTTGTCATCTCCCTGCCCTTTACCACTTCCAGTAAGAGAAGTTGCACTTCTTGTACTTTGGTTCTAACCCACACCACACCACAGCACTTCTTGTTAGTGGCCTGAGCTGCCATGTACACAAAGGCTGCCCTTCTCCAGGGTGTCTAAAATGGTGTTATTACTTTAGGCCCGCCTGGGTCCTTTCTCAGGGAAGACAAGTGTCGTCCTTGGTGTGAAGTGTTAACTTTACAAGATGAATTGTAACAAATCTTCTCTTACTCCAACTAGAAATTCACATTATTAAAGTGTCAGGACTGTTGCAAATAATGCTGTTCTCTATTCACTTTGTGATTTGGGCTTACACCTATCATAAAGTCTTCTAACTAATGAATCATGTTTGTGTGTGCACGCGCACACACACACACACAAACAAACACATATGCACCTGCATATGTAAGAGAGAAAAACAGAACAAGAAAGAGAGAAACTGGGAGTCCTGACATAAACATGTGAGGTGTGCAGAGGTGGGTATCTGAGTCTGTGAACCTGTGTGTATATAATACAATTCATAGAAGACCTGGGTCAGAATTTTAGATTCCTCTGAATATTCAAAACAACAGCTTTAATCAAGAATTTCTCAGGTGTTACTAATTTATGAATTAAAAGTATAATTATTGAAGGTGGCTGTAATAGCATTTTGATCTTCCTAATTCAGCCCTAGACAAATCTCAGATTTAGGGTTGAGAAAGAATCTGACCTGGCTGAGGACTTGTCAAGCAAGTACAAGACCCTGATCTCAATGTCCAGCACCATAAAAAATAACTAACCAAATAAATAATGCAAATAAATAATACAAATGTATTCTTTTAAAGTGATTAAAATAAGTACCAGATCAGGCAAAGTTATCAAGATGACCTTGGAAAGCATGAACAGAGGCAAGACATGAGACTCATTGAGTGAAGGTTCCTCTGAGTGGGAAGAAGACACGGCTCAAAGGAAAGGTTACCAGTACCAAGGTAAATTTCCAGAACAATTTGCAATGTGTATGAGCTTCCAGAAATAAGCAAAGTCTAGCTTGGAGCTTCTATGATGACTAATTTTTTTTAAAGAAAAATAAAAAGAGCGCTATTCAAATCAGGCCTGTAGCAGGTTGGCTGAGCTCACGGAGGGTTTGCTCAGCCTGCAGATGTCTGTCTGAGCCGCCACATGGCAGGAACTGGCTTTGGGGGGGTCTCAGGAGCCCCAGCACAAGACCCAAAACTTCTTATTTTGGTGCCGGTTCCAAAACTCCTCATCCCTTTCCAGTTCATTACAAACGCCTATTGTTTGCCATATTTATCTGCCATCACTGCTGTTTGTTAGCAAATGGAAGGAGAAGTGCCAGGACTAAATTTCAGCTGCCCTCGGAATCATGCAAAGGCGCTACAGGAATTGCACGACAGATGGTCTTTGAATGATATACAGAACCTCTGCCCTTGGGCCCGCTTTGGAGGAGCTGTTTTGGATTGTTGCTCATAAGAGTGGGAGGTTGTTGTGTGATATGTGATTATTCCATAATAATTTTAATTATTTTGCCTGTTTTCAAACAATAGTCTCAGCCTTTTTTAATTTTTACACTCACTGAGTTGTGACACGAGCATTCTTTTCTCTGTGTTAGCAGGGATTAAAATCAAGCCCTGTATCCCTTCCCATTTTTTTTTCAAAGAATCCATGTTTAAATAAATTACCTCAGCCTGGAAAACCAGCTTCTGTAAGCGTCCTTCTTGGCATACACGCTAGTAAGGAAAAATAAAATAAAATAAAAACCTTATTGTGGTGTCTGGTTGGAGATTGTCACAGTAACAAGTTTCAAGCAAAGCCTGCTCTTTGCCTCTTTGGAGCAGGGCTCTGGCTAAGGGAGCTTCATTGACATGCATGTGGGGATCCCACCGGATCTGCTCAAAGGTACAGTCCGAGGCAGTCAGACTGCATCCGATGTGCATGTAAATGAAGCTCCCAGAGTGGGGTATAGGCTTCTGGAGACACACAAAAAATATGCCATTCTCGTCTCATCCACATCCAATAGAAACTTCCCAAGGTTTTCTAAAGCAGTGGAAGCCAAGGAGAAGCAGATGCTAAACTTTCAAGGCATTCAAATACATTTCTCCGTATTGGACTGATATGTTAGCTGAGCACTGGCAGAAATTTGAGGGTTATAACTGAACTTTGGAGTTTCCATTGAAACCCAACATGGATGTCAACCTGAAAGACCCAGAAATTGGCTGTCTCTGGAATTCCGCTGTCATCTCAAGGACAATACCACTGGGTAAATTCTATGGCCACCAGGATTGTACTAAATATGTGACCTATAATGTACCTAGATCATAGTAGAATCTAGAAGTGAGTTCATATTCGTAAGATGGCCTTTTAACTGAATATACAATGAATGGATCTACCTAGAATTTGTTACTCATGAAATTCTCTCCCACAGATAAATTCTGTGTTCCCAAATCATTCTGTGGCATCTAAATTCCAAGCTGATTGTCCAGCACCTTGGTAATAAGAAAGAATTTCTCCTTTTCCTTGGTCTCCAGCTGAATGATATACTTACCTGGGAAGAGGGCTCTTTGATAAGTAGGTTTGCTAGAAAAGAGAAAACAAAACCTTGACCCTGTAATTTGATAGAGAAATCCCCTACTGAGTCTTAAGTGCTTCCCCAAAACCATGATTTTAATCCAATAACAACAGCTCCTCTCTCAGAGAGAAACCCAACTCACACAGCAGTTAATACCCAAATGAAATTCAGATAACTCCCACTGTGTTGACAAAAAGGATTGGGGAAATGTCCTCTGCCTCTGCTCCTTCCCAAGGAAGACATGCCTTTGGTGAAATCCAGCTGGCCTACCTTCCTAGAAAATAGCCAACCCGCTTCCTCCCAGCGAGGCTGACATGCAGAGATTTGTGGTTATAGAGAGCACAAATTCTCAGAGCAAACAGATAAATTAATTCGTGGTGCCTCAAGGAGCAACAGCTACTGTCTTTCAAGGAACGGAGGATGCAACCTAGGAGGCGATCACAGCTTGCGAGGATGAGGTGGCTATTGTAAAATGCAGTCTCTGAAGGTTTCACTGAAGTGTGTGATAAAAACAATGGCTTCATGCCAGCTATCATAAACAATCGAGAACTACATTCTGAATCAATAACTCCCATTTTAAATGCACACATATGTTTACATATGATCTACATTCCCATGTAGATCACTAGGTTCCACAACCATCAGGCCCTATGCATGCAAGTTGCATGATACATATCAGTTCTTTCCTTTTATAACAACCAAGATGATACTTATTATCTCCATTATCTGTGAGTGACTTAAGTAGAAGAGTCAAGATTTGAACTCTATATGTCTAATTCCAAAAACCATATTGTTTTCATTGATGTATGTATGTGTGGGGTAGAAGCAGGAAGAATACATTCACAGAGGGCATGAAGCTTTATGAAAATGAATGCAAATTTCAGCCTGTTTTGGATTCTTAATGATGGGAATATGAATATCCTCGATGCCTGGCATATGAATTCTCAGCAGATACTGATGAACTAGAGTATCTTTTGTGGATATATGTGACAAGTAATTGCTAATCATCACATAAGTGTTTCCTTCTGCTCCCTTTAGTGACTTCATATGGTTCTTGTGGCTGGAACTACATTCTGAAAAGCATCCCTGGTTGGACAAACAGAATTAGGTACATCAAGTTCATATGGACCAATTCCACAAGAGAGGACTTGGTAGTCTCTGGTACGAACAAGAATAAGGTCAATAAGGACCTAATCACCACTCATTGAGTGCTCACAGCCAAAATATAACCAGCACTCATTTCTTCTGACAAAGAAATATGGCAAAAATAACTAATAAACTTAATGAGTATCTCTTGAACACATAGAGAGGATAATATGACTGACAAAAATAGATACTTTAGTGCTTGCTTCGGCAGCACATATACTAAAATTGGAATGATACAGAGAAGATTAGGATGGCCCCTGCACAAGGATGACATGCAAATTCGTGAAGCGTTCCATATTTTTTTGCAGAGCTTCTGCATAGTAAAGGACATCGCTAGCAAGATCAATAGAAAGCCCACGGATTGGGAGAAGATCTTCACTAGCCATACAATGGAAAAGGGTCTCATATCTAAAATATACCTGGAACTCAAAAAATTAAATCCCCCAACAACAAATCCTCAAAGATACAACTGCCCAATAAATAAGTGGACTAAAGACTTAAAGAGAAACTTCTCTGAAGAGGAAAGAAGGATGGCCAATAGACACATGAAGAAATGCTCAACCTCCCTAGCCCTAAAAGAAATGCAAATCAAAACAACATTGAGATACCACCTCATCCCAGTTAGAATGGCTATAACCAAGAACTCTAATAACAACAAATGCTGGAGGGGATGTGGAGAGAAGGGAATCTTACTGCATTGTTGGTGGGAGTATAAACTTGTTCAACCACTTTGGAAAGTAGTATGGAGGTTCCTCAAAAGACTCCACATAGAGCTCCCCTATAACCCAGCAATCCCACTTTTGGGCATTTACCCAAATGATTACAAACAAGACCAGACCATACTAAAGCTACCGGCACAACTATGTTTATTGCAGCATTATTTACCATATCTAATATATGGAAGCAACTCAGATGCCCCTCAGTAGATGAATGGATCAAGCAAATGTGGTATATATACACAATGGAATTCTATGCCTCCATCAGAAAGAATGAAATTGCCCCATTTGTTAAGAAATGGAAAGACTTGGAAAAAATTATATTAAGTGAAGTAAGCCAGGCCCAAAGAAACATAGGTCCCATGGTTTCCCTTATTTGCAATAACTAGTATATGTCTAAGACAAACAGAAACTGTCATACAAGTTGAGTTAGGCAAAATGAACCCCAAGATAAGGATTCAAATGTTTTTTCTTTCTTGTGATTGTTTCCAACATATTTATAAGATGATTTTTTTTGTTGCTTTGAATGCACCTCCCCCAGGGTATAAGCCCTGCTTTCACTGTATTTGATGTTGTTATAATTTGTGGAGGGGAAGGGAAAAAACAAACTGTTTAAATAGGGATACAGGTGGACCCATTACAACAATGAGATGTACAAGACGTTATGTCGAAAAACGAACTTTACAACTTTGGTGGGGTGGGGGATGGTGGATTGGGGGTTGGAGAGGGAAAGGGATGGTATGGGCAAACAAAGGAGGAAGCAACAATGCTTGATAAGAAATGTACTCACATAGACCATAGGTCAAGGTTTTGTAACTTTAACACTAAAGATGTTTGGAATGGACAAATTTTTATTATGGGATGTTATGGGCATTGTTGTGCCATTGTTGAATGCTTACTTGCTTCTTTAAGCTTTATTCTGTAAATGTCAATAGTAAACAACCCCCCCCCCGCATTTGTGTCAAACGAAACTGTCTCCAAATGCTATAAAATGTCTATCGGACAAAATTTTTCTGCATTCAGAACCATTGCTATTGGAAAAAGAGTGGAAGCCCTAATGTCATGTGTGAAAAAATAAATAAAAACTTCTTTAACTACCCAGAAAAAAAAGAAATGTACTCACTATCTTACTCATGTAATTATAACCCCTCTGTATGGTATTTTCACAATAATAAAAAATACTTTATTTGCTAACTACTCAAGAAAACAAAAGACAGTTGACTTTACATTCAAATACTTGCCTCTCAGTTTTAGAAATAAGTTCTCCAATATTTTTTAAATAACATTATTTCAATATAAACACAAAAACACCATTATTTGGTTCAAGAAGACCAAAGGAAGATTCCATTCAATATGAAAATGTGAATAGCCTAGGTCAATGGCAAAATGAATATCATTCTAAAGACATGCACTTAAAAAATAGCTAAATGTTTGCCATTTTTTAATCAAGAGAATGATACTCTGTGGGCCCCCACAGCCTCTATGGATGACAATCTTAACAGTTAAGAAATTGCACAAAACATTGTCATTCTGACCCACATGTGAGTTGGGTTAAGGCATAAAGAAAAAATGAATGGGAAGAAGGGGACAACTCACAGAGGCATTCCAGTTGGGGAGAAGACACCACCATTAAGTCCCAAATGCAATTTACAAATACAGCATTTGAATTTTCTAATTGTTTCTACAAAAAATAATAAGAGGCTAATGGAATTACATTGGAGCTCACTATGTAATCATATATGAGCTTGCTAACCCATGTCTCTTTGCATTTTATCAGACGAAAGCTCCTGTTCACATTGCTAACCTTGCCAACTTTGAACTGCAAAGTCATTCCATAAGAGAACCTTCTCTTTCTTCCTTTCTTTTCTTCCTTCCTTCCTTCCTTCCTTCCTTCCTTCCTTTCTTCCTTCCTTCCTTCTTTTCTTTATTTCTTTCTCTTTCTTTCTTCCTCTCTCCTTTTCTTCTTTTAAACCTCTGGAAAAGGAATGGAAGAAGCTGGTGATTCCAAAATGACACAGTACTCTATGCTTTAGTCAAATAGGACCAATTTGACCCAATTGCCAGGGATATGTGAAGCAGGAAGGAGGTCCCATAGTGGAATCCTATTAGATCTATCCCCCAATGCCCTCCCTTCTCATTGTGATGGTCAAATGTCCACTCTGCAGGGAATAGTAGGAGGGAATAGGCAAAATATAAAGGTCCATTTTCTAAGATACAAGAAAAGCAATGGTAGACATCTCTGCAATTATGAACATTTCTATTTGACAATTTTTAAATTTTGCAACTGGCAACCCTTATACCTCCCAAACTCCTTTATCTAAGACTAATTGTGTTGTCCCAATATGGGTTCAAAATCCCATATGTACACTGGTCAAAAGAGTAAGAGAGCTCAATTCCATATGGTTAAAAAAAAAGTCATTCATTCATGTACTCCTTAATCCCAATAGTTGCTCAAATTCCAGTAGGCCAAGGAATAGGAATTCAGTGTTTTTCCTGATAGCATACTGCATATTGAAGGGCCAAATACACAGAAATGATAGTTTAAAGTATCTGGATGCCAGTGGCTCACATCTGTAATCTTAGCTATTCAGGAAGCTGAGACCTGAGGATTGGTTTAAAGCCAGCTGGAGAAGGAAAGTCTGTGAGATTTATCTCCAATCAACCACCCCCACCCCCCCCAAAAAAATCACTCAAAGTTCAGCTGTAGCTCTAGTTTTGAACAATAAAGCTAAGAGACAGTACCCAGGCCTTGAGTTCAAGCCCCAGTACTGGTACCAAAAAATATAGAATAAATAAAACAAGAGTTAGCTCTGTAACAGAAGTTCCTGGTTTGACCAGTCAGTGCATTACATCGCACAGGCACCACACTAAGAACTCTTCACTGATTTCAGCTCTTGGCAGCTCCTCTCCTGTCAGGTCCAGATGACAGGAGTGATATTCTAAATCCATACTCCCTCCTGTGCATCTGCCAGAGCTGCTTCTACAGCCGGGCAGCCACTACATGCTTCTACAGCCACTACATGCCACTGTTCCACAGCACTGTCACCCTTCCCTGCTGTTTTCTCCCCAAAATCTTGGTGTCAAGGCCTGCTCTGGTGTCCCTCTGTAGGGCACCAACTTTCTTGTTCATGTATTTTTATGTTTGAGGTCCTAAGGAAATTTGGTGGAATTTAGTGGAGTGGTATTGTAATCTTTCTTTACATAACTGCAGGAGCTAGATCCATAGGAACACGGCAATGTAAGCTCCACCAGAAGATAAATCTAAGACTCTATGTCCTCCGTGGGAGGTAAGCCTGCCTACCCTGCTGTACAGACATCACCAGCTCAGCCTGATCCTGACAGAAGACAGAGCTTGATTCCTTTCATTGTGAGTCTTCTTAGCTTCAAAGCCCACACATTGGGGTAGAGTCTATCTCCCATCCGGTCATAAGCATATGTAACATGTGTGATTCTCTCTTCTATCCCAAGGGTATCACTAGTGGAGCAATGAGAGAGAGCATGTGGCTGGAGCCCAGAGAAGGTAACTGAGTCTGTCAGACATCATCAAGGATTAAATAAGAGTTAGAAGATGAATGACACTTTTATTAGTCAGACAATCAGCATGCCTGATGGAGAGGGAGATGTCAAGAAAGTGGAGGCTTTCAAAGTCTTGAAATATAAACAGCAAAAACAAAACAAAAAAAAACCTCACTGCAGTCAGGGAAATATATGTCCATTTGTGGAAGCACAATACTTGGTGTTAGGAGGTAAGAAGCAGGGGAAAGTAGTGAGGGCCTTTACAATCTTAAAAGAGTTATTATGGCATATAATGGAGATTTTTTAAATCTTTTTGTGTATGTGTGCCAGCCCTGGAGCATGAACTTGGGGCCTAGGAACTGTCCCTAAGCTTTTTAAATCAAGGCTAGTGCTACACCACCTGAACCACAGCTCCTCTTCTAGCATTTTGGTGGTTAATTGGAGATAAGAATCGCAAGAGTTTCCTGGCTGGGCTGGCTTCGAATTGTGATTTTCAGATCGCAGCTTCCTGTGTAGCTAGAACTACAGGCATAAGCCACCAATGCTCAGCTTACCTTGTTTTTTAAAGGACACTTTTAAAAACTTAAATTGAAGTCATTATTTTCTTCCTCATATTTACCCATCAGAAAGTTCACTTCTCTTATTGTGATAGAGCTAACACAGGAAGATAGAGCTAACACAGGAAGAAGCAGGAATATCTGAATGAAAGAATCTACCATATTCAGGCAGGAGTAAAAAAAGAGATAGTGGCAGTCACATTTCTGACATAGCCTGAGCTGGCTGCCCCTGATGCTCATGTCCCATCTAACCTCATCTGCCTGTGAGTTGAGTCAAGCCCATCTATATGATGGGACTCCACTTATATAATATGGCAAAAGTGAAGAAACTGTGCAGATGTAATTGAAATCCCCAACCAGATGGTTTTGAGTTCACCAAAAATGAATTTATCTTGGAAGTCCCCAAGAAAATTAGGCAAGTCCTTAAAATAGTCTCTATATGCCAGAGATTAAAAGCTACAGGGACATCTTCTTGCTGACCTGGAGGGAACACATTACTGTGTCATGAGATCATCATTGAGGGACTTGAGAGGGCTTTCAGAGTCCTCAAAAGCAAGGAGTAAGAAAGCAGTTCCTGGACCCTTGACAAAATAAACTCAGAATTGTTAATAATAGCAATAAGATAGAATTTGTAATTTGCGAATAGAAAATAGAGTTGTAAATAGCAAGAAGTAAATAAATAGTACATTCAAGAGAGAAAATTGACAAGAAGTAGAATTTGAATGGATAAAGAAGGAAAAGGACGGCTCTCGGGTTAGTAGCTCGGGATGATTATTTGCTACTTCTGCAGAGCATTCATTGGCCATATCTAAATGCAATGGAAGTAAAGGTCTGACAGGTTCAAGCAGGGTGAACAGGCTAACCTCCCATGTCCAGATATGAGTGACTAGGTAGAAAGTGAGAACCAACATCTGGAGCAAAGCAGGCAGAGAAATCACAATGGTAGCCAGGTAGCATGGAGGAGAACAGGTGAAGATGATATCACAGGGACCTAAGAGGGCTGTATTCACTGTATTGCTGTTCATAAGAAGCAAATCAAATCAGATAGGTCTATGGTGGACAATGGAATTCTATGCCTCCATCAGAAAGAATGACATTGCCCCATTTGTTAGGAAATGGAAAGACTTGGAAAAACTTATATTAAGTGAAGTAAGCCAAGCCCAAAGAAACATAGGTCTCATGATTTCCCTTATTTGCAATATCTAGTATATGTCTGAGTCAAGCAGAAAAGGTCAGATAAGGTGATGTTAGGAAAATGACCCTTAGGTTTGTATTCAAGTGTTTTTTTCTTTCATGCATTTGTTTCTAACACATTTATAAGATTATTCTTTGCTGCTTTGTATGTCCCTCCCTCACAGTATAACCCCTGCTTTCACTGATTTGATGTTGTTATAGTTTGTGGAGGGGAAGGGAAAAAACAAATCGTTTAAAAAGGATACAGGTGGACCCATTACAACAATGAGATGTACAAGTCGTTATGTTGAAAAATGAACTTTACAACTTTGGGGGTGGGGGAGGGTTGGGTGGAGGATTGGGGGGAGGATGGGATGGGAAGGGGAAACAAAGGAGGAGGCTACAATGCTTGATAAGAAATGTACTCATTATCTTGCCCATGTAATTGTAACCCCTCTGTACAGTATTTTCACAATAAAAAAAAAAAGAAATTAACCATAGGAAAGACGAAGAGCAAAGTTGGAGCTCAAGAATCCACCTACTATCAGGCAATAGGAAGAAGAGAAGATTAAGCTTGAGACTGAAGAGAGGCTAAGGAAGCAAGGGAAAATGAGAAGAGACGAGTGTCACTGGGACACTGGAAGAGGTCATTTCCAGGTGTTGTATATGGATCTGAATAGCATCCTATGAATGACGGGCTCAGAAAGCTCATGGGGCTAGAAAATGAGTGAAATTTAATTTCAGCTAAAGTTTACAGTTAAGTCCCAGTGGCCACATTAGAGGAAAGTGCTTTACTTTTCTTATCTCTAACATAATATTAAAGAGTGATTAAGGAGAAAATACCTGCCTTACAGTGCTCATGGGGGTTAGAAATTCTCCCCTTCCTTCCATTCTTCACGGAAGGCCCTAGTGCACAAGAACCACTCCTTTTCCCCTTTTTACTTTTCTGGGCCTATGGAGACCCACTTTGCCCTGAGCTACTTTATCAAGTTTCTGAGTACTTCAAATAAATTCCTTTCCAAGAGGAAAAGCAAGGGAACAAAAGTGTGTGTCGACCATTCTCAATCGCGAAGAAGTAGAAGAAACTGGAAGACAGAAGACAGGAGCTTCTTGTCTCTTTCAAGACACACTGGCACTTTGTTTACTTGGCACTTGCTTTATTGGAAAACAGCTGAGAACCAAGAAACAAACAAGAGACCTCTGAGCAGCCAACATACACACCACAGTGCCCGCCCTCATTAATGAACTTCACCAAATAGCATTTCCCGGGGTTCTTATTCCCAGCCTGGCTTTTCTGTTCAGAAATTCTAACAGGCTTGTTGATGTGGTTTCCAATTGAACAGCCCAATAAGAGCAGCAAATTAAATAAAGAGAAGTCTGGGTGGGGGATGGGGAGAACGGAAGAAAAGAACTAAGAGAGGCATATCAATATCAGTATCGAATGACAGCTCATGGCTTCTCAGCAAGGCTGGAAAGGAGGAGTATAGCTATAGAAAAAGGCAAACAAAAGAAGTGTGTGTGGGGGGGGAACAAAACAGCAGCTTAGGATCATTTAGTGCAGTGTAAAAACAGCCTTCTTCTGACAACAGACATCCCCGAGGGCTCTAGAACTCAGCATGATGTCCTGTGCTATCATTTAAAAAAAGAAAAAAGAGAAAGTTAAATTACATTGGCTTAGCCTAAAAAGACAGAGACATGCATAAGACACAACAACAATTACAACTGTTCCTTAAAAGACACCTTCTCCTGGCGAGTCATGTGCCAGGAAATGTGCCACACAAAGCAAGACACAGAGGAGCAAGAATTCCTTAGCATTTGTTTTAGGTTAACTTCCATTATTCAGGCAGCTCCAGTAGCCAGAAGGGATTTTCTAAGAGATGTTCTTTGGAGATCCCCGGGTAAGGACATTTACTACCATATCAAGGTTCAATATATATGTTATTTTATGTAAATATGAAGAGGCATGTAGGCATTGCACCTTTACCTTTCTCTCCTACCAGAATCCTCTTTTAGTCTCACTGTGAGTAAGAAACAAGAGACTTCTCTTCTTTAAAAAAAATTTGTTTATTATGTATTTTTTTATATTTGATGACTCTGTCTTCTCTTATGTATGGTGTGTTCAAGCATATATCTTCAGGGGGGTTGACGGGAGGGTACAGAACTTGAGGGCAAAAGAGTGAAAATGTGCAGTAGTGGAACTCACTGGACTTTGATGAAGGTGAATTATACATCTTGTGGGTGGAGACAGGAGGGAGGGACTGGGAGAGAGAGAGAGAGAGCAGATGACACTGTACAAAAGGAAATATCCTCATTACTTGACTCATGTAATTGTGATCCCTCTGTACATCACCTCTATAATAACAATAAATTAATTATAAAATGTACATATATATGTGTGTACATATATAGAGAGATATAGATATATAAAGGGTCTTAGAAAACCTAAATGACTCATACTCCCTTCATCTGCAAAAGTAGGTCTGTGAAGTTCAACTGCTTTTGCTGAAAAACAACAAATGAAATGTAAAATATGATTCTCCCAATTTGATAGTTCTCACTTTGGGTATACCTATCTATCTATATCTATATATAGCTGGGCACTGGTAGACATAAACTACAAGTATGCCTTGTAATCCTAACTACTCAGGAAGCTGAGATCTGAGGATCACAGTTCAAAGCCAGCCTGAGTAAGAAAGTCCCCATGAGACTCTGATCTCCAGTTAACCACTAGAAAACTGGAAATAGAACTGTGGCTCAAAGTGGTAGACTGCTAGCCTTGAGCAAAAAAGCTCAGGGACAGTGCTCAGGCCCCGAGTTCAAGCCCCATGTCCAACAAAAAAAAAATTCAAAACCATAAAACAAAAAGAATTTTTTTTGACAGCAGCTAGAAGAGAGTTGTACACTTAGAGTATAAATTTATCTTAAGTCATTAATGTAAGCCCCCTAAATGTTAAAGTTTCAACCAAAAGGTAACTTAAAACTAGTGCAAAGAACACCCACAGCCCTTTCTGGCCAATATCTTATATCATCTCTTTGGAATCCAACACAATAAACCACACACTAATGGTTCCAAAGTTCAGGATGACTAATGGTAATGGGATCACAGATTTCTGGATCGTGCCACACCTGTACCAGAACACACTTCCAGGGGGTGAGACTCTGGTAGTATATTCTTTAAACCTCTCTGTGTGGTGTTGACATACAGCCAAAACCTTTTGTAGCTCTCAATTTCCATTGTTTTCAATGTGCTCAATGCTAGATAAAAAATTCCTCCACAAATAGTACAGTCCAAATCCAGTGAGAAAACCTTAAAAATTTTTTATGCCACTAGAGAACAAAATCAAATTATTCACAAATGAAATCAAATTCATGATATTTTTCATAAGTTTGAGGTCTATGGATTAGACACTAGGCTAAAAAATATTTCCAACCCAATTAGGTTTTATTTAGATCATCTCCATGTCACCTTGAGTGAACCCTGAAAGTAATAATAATAAAGTCACAGGGAGCCTGAATCTCTGTTGTAAAAATAAAATATCAAATAAAAGCTTGTCAGACTTTGGAAATAATGTCAAAGTCTCTCTCTCTCTCTGTCTCTCTCTCTGTCTCTCTCTGTCTCTCTCTGTCTCTCTGTCTCTCTCTGTGTTTCTGTTTTTGTAATGTGAGGATGAAAAAAGAAAGACGTACAAGTCAGAAATAATCTCATTAAATAGGGTTTAGGGATCATATAAAACATAATGGGTTAGAGAGAGTGGCATTCTATGCAATTAAGATGTCTAGGGTTTATGTCAGCCCCCCCAGGGGACAGATGTAAAGCACCTAGCTATTAATAACAATAGTTGAATAACAAGAACTCCACTTCTTCTCAAATCCCCAAAGTTGTTGGGGTTTGTTTTGTTATGTCTTAGGCTGAGTATCTGTTGCTTGGGAAAGTCTTGAGAAGTTAAGTGAAGGGAAGATCACCGGACTTACTGTCAAAAGTTGCTTTTTTCCAACCTGGAAGCCTAGCTGGTTCCACTCATGCTCCCTGCCTCTCTATCAGAGTAGTGGCTCCTACTTTCCTTTCCCATCAGGAAGAAAATGAAGGACCTACAGACACAGGACCTCTAGTGACTCCGTAACACATCTTCAGCATTCTAGAGAATCCTGAATCCTTTACTTGCCTACTATAAATTCTATACCAGCTCTCCCCAGACAGGTGATGTGAGGAACAAATTGGCAAGCCAGCAAGTACCCCCTATACACAGAGTATTTGTGCCAGAACCTGCAGGAGATAATGATTTTCACACAATAAGAGCATGGCTTCTGTCTTGAAGGAAATTAAAATCTATTTGGGGTGAAGGCTCCCACAAATATCAATGAGGGAAGTGTACATCATAATTCATGATTAAGTAAATAAATTAATGCAGCCATTGTTCATAGAAAGGAAATTAAAAGGAAATAATTGGGAAAAGCTTCATGGACTCACCCAAACTATATTCTCCTATGTGATGCAGGGGAAGAATTGCCATGAGCGCATAGAGTTACACGTGTGTAAGATAGTCTTTAGGGCCTTTTTCCCCGTTCTTTTACTTCTTTTCATTCATTAACAAATAAAGGAGGAACACTTTTTTCTATGGCTATTAGTAAGAGGAATGTATAATTTTTAATATGCTTTTTATTGTAAGAATATTGTACAGAGCTGGGAAGGTGGCTCAGTGGTAGAGCACTTGCCTGGGTTGGATTCCTCAGCACCACATAAGCAAAAAGGAAAAAGCCAGAAGTGACGCTGTGGCTCAAGTGGTAGAGCGCTAGCCTTGAGCTGAAGAGCTGAGGGACAGTGCCCAGGCCCAGAGTTCAGGCCCCACAACCAGACCCCCAAAAAAAATTTAAAAAAAAGAATATTGTACAGAGGGGTTACAGTTACATGAGTACATGGGCATGCTAATGAGTACATTTCCTATCAAGTATTGTTACATCCTCCTTTGTTTTTCCCCTACCATCTCTTCCCTCCCACCTCCTCAACTACATCCCCCCCACCCTGCTTTTTTTTTTTTGTCAGTTTTGGGCTTGAACTCTGGGCCTGGGCACTGTCCCTCAGCTCTTCAGCTCAAGGCTAGCACTCTACCACTTGAGCCACAGCACCTCTTCCAGTTTTCTGGTGGTTTATTGGAGATGAGTCTCACGAACTTTCCTGCCCGGGCTGGTTTTGAACCATGATCTTCAGATCTCAGCCTCCTGAATAGCTATGATTACAGGCATGAGCCACCAATGTCCAGCTGAGAAATGTATAATTTTGATGCAACAAATTTGCTATCCTTCTTCTCTAATCTCAGTTCTTCCTCAGTTCAGGAAGCAACAAATTAGAAACAATGAGTAACAGAAAAATGAGAAGGTTGCTATTATTAAATAAACGGCATTAAAGAGCAGTAAATACAACAATGATGGATGAAATTAAACACCAAGTCTCAGCAGTCTGGGCTGATATTGTATTGGAAAAGTATGGCCTTTCTCTTATCACTTATCCCTAATAGTCCAGAAAGCTCTGGTTATTTTTAAAAATAGGGTCAGTCCTTTTGCCAGATAGGCCCATAAGATAACTCTTACTTATGCTTCCTGACAAAGCTGAAATGAAAGGCACAAGCTTTTTCTGTTGAGTTGAGGTCTCTGAAACTTTTTTGCCCAGTCTCACATAGAACCACAGTCCTTCCTATCTCAGCCTCCTGAGTAGCTAGGATTACAAGCATGAGCCACCATGCCCACTTCTCTCTCTCTCCCTCCCTACCTCCCTCCCCCCACCACTCTCAATAAGTAAGAATAGAGGAGAAAAGAGAATCATAAAGGTTTATTTCATTTTTGTCAGTCATGGAGCTTGAACTCAGTGCCTGGGTGCTGATTCCTGAGCGCCCATGCTCAAGTCTAGTGCTCTACCACTTAAGCCGCAGCACCACTTGGAGCTTTTGAGTGATTAATTGGAGATAAGAGTCTCACAGGGACTTTTCTACCTAGGCTAGCTTTGAACCACAATCCTCAGATCTTCAGCCTCCTGAGTAGCTAGGATAATAGGCATGACCCACCGGCATCTGGCCTCATAAAGGTTATTTTATTGGTTCGTTCATTTCTTCATTCAAGAATCTTTTTAAACTGAGTACCTACTACTGCTTTAAGTGTGAGGGACACTGTTATAAATAAAAGAGACAACACTTCTACCATTTGGGGAGCTTTTATTCCAATATAAATAAAATTCTCCTGCTTAGATTTTTCAAAAGAATATGATAAAGACAGCTTTGGAAATATTTGGCTCCAATTCCCCATGAGTTAGTACAAGTCAACCTGGATTTAAAACAAAAACAAACAAAAATTTCCCAGAGAGAAAATTCACCTGTCTGAGACTGAGTCTGGGCACACAGCTTTCCTCTACTCCCCTCCTGGCTGCCCCTCCCCCCCCAGCAGTCTCATCCCCTGCCTCTTTCCTTGACCCTTCCTTTATCCTTCTTATATTGACTTGAGGGTCATGTACTCTCCATCTCCCTACTTCATTTGTTTCTCCCAAACTCTAAAAGTTCGTACACCTAGGGAATTTTAAAATCCAAACAAGTTATATGATTCTTTCCTCCTGACCCCTGGTCTGAGGAGCAAAGAACTAAGCCTCTCCTCCCTCTCTTAGGACCAATCCCCCCACCCCGCCCCGAATAGAAACCACAGGGACTTTGCTAATTCCAGGCCAGGGTGCCCTTTAGGGGCTGAAAACCAGGCTCCTGCCTGGTGAGTTGGTTCTTTGGATAAAGAACCTAAAATCCTTTTCTTTTCTAATGAACTATTCTGGTTTTGCTTTGAGACCATAGCTCCTGTTTTATTTCCAGTTGTCTTTTTTCCATAGCTCCTTTTAGAAATAAAAATGGGTAACATTATCTAGCCCCTAGGAAGAAATATGTACATACATTCAAAAAGCGGTTTCATGCAAGCTTAATAACCTGAATTCTATTTCCCTTTCTGTATATGATGGATGAAATTACTTTGATTATGCTGGCTTTCCAATTATTCATTCATGCCAAGCAAGCCAGCCCTTGAAACCTAGTCACCTTGTTTATTTCCACCCCCCCACCCTTGCCCTTCACAACCAGAAAATCAAAGAGCACTGGAGCCGGAAGGAGCTTCCATGATCCCCAAAGGAAGGATTAAACTTAAAAGTCATACATATTGATTGACCCAGGTTTTCTAAATTTAAACCTGAGTAACTATTTCAACACCAATTTGTAAACTGTAACTGCTGCTCTGGAGTGACAGTACTGAAGAGTATGGAAGGCTTGGAAACCTGGCTGCCAAAATGTTGCTGCTTCATAGTCAGATATATTCCCATGTGTTCTCTAAATTCCTTAATCCCGATTGGTGGCGCTCAGATTATGCTTCTTGTAATGTGAGATCCAGCCAGTTTCAGAAAGGGAAGAGGGCTAATTCTGAACCCTTCCTGGCCTCTGCCCCTGCTTTGACCAGAGAGCCCTCACTTTTTCTTTTCCTTATAATATAAATGGAGTTCTCACGTACAATTTCATATAAATAAAACTCCTTGTTAACAACCCCAAAGGCAAAAACAGCCCTGCTAATCTGCTTACAGTTTATAGAAACTAATTCATTTATTCATTTAACAAACAAAGAAGGGGTCAAAGATTTAACCAAAATAAGTAATGCCTGGAGGCAACAAAGTTTTAATCTAGTGGGACACAGAGAAGCAAACAAATTAAATTATGGTATATACCAAAACAAAAACAAAACCAAATATTATTTCAATGGAGTATGTTTGAACTCTAATGGGAGCCCAGAAAAGCTACACCCTGAAGCAGAGTCAGGCAAACCCTCACCGAAACAGCCTGGCCAACACTGCAGGTCCAAACACAGTGTACAGGGTAATAAGTTGGAAGGTCTGGATGCATAACAAAACACAGCTTATGAAATGTCACATACTCGCATAGTTTACCTTTCAGGAAATAACCAATAAGCTATTCACTTCACTATGGAACTATAGAGAACATCACATTTCTCCACAAGGTTTTTTTTGCTTCCTTTAGCTCATTCATGCATTCTACAAATACTTTTGAATACCAACTCTGGGCTAACCACAACTCCAATCATAAAGAAATGCTGAAGATACCAAAACCCTGTAAGGCCACAGATCTATTGCTACTCTTTCCACTTGGCTATTTGTCTCAACTGCCTGGAATTTCCTGAAAAACAGGAAAAAAACAGCCTTGCCCATGACAGTATCTGGTACTGGGATTCTTTTTTCCATCAAGACTCAGCACTGGAATTTTATCAACTGCAGAACTAGATAACACAAGTCAGGAAAAGAGTTAAAAAGAGGCTCTTGAAAACATTTAAAATAGCTGCTCAGCACTGAAAATCAGCTTAAGGGATGGCAAATGCAAATGTGAGCTCAGACAGGCCCCGCTCAGTTTTGCAAATCCTTTGGTAATGAAAATAGATCCACACTTTAATTTTTCAAACCATAAACCTCCCCGAAGCAAGTAAGAAAAGGGAAGAAACAGAGGGGAAATGTTCTACAAAGAATGTGGGTTTTACATTTGATGTTTTGCTGGAACCCAGTTCAGGACAGGACTCCCAAAACCTGTGAAGTAGGCTCCTAGTCTCTCCACTGCCTGCCCAGGCCTTGGGATCATCACTTTTCAAAGTTCTTAGCTGTCCAGAGCTCTCATCCTCCTCCTACCCCTAACTATCTCTAGAAAGGAAACAGTGTCTTCGTGACAGTCAGGTTTTAATGATTGATAACAGCTTTAACATGCTATTTCTTTTATAAGGTATTTGCATTTTAACAGAGTACAAACCTTAAGCCAAAGGAAAACTACACACAAAACCAGTTTACAATGATTTTTTTTTTTCATTCCTCTCTAGACTCAAGCTACTTGGCTGAAAGTAGCTGCCTAATTATTTAACAAGGAAGAAATCAAACTCTACAAACCACTGAGTTCATGTCCACAGTATTTTCCTGGGCATAAACATAAACAAGAGTTAATCCATCGGCGTCTCCAATGCTCAGCTCCTGAATTTTTCCCCGTGCCCCACTCAAGTGGTTTTACAGCTGACTTGGGGGTCCAGTACCCACCACCACCACCATGGACCCTTCTCTCTGCATTTCAATGAATGAGTTTCCAGGAAGTCTTGATTATAGACCATCATAGGAAATCCTCTGCCTTCTAGGAAGCCATAGTCATGTCCTAGCTAACAAGGTCTGGATCTCAGTTGATCTGGGGAGGGTGGAGCTGCCTGCCAGGGATGGAGCACTCTAAGTCAGCCCTAGGGGAGAAAGGGGATCCCAGGGTTGTTGGGTTTGTTTTTTTGTATCTGTTATTCTTTCTTAAATTATCTTTACATCTTATTAGTTAATCCATTGGTACTCTGCTCTTCTATTAACATGAATAATTCTTGATACTAAGCTATTCTCCTCAAACTAGGTGAAATCAACAAAAACCAGATACTTTTCCTCTGTTTGCTTTCATCTTGATAGGCTACCAAACTCTGCTCCCTCTTCACTCATGTCTTCTTCCCTCTTCCTTCCCCACTAGCATGAAAAGTCACTATTTCTGTCAAATAACTCAGACAATGCAGAACAACTACTTCTAAGACCTTGATTCAACAATTTTCCACATAGGTGCTCATCAAAAGGCACCAAAAGGCACTCCAAATATGTGTGTGTGTGTTTATGTGAATGTGTGTGTGTGTGTGTGTCCAGAAATATAATTCATGGAGAGAGAAAGAAAACATTAGATCTAAGAATGTGCTGAAGAAGCACATTGGAGAACCTTGTAATATGGCACACAGCTGTACAGAGGGAAGAGGTACAGAAGTATGCTGAGGAGGGGATAGAACCAGGGGAGCTTTGGTGCCCTGATAGAAGATGAATTTGGTGGGCTTTATCCCATCCCCTGTTTTTCTTCTTTGAAGGTGGGGAGGATACCTAGAGCTGGGGCCACACTTTGTGACCACCAGGCAACAGGTTCAAGGGAAATCTTAACCGTGGTAACTGTAACTGCCTGCCTTCTGGATACTTTGTTAGGAGTGGAAGCACTACATGCCAACAAACACATTCTGACTTTCCAGGACCACCCATTATCTGTTCACAGCTGCCGTTAGAAGCTTCTTTATCCCTTTTCTAATTGTGAAAGAAACTTTAGGTCATAGTCTACTTTTCTGAACTATAAATCATTTTTTTTCCATTGTAGCATCCCATAAGAGAATACATTTTTAGGCTTTGCAAGCTTATCTATTTTGTTACATCAATCATGAACCCGATATTATATTATGTAATATCTATAATTATCTAATTAACAGATATATAAAAATTGTGATCACTATGATTCATTTTACTATATGGCATAAGTTGGTTTTCTTCAATAAACCTATGTTATATTTAACTTATATTTTATTAATAATATTTGATTATATCATCATATTACATATTATAGTCACTGTCTAGTTCTCATTTTTATCCCTCCTCAGAATGAATGACAGCCTAGAACAGTATGTGGCATCAAGTACCTCAGCAGGAAGTGTTTCTTTTTTTTCTTTTTCTTTTTTTTGGGGAGTCAGTCATGGGGCCTGAACTCTGGGCCTGGGCGCTGTCCCTCAGCTCTTCAGCTCAAGGCTAGCGCTCTACCACTTGAGCCACAGTGTCACTTCCAGCTTTTTCTGCTTATGTGTTGCTGAGGAATGGAACCCAGGGCCTCATGCATGCAAGGCAAGCACTCTACCACTGAGCTACCTTCCCAGCCCAGGAAGTATTTCTTGAATAACTAACTGAATCTTACTACTCCTCCTGCAAAAATAATCACTTATTTTAAATTAGTCTATTTCAAGCAAAAAAAAATGTATTTCCATGAACGTGTAATTAGAAGGTCAGTTAAGTGAGTGGATTGTTCTGACTCCTACAGCCTTTTAAATGTTGGTAATTAGTTTTATAAAACAAATTACATTATTTTGTTATTTCAAGTCCCCACAGGCGACTGGACTTCTGTGTTTAAAATGGGAGTCTGGGGAAACAAGTCACTTCCATAGCCTTCTGTCCTGGCCATGGTCCTTGTTACACACCAGGTCTGGTATTTTACTGAGTCAGACAAGGAGCACTCTTCTGCCTGAGGGGCCAGGAGCAAGATGCTGAGCCACAAAGTTTGCCAGTTTGTCTCCAAGTGCCATCCAGCACACCTGTGAAGGTTAACTGCATCTCAAAACATGTCTCCTTTGTTTTGCTATGTAAAGAAAATCTTCATGTGATGCTTATTAATCCTCTCTGCCATAAAGGAGAAAGAGCCTGTGTGATCACATGTCATCTTTCTCAAATCAGACAAATAAGTGATGGTTGAAATCAGCAAGACCACCTCTCCAGTGTCTTCCCACATCTAGAAGGTAAACAGATCTTCAGATTAACTATGGCCTACCTCAACATCACCATTAAAAAAAAAAAGTTCTTCATGGCCATTTGGGATTGGTGAGGGGGCCCTGCCTCTACAGAATGATTTACCTCAGCCGTCCATCTCTCTCTTCCAGGTTTGCCCAATAGACATTGCTAACTGTTTCCCAAAAGACTGCTCAGCGTGCACCAGAAAAGCAGAGCACAGCATGGGGAGCCCTGAGCTCACTCACCTGGCACCAGAAAGACAAGATGTGATCAAAGCTTTCACTACAGAACTCTGTTCAGTGGACTTGGCAACTAGACTCCAACCAACTCAGTCCTAAAGCAGAAAGGTGCTCCCAGAGCTAAGTAATTGAAATCATTTGTTTTTGAATGCTACAGAACAAAATACATAATCTTAGCAGCTCAAAACAAGACATGGTTAGTATCATTGTTCTGCTGGCCCCAGAATTTGGGCACAGATTAGTTGGGTCCTCTCCTTCGAGGTCTCCTAAGAAGCTTCAACCCAGGCATCATCCAAAGCTGAAGCCTAAGACAAGGCTTAGTAGAGAAAGAAACTGCTTCCAAGCTCCTATGGTTGTTGGAAGGAATCACTATCTTGAAAGCTGTTATACTAAGGATTTCAGCTCTTTTCTGGCTGTCATCTACCATACCATCCCTGGCCATAGAAGAGCTCTCAATAAGGCAATTTGCATTATCAAAGGCAGCATGGGAGAGCTGATTGAGCCAGATGCCTTCTTTTCAGGCTTGTGTTCATCTTTGCTTTGCAATTTGTCAGGCCTACTGATCCTAACTCACAATGCTTACACTTAGTGCTCAGCTGTGATTGCTCATTGAAAGGTCTCTATAGTCTTCCAGGAAGTGGGAGTTGTAAATCTGCTGATTCCCATGTGTGAATACTGGACATAGATCTTTTCATATTACAGTGATGTCATTGAGCACAGTACTGAGATCCTCAGTACCACATCCTTACTGAGTTTCTACTATACGGATAGAGGTTTTTTTTTTTTTTAGCTTGTATTATGACCTTTTATTACCATTATGATTTGAAGATTAACATTGCATAGAATTACATTTATGGCTTCTTTTTTAATGTATATTTTTATTGTAAAGATACTATACAGAGGAGTTACAGTTACGAGAGTAAGGTAATGAGTACATTTCCTCTTGAGCATTGTTACCCCCTCCCTTGTTTTTCCCCTACCATCCCTTTCCTTCTCACCCTCCCAGCACCTCCCTCCCCTCCCAACAAAGTTTAAAGTTCATTTTCAACATAGTGTCTTGTAAATCTCATTGTTATGATGGGTCAATCTGTATCCTTGTTTCAACATTTTGTTATTTCGCTTCCCCTCCTTAAATTAGAAAATGTATATACAAAATGCAGGACACTGTAATCAAATACAGTGAAAACAGGGGTTATACCATGGGGGAAGAACATACAAAAGAAACAAAAGAAATCACATGGTACATTATAAGTACTTTAAAAACAACAGCAACATAGAAAAAAACCTCTGTCCCTATTTTGGAGTTCATTTTGTTTAGCACCATCTTATATGGTCTTATGTGCATAGCTTTTGACTTTTCAGCTTGTCTGGTAAGATTATCCTACACGAAAACTAGTTATTGCAAATAAGGGAAAACATGGGACCTATGTTTCTTTGGGCCTGGCATACTTCACTTTGTAAAATTTTTTCCAAGTCTTTCAATTTCCTAACAAATGGGGCAGTGTCACTCTTTCTGATGTAGGCATAGAATTCCATTGTATATGGATAGAGATTTTTAACAATCCTCATAAACACAAATAATAGTACAGTGTAGTAAGAATTATGATATGATACTTTTTTCTATCTTTGGCTTTAATATAATTTAATTTTGAGAAGGTAATACTAGGGTTTGAAATCAGTGTTAACATAATATAATTGTACTTGTACTTGCTAGGCAGATGCTCTATCACTTCAGTCATATCCCTCTCCCCTGTTTTTCTTTAGGTTTTTGTTTTGTTTTGTTTTGTTGAAAAGGTCTCCTGTTTTAACCCAGGGCCAGACTTGGACAGCATTTATTTATTCATCCTGTGGAATTAGAGGTACACACCACCATTCTCAGCTGTTGAGATATGGTTTTCCTAGCTTTTGGCTGAGGCTAGCCTTGATCCACAATCCTCTTGAAAACTACTTCCCAGGTAAGCTGCAATTATAGGTATGTGCCACATGCTGAGGTAATTTAATATTCAATCATGACTTTTTAATAATCTATTTGGAAAATTCCTGAAAACCTATAAATTGGGCTCTCACAAGCTGATATGTACTTTCTACTACATGCCATCAGCCTGACCCTAATCTCTACATTCAAGATGTTCCCCAAAGCACGGAAGACAATTCATCATAAATCATACCATATCGCTACATCTGGTCTTCAGGGTAGGGGGTGTTCATAGTCCAAAAATCTTTGCCTGTGTATGTACAATGCTTCATCCTCCACCCAAAGCTATGGATTCAACTGTACTTTGGACCAAAAAAAATGCAATGTTGTCAAGCACCTAGTATATGTGTATTGTATCATTTAATCTTGCAAAAATCATGTGGCTAGTTTTTCTTACTGTCCCTCATGTACCACTGAGGAAAGTGAAGAACATATAAGTGACTTGTCAATGTTTACATGGAGAGTAAACAATGGAACTGGTCCAATAACAAAATCCATGTTCTCAGGACTAAGTCTTAATTCAACATCCCCATGTACATTTTATTCTTCCTGACTTCTTCCCACTGTACATGTTCTAATCTCTCCAGAATGACACATCACCAACAGAGATGCCAGCAGCATTATCACTCTCTCCTTACCCACCCCAGGAGCTTCCCCCTCTAAGTACCCAGTTAAGTGCTGGAAACTGGGAGGTAAAAAACATTTAGACAGCCCAGGAATGTACAGCCACCCCTGAGAATTGCATGGCACTAGAAGCAGGGCTGATGTGGGACATTAGCCTCTATCAACAAAATCCAAAACAAAAACTCAGAGTGCCAAGGCACAAGGGAAATAGCTAACGTGTCTTGGAGTCACAAACAGCCAAAAATGTGCTCTGGTTAAAATGGAGATGGAGCTATCTCTTAATTTGGAGGGGGGCAGGGAGTTTGCCAAGGATCAACCTGGGGTCTTAGGCACGCTTGATACTTGCTCTACTCCTGAGCTGCACCCCAGCCCTCCAACAACCTTTCCTTAAAGATATCACTACATTAGATAGAAAGAGACAAAGACAGGAAGTGACAGGGGAAAAAGAAGAGAGAGAGAGAGAGAAACTCATAATACCATCCAAAATTAAGAAGTGACTTTACAGATAGCTCATTGCCAGGACCTGTGTGGCATGCAAAAATGCAAGAGAATCCTAGAGTATTCTAGAGTACTAACTAATTTTGTTCCTCCTACATATTTCCTCATCCATTCTGTAACAGTAAGTTCCAGAAAACAGGGCAGAACAAGGTAGGCATTGGAGAGAAACAGGGTGGCCTTCAAAGCATACCAGTTTATTCTACACCTGTAAATGACGTGGCTTGTGTTATAAATAAAAAGGTTCCTGGGGTCACTGGACATATAGTGGGGGAGGGGGCATTGGGGATTATACATTTTTGTTGTTAGCTCTCTCTTTTAAGTACATCAGTGTATATTTGAATCAGAAATCTATGTCTGTCTAATAATAAAACTGAGTCTAGATTGCTTATTCTTCATCAAAATATGAGTAAGGAGAAAAAAATGAGTGATCACCATTTAGACCCACCATATAAATGACAGATACTCCTAAGAGAAAACTAGTACAATGTGATCAAAAGCCATAAACCAAAACATAACTGAATAAGAGTCAAGCTGGAAAAAAAAACTGGAAAGAAAAATTAAAAGAATAGGGCTGGGAAGGTGGCTCAGTGGTAGAGCGCTTGCCTTGCATGCTTGAGGCCCTGGGTTCGATTCCTCAGCACCACATAAGCAAAAAGAAAAAAGCCGAAAGTGGCGCTGTGGCTCAAGTGGTAGAGCGCTAGCCTTGAGCTGAAGAGTTGAGGGACAGCACCCAAGCCCAGAGTTCAGGCCCCACGACCAGACCCCCCCCAAAAAATTTTAAAGAATATACAGCCAAAAAAAATAAACAAAAAAGCCACACCTCAACATATTATAGTTAAGTTTTTTGCTTCTTTGTTTTTGTTTTGTGTGTACATGCCAGTCCTGGGGCTTAAACTCTGAGCTTTTATGCTCAAAGTTAGCATCTGCCCCTTGAGCCACAGCTCCATTCCTGGATTTTTTTTTTTTTTGGTGGTTAATTGAAGATAAGCATCTCACAGACTTTCCTGACTTCAAACACAGTCCTGAGATCTCAGCCTCCAGAGTTGCAGGCATGGACTGCTGGCACACAGCCGTAGTACATGATCAAGGGAAATGAATTTTTCAAGGGAGAGAGACAGAACAATATTTTAGTGTGATACACTTAATACAAATAATAAAAAGAACATGGTGAAATGTTCAAATCAATACATGCATTATTCAAAGATGCTTATTATTTCTTTATTTATTTATTTATAGAGAAATATCCTGGAAGTTAAATTTCAGCTTTCTATTGATGGTTGGTCGTGATAGCCTCAAAGGGAACGGAAAGCCAAATGGAAATTGGGTTCAGGTTAATAAACATTTTCATTGTATTTGTAATATTTACTGAGGAAAAAAGATAGGGAGGAGAGAAGGAAGGATGGAAGGAGGAAAAGAATGAAGGGAAGGAGGAAGGGAGGCAGAGAGGTAGAAAGGGAGGGAGAGAGGAAAGGATGAAGAAAAGGATGAAAGAACAAAGGAGCAAACAAAAGTGGGAAGGAAGGAACCAAGGAGAGGGAGAAAGGTAGATCTGAAGCAAGTACAATATAAACATGTGTTCCCTGTGTCCCACCAATCTTGTGCTTCCTCTTCCCTTCCCCAAATCAGATAACCTGTGTATGAGACAGACGAGATCAAAAACAGTGACAGAAGGGAGTAACCCAAAGAATAAAGAATGGAAAAGAAAGAAAGAAAGAAAGAAAGAAGGGAGGAAGGGAGGGAGGGAGGGAGGAAGGAAGGAAGGAAGGAAGGAAGGAAAGAAAGAAAGAAAGAAAGAAAGAAAGAAAGAAAGAAAGAAAGAAAGAAAGAAAGAAAGAAAGAAAGAAAGAACCACAGACAGTACAATTAAAAAAAAAAACACCTCTTGCAAAGAGTGAATCAATTCAGCAGTGAAACTCACTAGACACTGTTGGAAATGAACTATACAACTTGGCTGAGGGAGTCAGGAGGGGAAAATCTGGGAGAAAATGAAGGAGGGGGGAGACACTGTTCAAAGGGAAGTGTACTCATTACTTGACTCATGTAACTGTAACCCCTCTGTACATCACCTTTACAATAAAATTCAAAAAAAACTTTTTAAAAAGAAAGGATATGGGACAAAAAGCAAAAAGAAACAAAAAAATGCATTCCTTCTAGATTCTGAGAATATTCATATCTTTTTCATTCTTTGTATTTTTCAGTACTTTTTAAATTTACCTAAATAAAAAGAGGAGAAATCTTACACACAACCAAATTGAGTAGAGGGATTTCCTACAAAGGGAAAAGAAAATCAACCTGAGATCAGACTCAAAACCCAAATAGATATCTCTGACAAAAGAAAAACAAAAATTCTAGGGGCTGGGAAGGTGGTTTAGTGGTAGAGTGCTTGCCTAGCATGCACAAAGCCTTGGTTTGATTCCTCAGTACATAAACAGAAAAAGCTGGAAGTGGTGCGATGGCTCTAGTGGTAGAGTGCTAGCCTTGAGCAAAAGAAGCTCAGGCCCTGAGTTCAAACCCCAGGTCTGGAAAAAAAAATCTAGAAATTATATACCAAATTCTCATTCAGTTGTCAAGGAAATAGCAAAACACCCTCAAGCATAAAAAGGTCTACCCAGAAAACATACCAAATGCTTCCATTTCTGGAAAAAAAAAATAAAAAAAGCTGAATACCTAACTCAGTCAAATAAGTGATAAATCTAATTAAACAGCTGGAGATGGTGGTATAAAAGTGAATGCTGCAAGCAGTCAAATATAAGGATAACTGTATATTGGATCCAAGATCAAACACATATATCTGGAATTTTTTTAAGGGAAAGATAGAAAAGTAAAAGAGTAACAACTCAATAGCTATCATCTGAATCCCCAAACTCAGTAGGAAAATCCAAGGTGGAACAAGATGGCTGGTTAAAAATTTAAATATATATATACTTTATTCTTCAATCATATATATATGAGTAAAGAGAAATATATATTTATATTTTATATAATATTTGTATATTTATGTAGGTAAATATATAATATATTATGTGATCACATATATCAGATATATGATCCAATAATAAAGTAAATTAATGCTATCATCCATCACATGTGGAAAAGGAATGGGGCAAAAGAGAATCATAAATTCTCTGATTCTAGTGAAAAGTAACTTAGAAAATTATTTAATAAAAAAACCCAAAGGGTTAAGCAGTATAAAATGTGAGTCATACAAATTACAAAATATTCCCTATTGATCAGCATACTGGAAACAAGGTGTTAATAATATGTTATATCCAAAAGCATAAAGCATGATGGCACAAGTAAACAAAGTGTATTAGTGATCAAGGAAATGAAAATTCAAATACTGAAGGGCTCAGGTTTGAATTGTGGGTATCACACTTGCTAGACAAGTGCTCTACCTCTTGATCCATGTATCTATCTGTATTTCCTCTGTCATTCTTCAATATATATATTTATTGTAAAGATACTGTACAGAGAGAGTTACAGTTACATGAGTAAGGTAATGAGTACATTTCCTATCAAGCATTGTTACCCCTCCTTTGTTTTTCCCCTACCATCCCTCCTGCACACACCCCACCCAACACCAAGTTGTAAAGTTCGTTTTCAACATAATGTCTTGTACATCTCATTGTTACAATGGGTCAACCTGTATCTTTATTTCAATATTTTGTTATTTCCCTTCCCCTCCCTCCCCAAATTAGAAAAATGTATATACATAATACAGGGCGCTGGAATCAAATACGGTGAAAACAGGGGTTATACCATCAGAGAAAAATACACAAAAGAAAAAAAATCACATAATACATTATAAGTACATTAGAAACAACAGCAAGAAAGATAAAACCTCTTATCTCCCTATCTTGGAGTTTGTTTCTCTTAGCACCATCTTATATTAGGCCTCAAAAGAGATTGGACTGCAACTCTCCTGTTTATACTTTTCACCATAACTGGGATAAGTGGTGCATACTACCACATTCTGCTTTTTCTGTTGAGATGGAGTTTCTTGAACTTTTTTGCCTGCTCTGTCTTGGAAGTCTGATCCTCCCAATCTCAGCTGGCACTACAGGCATGTGTTACCTACACCTGCCTTCTGTTCTTATTTTATACATTCTGTATTGTTTGAACTTTTATACAGTAAATGTATAACGTGATTAACTGTCTTTGTGGTTTCTTAATAGGCCTTACTCAAATGTGGATATCATAGCTTCTGTTTTTCCAGAGAAGGCCTAAACTCATGATTAGAACACTCAAGTCATTCACTCAAGTCATTCTTTTAAGCTGATCCTATAAAATGGAGAGATTTAGAAGCATGAAAATACAGACCATTTCTTAACAGGAGACTACAGTCCCTTGAGAACAGAAAAGCACAGCCAAAGCACCAGGGTCTCCCTGACCCTCTCTTGAGTCACTGCCTCGTGCCCAGTGGGCTCCTCTTGCTTCCTAAACACTGAAGAAATGAATGGAATCTCAGGGTGGTAAAACTCGACTCGGTGTCTGGGAATTTTAGAAGGCTTGAAAACCAAGTAACTTCTTTTAGGATTTTGTTTTTTAAGATGATGACTGTCATTTTATTTCAGTTTTCACTTATTAGGTTACAAGGAACCTTTGGTTTTTTTATTTCCCACTCATGATTGTGTATTCTATTTCATACTGTATATTCTTTTATAAATTAAATAAATTTCTATTTCTATCTTTACCCTGTAAGGTTTTAGTCTAAGCTTAAAACTTCCAAATACTAAAGGTAAACAGTAGCGCAACTTACTATTCTCTTGGGATTAAGAAGGCCTTGATTAAGCACCAAGAATGAACAGTTTTTGTCAACTTGAGGTGTTAAATTGCCTTGGAATTTCTTTCTACATCTTCTGAGACTGAGCTAATAAACTGAACTATTCACGGACTAACAACAATTCCTGAGATTTCTTTCTTTTTATTTTTCTTTTTTTGTTGGCTGTGGGGCCTGAACTCTGGGCCTGGGCACTTTCTCTGAGCTTCTTTTGCTCAAGGCTAGCACTCTACTACTTGAGTCACAGCACCACTTGTAGCTTTTTCTGCTTATGTGGTGCTGAGGAATCGAATCCAGGACCTCATGCATGCAAGGCAAGCACTCTACCACTGAGTCTCCTTCCCAGCCCAATTCCTGAGATTTCTTTTTTTTTAATTACATGAACAAAGTAATGAGTACATTTTTTTATCAAGCATTGTTGCCTCCTCCTTTGTTTTCCCTTACCCTCCTTCCCATTCCCCTGCCCCCAAAGTTGTAAAGTTCATTTTTGGACATAAGGTCTTATACATCCCATTGTTGCAATGGGTCCACCTGTATCTTTATTTAAACAATTCAATTTTTTCCCTTCCCCTCCACAAATTAAACCAACATCAAATAGAGTGAAAATAGGGATATACCATGGGAGAGGGATATACAAAGCAACAAAACAATCGCCTTATAAATATGTTAGAAACAATAGCAAGAAAGAAAAACCAATTGAGTCCTTACCTTTAGGTTCATTTCTCCTAACATCAACTTATCTGACCTTTTCTGTTTGTCTCAGACATATACTAGTTATTGCAAATAAGGGAAACCATGAGAACTATGTTTCTTTGGGCCTGGCTTACTTCACTTAATATAATTTTTTCCAAGTTTTTCCATTTCCTAACAAATGGGGCAATGTCATTCTTTCTGATCGAGGCATAGAATTCCATTGTGTGTATATATACCACATTTTCTTGATCCATTCATCTACGGAGGGGCATCTGGGTTGGTTTCATATCTTAGCTATGGT
>NW_012267278.1:8961107-9029202 GCF_000151885.1 Dipodomys ordii | reverse complement strand
AATGGGGCAATGTCATTCTTTCTGATGGAGGCATAGAATTCCATTGTGTATATATACCACATTTTCTTGATCCATTCATCTACTGAGGGGCATCTGCTCCATATCTTAGCTATGGTAAATAATGCTGCAATAAACATAGTTGTGCTGGTAGCTTTAGTGTGGTCTTGTTTGTGATCATCCTCGAAAGACTCCACATAGAGCTCCCCTATGACCCAGCAATCCCACTTCGGGGCATTTACCCAAATGTCAATTCCTGAGATTTCTAAAGAAGTAAAAGACAGCAGCACCAGGCCCGCCTGTGCCGAGAGAGCTGGAAAGGGAGGAGGCTGACGGCAGCTCCTCAGTGGACATCCCCTAAAGAAATGAAGGTTTGTCCCATCCTGTTTCCATGAGTCAGAGGAGATGTTTTCAACAATTGCTCAGAAGGACACTGGGCTTCCTCTGTAAACTATGGGCAGTCCCCTATTCTGCTTCCTATTTCAGACCAGAGTGAGAGCTCTGGAGGGAATTCAAGTTCCCAATGTTCCCCTACCCTCCCCCTACTACCCACCCCTGCATTTCCAAGCTTAAAAAAAATGGTTCCAAAAGCCCATTTCAGAGGTCCTCCCCACAGATCTGAATCATGGCGATGTGTGTGTGTCTCTGTGTGTCTCTGTGTGTCTGTGTGTCTGTGTGTTGGCTGTAGGGCTTGAACTCAGGGCTTCATGCTATCACTCTAACCCTTGAAACACAACCCCTACTTCTGGGTTTTTTTGCTGTTTAATCAGAATTAAGAGTCTCACAGCCTCTCCTGCCCAGGCTGACTTTGAACCCTGATTTTCAGATCTCAAATCTCCTGAGTGCCTTAGGATTACACATGTGAGCCACCAGCACACAACTCAGATCAAACGTTTTAATCACCAGACTGGAGCAGATTTTGCAGTCACAACTGCAGTACCACCCAATTGTCTTGTAGAAGACGTGTGCAATTAGGTATGTGAATCCTATGAGGGAAAATCTGGTTTATAGAATTCAGGCAAATCTGTTCACAGAAGGGGCCAGGAGAGCCAAGGGAGGAGTCACACAGAGCAGATCTTCCACAAGTGTGGCTAAAGTCCTCACAACCATTCGACAGTGTGTGACCACAAAAACTTTGACTTCTCTACCAGTTAGTGCCCTAAAGCCAGAATACATTTTAAACATTCTTTTAGTCCTAATATTTATTCATAGGTCAGGCCTCATATTTCATTCCATTAATGCATTCCTATTGTACCTGCTTTGTATCCCTGGGGTGTTTTGCATAGCCAAATGAACAAATACGAATTCACTCCAGGTTCCTGAAGTCTCTTAAGTCTGGACCTCTGATACTCCCTCCCCTCTAGGCTGGAGTCCTGCTCTCTTCCCCATGCCCAGTCCCTTGCTCCCATTTTCTGAATTGAGCACATGTCTCTCTTTGTTTTGTTTCCTCGCTTTCCCTGAAAAAAAATGGCCAGGCTAGAGGTAATTTTTCTATGATTTAAAATCCAACCATTCAAAGCTTTGCCAACTCAGAATGTCCCTTTGGTTCTAAAGAGACTACAATAAAAGAAGGATTTATTAATTCCAAGAGTGGCTTTTGTCAAAATTCTTTAAATAACCCTTTGTCCTTGAACCAGACTCAATTGATCAGCTTGAGTGGTTAAAAAAAATGTATCCCCCTTCACATTTAGCATAACAATGTCATCCACCAGGTAAATCAGTCAGAGGAAGAGTCTCAGGAACCTGAGGGATATCTTCCCTCTTAGAAGGCTGCACTTCAAAACCTGCCTCACTTCAAAATCCTTCTCCCCACCCGTACCAGGGCTTTCTCTCCAGATTATCAGTAGTTACTTTACATAAACTTTTTATCAAAGTATAAGTACTTTAATGTGAATAAATTTCCAATGCACAGCTCATGAATTTTTATAAGTTGAATACCACTGTGTTACCAGCACCAGATCAATACTCACAAAGTATTCCTCAAGTCCCCTCCCAGTCATTAACTCAGCCAAATATGATTATAATTTTGACTTCTGTCACTATCTAAAATGAGTGTTGCCTGGTTTAGACTTTACATAAATGGAATCATACCATATGTGTTCATGTATTGTTCAGATATTATGTCCATAAAGGACCCTACATTACAATGAATATCATTAATTCTTCCTTTTTCATTGCTATATAGTATTCTATTTAGCTATACCACACTTTTCTCATTCATCCTGT
Source organism: Dipodomys ordii (assembly GCF_000151885.1). Taxonomy (NCBI): domain Eukaryota; kingdom Metazoa; phylum Chordata; class Mammalia; order Rodentia; family Heteromyidae; genus Dipodomys; species Dipodomys ordii. Next base: position 9,026,979 of record NW_012267278.1, on the reverse strand, counting down.
TGATTGACACTTGTGTTTCCAGGTAAACAATGGTGAGTAATAGCTGATATAAACATTCTATTACTTGTTTTATGGTACACACATTTATGATTGTTTGTCAGGCATAGACCTAAGATATTGCTCTATAGGATATGTGTATGGTTCCCTTTTATAAAACATAGTCCAAATCTTCCAATGTTACCAATTTAAACACCCACCAGCAATACATGAGAATTCCTGTTCTTCACAACTTCTACAATGCTCAGTCTTGACAACTTATAAAATTATAGATTTGATTTTGTAAAAAGCAAGGAGAGCTAAAAGAGAAAGGGAAAATGGCAGGGTAACGGGAGAATAAATATTATCAAAGCATTCATGAATGGAAAATAACCACAAGGAAAACTACTATTTTGTACAATTAATAGGTGCTAATATTTTCTTCCAGAAAAACAAATAGAAACAGTAACCTCTCTGTATATCACCTTAGTAATAACAGTAAACAATTTTAGAAAAGGATTAGAAGTAGGCTCATGAGTATACTGTCACCATAGCATTCCTCTACACTACATTCCTTTACTGACATCCTTTTATATGCATGTTGATGATGGAGATAGTCCATTGTTTAAATGCTAGTTTGACCCTTTTGTCAAACCCACTTTTAGTGGTTTATTGGAAATGTTTCAAAAATTCTGAATGCTGGCTGTAATGCTCTGTGATGAAGTGTCCCCACCAACTCATGTGTTGAATGCTGGTTCCCAGTCATTCTGAGAAATGATGGAAAATATAGGAGCTGGGGTCTATCTGGAGGAAGTAGTTCATTAGAAGAGCAACTCTGAAGGTTAGCTTCATCTCTGGGCCCGCTTGCTTGCTCCCCTCCCCCTCTCTCTTTCCTCCCCCCTCCTGTTCACCATAGGTTCTCTCTTATCATGGATCCAGAATCAATAAGTACGGGCTGAAACTTCTGAAGCATTGACCCAAAATAAATAATTGTTCCATTTAACCAAGATTTTGGTCACAGGTATGGAAAGTTAACATAGAAAACCGGACTTAAGGAGTAGAGTTGTTACTGTGACTAAACCTGACCATGTAGTTCTTAAGTGGTTCCAATTAGCTTACAAGAAGAATTTGGGTCAGATAAGGTGAGTTTAGGAAAATGAACCCTAAGATATGTATTTAAATTTTTTTTCTTTCATGCATTTGTTTCTAACTCATTTATAAGATTATTTCTTTGTTGCTTTGTATGTCCCTTCCCCACAGTATAACCCCTGCTTTCACTGTATTTGATGTCGGTATACTTTGTGGAGGGGAAGGGGAAAAACAAGTCGTTTAAATAAGGATACAGGTGGACCCGTTGCAACAATGAGAAGTACAAGTTGTCATGTCAAAAACGAACTTTACAACTTTGGTGTGAGGGGGAGGATTGGATGGGGTGTGGGGGGGAGGCTGGGAAGGGATGGGAAGGGGAAACAAAGGAGGAGGCTACAATGCTTGGTAAGAAATGTACTCATTATCTTGCCCATGTGATTGTAACCCTTCTGTACAATAAAAAAATAAATAAAAATTAAAAAAGAAGAATTTGAGAAAGTTTGGAGATGAGGGCTAGTTAAGGTCTAGAGTGCAGAAGTCTAGTAAGCAGAAGTTAATGGACTAATCCAGTAGAAGCTCAGAAGAGCAGAATGTTGATGGACACATTGTATTCATAAACTGCTTTGTTAAATGGCAAGTCTTTTGTACAACTACTTAAAGATCTTTTTTTTTAAGAAATGTTGGAAGGTAAACATTTTGCTCAAGAGATTTCAGATGGGAGCACAACTCTATTGGGAATTGAATTGCAAGTCATCTGTGTCACATTCTAGCAAAGAATTTGTGTACATTTTCTCAATGCCCTGAGACGTTGTGAGAAACTGAGTTTGTGTTTTGTTTTGTTTTGTTTTGTTTTGTTATCATCCTGGGACTTGAACTCAGGGCCTGAGCACAGTCTCTAAGCTTCGTCTCCTCAAGGCTAGTGTTCTTCTACTTGAGCCACAATGCCCCTGCTGACCTTTTCTGTGTAGTTTATTGGAGATGAGAGTCATATAGCCTTTCCTCTCCTGGCTGGCTTCATTCAAACTGCTGTCAGATCTCAGACTCCTGAGTAGCTAGGATTACAGGCTTAAGCCACCAGGGCCCAGCTGAGACTGAGTTTTAAGATAACAGACCAATTGATCTTGTGGAGGAGATTTTAAGGCAGTTTAGCACTTAGGCTGTGGTATGGTTATTGCTAGATGCTTTTAGCCAGTTTTGTGAATTGGGATCAAAAGACAGAATAGAAATACTTTCAAAGTTTGCAATTTGATATATGGAAATATTTATAACAAGGACTACCCCTCTGTATATCTAATGTAAACTAATAAAAGCATTTTTTTTCCTTTTGTGAACTTGCAGTTTGGTCAGAAAAGCCAGTGTAAAATAGAGGCTGTAAAAGTCATGGTTTCTGAAGAGATTAATGACATTTAAAAGAAGCCAAGTGCTTGCATCAAAACAATAGAAAAGATGCTTTGAGTGCATCTGAGCAATTGGCCAAACGCCACCACTGTAAGGCTCAAGGTTTTGAAAGAGTATACTCATTTGAAAAAATTTTCTTAAGAAGAGAAAGTCTCTAAGGCCTCCAAGGCCCTCTACTTGTCCTGGGCCTTCTGTGAAGTTTTTTCCACCACCCAGGCACTCAGAGGCTGCTGCAGCCATGGTCCAAAAGGTTGCCCCAGATGCTAAACATGGTGCTACAAGATGGAGTGTTTACCTGCTGAGTTTGGTCTTGCTTTTGCCTAATCCTTCTTTGCTAACCCTCTCTTTTGGAATAAGAATATTACTCTTTGCTATTGTATCTTGAATGTAGGTAATGTTTTTTTATTTTATCATGGCCCCAAATAAGAGTTTGCTTGAGTCTCTGAAAAGATTATGTGCTTAGAATGTGTTGTACTAGGCTGAAACTGTAAAGAAGTCTTGGAGATAATTTAAGTGCATTTGGTATTATGAAATAAGCCAGGAACAGAATGTTTTGGTTTGAATAGAAAATGTTCCCCACAATTTCAGGTGTTATGCTAATGGTGCTAATTGGGAGAAGTGGTAGCAACTTTAGAGGGTGAGGCTTGTCTTTAGGGAGTAGCTCACTAGTGGAAAGGGGGCCTCTGAAAGGTATACTGCTGGCCTCTTTCTTGCTCTGCTTCCTGTCTACCATGAGGTGAACATGCTCGTCTACACTCTCACTGTCATAACTTTCTCCTCAGTGCCAGAGTCAATGGAGCCAAGAACTATAAACAGAAACCTCTGAAACACAGAACCAAATTTTGCAGACCTAAAGTTGTTTAGCAAAGTCAGATTGGTGCACTGGTCCTCTAGTGTTTATCATGAAAATACTTCCTTCTATATAATATAAATATAATCTTCCCTTTCTTGTCACTTCATTGTCCTTAATGATAAGAAAAGAGATTCCTAAACCTGGTGGTTCATGCCTATAATCCTAGCTATTAAGTAAGCTGACTGAGGTTCAAAGGACTGAGGCTCAAAGCCAATGAGACTGTTATCTCCAATTAATCATCAAAAAACCAGAAGTGGAGTAGTGATTCCAGTGGTAGAGCTAGTTTTGAGTGAAAATGATAAATGACAGTGCCCAGGACTGAATTCAAGCCCCAATACAGATGGAGAGAGAGAGAGAGACAGAGAGAGAGAGTGAGAGAGAGAAACCCATTTATATCCATTTCCTGTATGGGAATCAGGAAATATTTCTCCCTTTTTTCTCACTTCTACTTTATCCTGATTTACTAGAATAAATCCTTGACAAAACATTTTTAAATATTTGCATATTACAAGGTTTTAAATATATTGTCCAATATACATACATTTTTTTCTTCCAAAAAATTTATTTCCTATTAAGGCCTATGATCCACTCAGGATTGATTTATTTTATATATGGTCTGAGACAGAGGACAAAGTTCAATGTTCATATTCATATTCATATCTAATTGATCCATTCAACATTTACAGAAAAAAAAGAAAACCAGACTTAGGCACTGTTCTGCATCAGATATATGTAAATCTCTGTTTCTAAACTTTCTATTCTATTCTTTTAGTCAATTTAAATATCCTTGGTCTAAGAAAATAATGTTAATCACCATGGTTTTATCAGAAGTTTTGGTGTCTGAAAGTTTACATCACCTACTTTGCTCTTATTCAAATTATCTTCACTATTTATAAGTGTGTGTGCGTGTACATGCACATAGGTATGTGCATACAGTGTGTGTGCGTGTACATGCACATAGGTATGTGCATACAGATGCGTATCTGTACTTGGGTTTGAACTCAAGGCTTCTACCTCTTGTTTAGCTTTTCCTGCTCAAGGACAACTTTTTCTTTCTGTCTCTCTCTTTCTGTCTCTGTCTCTCTCTGTCTCTCTGTCTCTGTCTCTCTCTGTCTGTCTCTGTCTCTCTGTCTCTCTCTCTGTCTCTCTCTCTCTTTCTGTCTCTCTTCTCTCTCTCTCTCTCTCTCTCTCTCTCTAACCTGTCATGGGGCTTGAACTCTGGGCTGGGCACTGTCCCTCAGTAATTCAGCTCAAGGTTACCACTTGAGCCACAGTACCACTTCCATGTTTTCCACTTATGTGATGCTGAGGAATCGAACCCAGGGCCTCATGCATGCAAGGCAAGCACTCTACAACTGAGCCACTTTCCCACCCATTTTTGGTTATTAATTGGAAATAAGTCTCGCGAACTTTCCTGCCCTGGCTGGCTTTGAATCACAATCCTCAGATCTCAGACTCCTGAGTAGCTAGGACTGCAGACATGAGCCACCAACACCTGTCTGTCTTCACTGTTCTTGACCATCTATCTGTATTTAAGGTCGAACTTTAGAATTGATTTGGCAGTTTCCACTTTAAAAATGACTAGGGTCTGGGCAGGTGGTGCAGTGGTAGAGTGCTTGCCTTGCATGCATGAGGCCCTGGGTTCAATTCCTCAGCACCACATAAGCAGAAAAAGCTGGAAGTGGCTCTGTGGTTCAAGTCGTAGAGCACTAGCCTTGAGCTGAAGAGCTGAGAGACAGTGCCCAGGCCCAGAGTTCAGACCCCACAACTGGCAAAAAAAAAAAAAAAATGACTAGAACTTTTTTTGGAGGTCTCTGCTGTTTTTCTTTACTAACTGTACTTATGATAAATCAGTAACAGGAAAAGAACCAATAAATCACTAAATGTTTGGAACTTAAACAATACCAAACCAACTAACACATACATGAAAGAAATTTTATATAAAGCAGTGCTTGAGAAAAAGTTCATACCCTTCATGCTTATGTGTCCAGGAAGAGGGGAAGCACTTTACATGTATTTTTCAATACTGTAAAGATATCTTTCTGTAAGGGTCCTCTTCCACTGGGGACAACTGGCAATGTCTGGAGACATTCTGATTGAGTACACCTTGGAGTGAGGGAGGCTGCCAACATCAAATATGTAAAGACCAGAGATGTTGATGCACAGCCTACATGGCACAGAATGATCCCTCCCAATGGAGAATTCAAGGCTCAGAAAAGCCAAGAAAACTGGGGAGGGAAGGGATGGTAAGGAAAAAACAAAGAAGGGGTAACAATGCTCAATAAGAAATGTACTCCTTACCTTACTCATGTAACTGTAACCCCTCTGTATAGTACTTTGCAATAAAAAAATTTTAAAAAGAATGAAAGCAAAAAAAAAAAAAGAAATGCCAACAATGCTGAGCTGAGCTGAAAATTCATGTTCTGTCATAATAGTGCTTGCTCTCAAATCTACCTTCTGTGATATTTATTACTATGAGATTGCTTTTACTTAGTAGAATGTGTTATACCTGTTCATCCTTTGACTTTCAACTTAACCATGTGTCATTACATTCAGTCTGTCTCTCCAAAGAAGGACATAGCTGGAATTTTGTTTTTTATTCATTCTGAGTCATCTTTAATTTGAAGGCATTCATCCATTTACAATCAATGTAAATTGATATATTCTGTTCAAATCTACCATATTATTTATTCTGTTTGACCATTTATTCTTTGTTTCTTTTTTTCCATCTTCTTTTGTCTTCCTTCCCAGAATTTAGATCTGATTTTTAGAAAATATATTACCTCCCCCCATGGGCTTATTACACATGTATTATGTGTTTCTATTTTTAATGGACCTTTTAGAGATTACCTTTCAGAGATTACCAAATACTCTTCCACTTTTCAGAAAACAGGGGGATCCTTTGACAGTTTATGTTGTACAATACCCTCAATTTTAGGTAATGTTTCTTGTTATTGTTGCAAACAATATTGGTTAATATTTTTCACCGAATTTCCCTTTCTCTTCCTTTGTTCCTGCATTTTCATATTTCTAGTTTGGAACATTATCCTTTTGCCTGAATAACTCCATTTACTATTTCTTTTAGTGTTCATTTGCTATAGATGAATTTTCTAAGATTCTGTTTGGTTTAAAACATCACAAATTACTTTCTGTTTACTTTGAAAACCATTTTCCTTGGCACAGAATTTTAACTAGATGGTCGCCTTTCTTCAACACTTTGCATATCCACAGTTTCCTGGCTTCCATTCATTCACTTCAAAGTCAGGCATGGAAGCTAGGCATTGGTGGCTTATGCCTGTCATCCTAGCTACTCAGAAGGCTGAGACCTGGGGATTGCAGTTCAAAGCCAGTCTGGGCAGGAAAGTCTATGATAGTTATTTCCAATTAACCATACAAAGAAACAAAAAAATCACATGGTACATTACAAATACATTAGAAACAATAGCAAGAAAGAAAAAAACCACTTGTGTCCCAATTTCTATTTGATTTATTCTTATAGATTCTTGTTCTCTGGTTAAAAGAAATCTTTCCTTCTGCACTTTATTCTGTTGAGTACATTTATCATTGTTATGTGTAAATAAGCTTATGTCTGAGAACCCCAATATCTGATTCACAGGTTTATTTGTTACTTGCTTTGTCACTTTTCCTTGCAGTTGTGGGGGGTTTTGCCCTTTAATTTCAAGGATTATTATTGTTGTTCGGGTTTGAGGTTTTGGTAACTAGAGCCTGTTTCCTACCATGCCTAGAACTTTTTGAAGTGTGTAAGAAATCATTTCTGTGTATCAATACACCAGCACAATTTTAAAATGTTTCCTGGAAGAAGACTGAGAGCTAACAAATCATCTGACCCAGAGAAGGTAAGTCCACTTCCAGTTTTCCCTTGTTCCCAAGTACAAGGGCCCTTCAGCTGCTGGAACTAAACACCTGGACTCTTCTACAGACCATCCTCTCAATTCCAATTGAGTTTTCTCATCACGGTGACACTGCCCTGTCTGCTTAGTTTTTTAGCGTCTTGCCACTGCTTTCTGCTTTGTTTCTCAGTATTGTATCCCACATATGTGTATCTTCCAAGGCAACCAATGACTGCAGGAGAAACTCTAGACAGAATATTGAGTTCAGGATTCTACAGCACCCTCCCTTTTCATCCTGGCTGTAATTCTGGTTGTCTTGGAAGCCTTTGAACTCCGATATTTGACACATAGCCTAATGAGCATTTACTACAAGCTCCCGGTTCCGATGTTTAGGTTCTGTGCCTTTGCCCCACAATTAGCAAACATCCCGGAAGAAAAGTTGATAGTGAGGGTTGAGCTTACATGAATATATTTTCCTTATCTTAGAGGTTTGAATTTGCCCAGTCCTAGATGCCTCAATTTCCCTTTGCTGCTTGCAAACATCTGTTTTATGGTTCTTCTTGGTAGGAGGGTTAGTCTGCTACTAGCTTCTCAATCTTAATGGAAAAAGCAGGAGTGGTAATTACTTTTTAATAGGTTACAAGCAATACAGAGTTAAGAACTAATTGGATTCATTAAATTATTTGGTTAATTAGACTAATAACTACCTTGAATTTCTCTACCGTACCACTCTTCAAAGGATTTCTAATGTTAAGAAAAGACCATTACCAGTTCTTTTAGCTCTAATTTGTAAATTTAAACTTTGTATAAGGAATAAAATTACTTAAGCTTGTAAGTATATAATTATTTACAGAAGGGGCTGGGAAGGTGGCTCAGTGGTAAAGCGCTTGCCTTGCATGCTTGAGGCCTTGGGTTCAATTCCTCAGCACCCATAAGCAAAAAAAAAAAAAAGCCAGAAGTGGTGCTGTGGCTCAAGTGGTAGAGCGCTAGCCTTGAGCTGAAGAGCTGAGGGGCAGCGCTGAGGCTCAGAGTTCAGGCCCACGACCGGACCCCCCCAAAAAAAATAGTTATTAGTATTATCTACAGAAATCAGATAAAAACAGATACTATACATGGCAACTACCAATGTCATCAGAGTAGTTTGAAATCCTAAGAAATAAATTACCCATAAATTCACTATGGTTCAGAGTGTGTAACTCCCCAAAACTCTAGCACTCTAACAGAATATGGAAGACGTGAGGCCTGAGTTAGGTGCTGGTTTGGGTACTTTGTCAAGCAGAGTAATTAAGGTCTTATTAACATACTATAGTAAAAATAATTTTCTGTGAACCTTATAAGGCAGCAAATACTGTACTCTAAGTTAGAACTGAGTTTCCTCATGTAAGTAAAATCATAACAATATTATAAACCATACTATTTATTCTTTTAGCTTTATTATAGCAAGAGCCTTTGAAGTTAAAATCTCTATGGAAATTTTCCTGTGTCTTAATTCCAGAACTAGAGAAGGTATACAGAAATAATTCTGTATTTCTTATAAATTACTTAACGAATTCATTCCAGGAATCTGAAGATATATGTATATGTGTGTGTGTGTGTGTGTGTGTATTTAAACCAAATAGTGAGAAAAATTACTAAATAAGCAAGTAAGAAGCTTCAGACCTTACCTCTAAATCTTAGCAAATAGTTACAAATGAAGCACAAAGCACCCAATAGATATCCAATAAATATTTGATGATATTGATTTCTTGCATTCTACAATGACATTTTACTGAGGATTTGATAGTAATTGGGTACCTCATCTTCATACCTTGACACAAAGGAATTTGGGATCATTCATCATCATGTTTCTCTGGGATTCCAAGTAACAAACACCCCACACTGAGTTGAGAGCAAGTTGGTTTCATGAGGCTCCTTCCAGCCCTGTGACTTGGGAATTAATAATAAATGCAGACTTGTATCTTTATAGACAATCTGTGTCCAAAACTGAAAGTATCTTTTTTTATATTTTTTTATTGTGAAAATACTGTACAGAGCGATTACAATTACATGGGAAAGATAATGAGTACATTTCTTATCAAGCATTGTTGCCTCCTCCTTTGTTTCCCCTTCCCATCCTTTCCCATCTCCCCTTTCACCCCACCCCACTCCCAGCCAAAGTTGTAAAGTTTGTTTTTCAACATAACAACTTGTACATCACTTCTTTCTTTTTCTTTAAAAACTATGGAAAATAGGTTTTTGCATATATCTCAACTCATTAAGCATATAGAGGTCAAAAAATTCAACAAGGTCACACAATATATCTAACTCAGAAAAAGTCCTGGGTCACTGGGCACTGGTGGCTCACACCAATAATACTAGCTACTCAGGAGACTGAGATCTTAGGATCATGGTTCAAAGCCAGATCAGGCAGGAAAGTCCATGAAACTCTTATCTCCAATTAAACACCAAAAAACCCAGAAGTGGTAAAGCACTAGCCTGTGCACAAAAGTTCAACGATAGTACCAAGGCCTTAAGTTCAAGACCCAGGAATGGTCAAAAAAAAAAAGGAGTCCTAAGTCCATTGCCAATTCAATGAATTGTTGATTAATATTGACTTATTACTTCTAGTTGTTACCAATACTGTTTACTATTTTAATAGAATAATATAGCTATACTATATAGTTGTGCCATTCTTTTTTTTTTTCATTACAAGGTCTTTACTTGCTAGGTGGGCATTCTACCACCAAGCCATGCCAATCAGTCCTTTTCCCACCATGGTAATTTTTGCAAGTGTCTCACTTCCTGTCCAGCTGTGTGACTGAAATGTGGTCCACTTGTTTACACTTTCACAAAGCTAGGGTTACTGGTGCGTACCACCGTGCAGTTATGTGTTGAGAAGGAACTTCACAAACTTTTTTATTCAGGCTGGCCTCAAGCCCCAATCCTTCCTGTCTCAACCTCCCAAATAGTAGGATTATAAACATGAACCACCCAGCACCCAGCTTGAATTTTACCATCCTTATGCTTGCAAATTAATCACATCCAACATAATTCTTGTATTTCAGAGCTCATTTATTGTATCTCATTTAGAAATGAAACAATGAAACAAAATAATGGAATTGAAGAATAGGGGGACCACTGAGGGAAGCTCATTTCATGCCATTTATCCATCTCAAAATAGTTATCAGCTTCTTAAATGCTTCAAATGGTCAAGTGCATGATGAAGGTTTAAGAGAAGATGAGAAATAGGGAATTTTTCCCAATAATGAGATGAAATCCCACAAACGTCTTGTAAATTAAAGAATCCAAAGAAGTTTCAGAAATTATTTTATCATTTGAGATTGTGCACTGAATAAATCAAGTATTTGTAACTTCTACACTCCTATATTTTAATTGCCCACATTCTATAGTGAGATCCCTGGAAGATGTTGTAAACAAATTCCTCCTCTTTTTATCTATCTCTCAATTCAGTTGTGCCTTTGGTTAACAGTATGCAATATGCTGAACTTCTTTCCAAACCTTGAAACAGTCTCACCAGCCTCAGGGTAAAAGGGAAATTGTGTCAGTAGCAAGCAAACTGCCAGAAGGAGCAGCTCAAATGTTTCCCCACATCCAGTCAACACCTGGCAAGCATCTAGTGGCTGGAAGAGCTCGTGTGCCCACTGAAACAGATGCGGAGGCTGGATAAGGTGAACACATGTCCCGTGTTGGAATGTTGCTTGTTGTATTTGTATTTTGTTTTTGCTCCTATAAGCAGACTGATACCTCTTTATATTCCTACAGCCCTTTTCTATGTGAAGATTGGCAGAACACTGGGAACCAACTGGCCTCCAAAGGAAGCCAAGGGTGTGGCTGGAAAAGCAATTTGGTCCATTTCTGAGAGCTGGGCAGACCACCTGCTGAGCTTCTGACCTCCTCCTGAGCCCCCTACTGTGAGTGAGCCTTCCTCTTTTTGTGTTCAGCTTGCTCTTTTCCTCCAAAAAGGACTTTGCTCTAGATTACTGTGCTCACTACCCTACCATTTCTCAGGTTGCATTCAGAAGCAGAAAGTCCAAGAAATATATTCACAGATGTTCCCTTGTTTATTTGTTGACTCTGTGTAATTTGTTTGCCCTAATTTGTTTTTGTCTACCTTGGGACTTCCCTTTTTAATTTCCCTTTCTCTGTTTACCCCTCTTTGTGGAGCAGCGATCTGTTAAGCTGTGAGAGGCACACGCCAAATTAAAAAAAAAAAAAAAAAAAGGAAGAAGAAGCAGCAGCAGCAGCACTGCAGATTGTTTTAAGCATGGGCTGCCCCTTTGGGCCTGAAGGCCTTGCTTGAAGCCTGCACCTGCTCCTCCTCCTGAGACGTGGGGCTCCTGATCTTTATCCCTTGCCTTTAAGCTGCCTGATTCCTATTATCCAAAGTCAAACAGCGTTCTCTACATTCACGCCTCCAGCACTTGGCATGAAATTAATAAGCCTGGCTGATATATTTCCCTGGAAGCCTGCCACTCTTTAACAGTGGTGTTAGATTAAAAATTTTGGCATGGTTAATGAACAGGGAAGAGCTGAAGCCAAAAGTTTCATGCAGCAATGCAAAGATTTGGGGGTTATGAAAAGAATACCAACTTTCTTCCCATTTTCTGAATGCTATCCTAATTACAAGGTTAGATAACACACACAAGTAGGCAGTCAGCACCAGAAGAAAGGGCATATTCTCAGGCCCTACTCCTATTTAGATTTTATCTGGCTTTTCAATCACATGGTCCTCTGTTAGACTGGATTGTCTAAAATTATAATAATAGCTATTTGTGTTCTAAACCAGCCTCCCTCATCCCAGGTCACTATTTTCCCCATTAAAAGAACCTTGTGGCTAGCTGGTACAGCAGCTCATGCCTATAATCCTAGCTACTCAGGAGGCTGAGATCTGAGGATTTTGATTCAAAGCCAGCTTGGGCAGAAAAGTCCACATGAGACTCTTATCGCCAACAAACTACTCAAAAAAAGCCAGGAGTGGTGCTGTGGCTCACATGGTTGAGCACTAGCTTTGAACACAGAGAGGCTCAGGAACAGTGCTCAGGCCCTGAGTTCAAGCCCCAGAACTGGCAAAAAAAAATAAAAAGGAAAAAAAAAAGACAAGAAAGAAAAAAAAAAAGAGCCCTGTGGCTGAGCACTAGCTCAGCACTAGCTACTCAGAAGACTGAGATCTGAAGATCAAAGTTTGAATCCAGCCCCGACAGGACAGTCTGTGAGATGCTTTTCCCCAAATAACCACCAAAAAGCCACAAGTGGATCTGTGGCTCCTTTGGTAAAGTGCTAGTCTTGAACAAAAGAGCTCAGAGACAGCACCCAGGCTCTGAGTTCAAGCCCCAAGTCCAGAAAAGAGAGAGAGAGATAGAAAACATTATGAATTAGTTTGGGGCCCCAAACTGATCTTCCTGAAGTGAAAATCAATCCAAGAGGAGACTATTTTGAGTTTATTAACTGTCACTGTTAGAGTTGGAGCACGTACTGTATAAGTCCACAGTCACACTATCTAAAAAATAAAAGCACAATCTCTGTGCCACAAGAGCAGTATTTGTTACATAGGTCCACTGTGTCCCCACCTCTTCTAGACCCAGTGACAAGCTATGGAGAATTAGACTCATTTGGAAGATGGAAAGCATCACAGGTCCTGGTCACCTATACTTACTGGATAAGGGTTTGACAAGGGTCTGATAAAACCTAGGCAAAACCTTGTCTCCCTTACAGGGCCAACTCAGTGCTATTTTTCTGTCCTTAATCTGGGAGTGGTCGTAAGAAGAAGTATCATATCAAAATTACTAGCATTGCTCAAAAGTCCATTTCCTACTGCAAGAAAGAAAGAAAAGGGAAGAAGGAAGGAAGGAAGGAAGGAAGAAAGAAAGAAAGAAAGAAAGAAAGAAAGAAAGAAAGAAAGAAGGAAAGAAAGAAAGAAAGCACCCAAATGTAGAAGCATGGGAATCACATCACTTCCACTTGCATCGGCCAATTGAAAAGCCATTCGGGACTCAGCCTTGCTTATCAATGAATTAAAGGAGAAATGTAAATGGGAAATACCCATCCCTGAGCTAAAACAGGAAGTATGACTAACCATCTTCTTTTAGGTTATTGAGAAGCAAAAGGTTTTAAAAGCATGTGAGGGCTTCATGAGGAGAGGAGGGTTGACCCTTGGTAGAGTGAAATCAATTTCATAGCAACCCCTTATGACAGGCATCTACTGTATTCATAATTACAGGATCCTTCAAAGCTTTTTCTCAACATAAAGAAAGCATAAAGAGATCAAAGCTCCCAGACCACACATCACGCAGTTGAAAGTTGCCCCAACATGTTCCCTGCCTACAAGACAAATAAGTTAAATATATTTGCAAATGTCAACTTCTTCCCTATTTAATGCTTTTAAAATCAGGTCAGTGAATCTGTTTTTGGGAACAGAAGTAGGATGACTCACAAATATTTCCTTGGCTCATTACCCAAGCTTAGATAACAAAGCAACTCAATTTTAAGCACTCGGGAGCTGCCCTTCTGTAGTCTACATTCACAGGATGCTGTTATGTTTGACCACTTGCATTCATAACCCTGCCCCTTTGTACAATACGGTGCACTTGCATCATTACCATGTCACCTGAGACGAATAAGCCCATTTCTAAAAATCATTCAGCTCTATTGTTCCTGAGAATGAATGTTAGCATGCATCTCTGACCTCACTGCACTTTCTTTTTCAAAACAGACTTTCTCTAGTCACTAAATGCTTCTCAAGGGAGGTAAAGCTTTGCAGTAGATGATCTGTACCATTGGAAAACCTGACGGCCATGTCCCAAACTTTATCTTTCATCTGGGGTTCTCCAGGGAATGTCATTGGAGAAACAAGAATTGAGTTTCAAAAACTGGCTTGATATTTCCCCAAATAAGACTGCCTTTTCCTTCAAAACAAGACCAGCCTACATTTCTTATAGCTCTTATCTCTCCCCAAGGTCCTGAACTACTTCAACACCCTCCACTATGCAAGGCCTAGAGCTCAATCCCCAGGACTCCCCAAAACAAGCAGACAAACAAACCAAAACACAACGAGGAGCCTGTTGTTCAAAGAGAAAGGAAGGAAGGAATAAAGCAACAACAAATAAAATGCACGTGGTGCCGGGCGCTGGTGGCTCACGCCTGTAATCCTAGCTACTCAGGAGGCTGAGATCTGAGGATCTCGGTTCAAAGCCAGCCCGGGCAGGAGAGACTGTGAGACTCCTATCTCCAATAAACCACCAGAAAACCGGAAGTGGTGCTGTAGCTCAAGTGGTAGAGCGCTCGCCTTGAGCTGAAGAGCTGAGGGACAGTGCCCAGGCCCAGAGTTCAAGCCCCACAACCGACAATAAAATAAAATAAAATAAAATGCACATGATTCTCATTCAGGCCTTTACTCCAGAACAGCCTCTTTTATTATGTCCTTTACAAACTTTCTGTTCAACCCAATGTTCACCACTAAACAGACCCAGGCTCTGGTTATAAGAGCACATTGAACTATGGCTTCTAGTTCCAGACTCACGAAACTCATGATTGTAAAAATTATAAAATAATTTCTGAGCCTGGCCCACTGCCTAGCACATGTAGGTAGGTGCCTACCCTGAAGTTAATAAAAAACAAATGATGCCCTTTCTGACTGCAAGCTTGCTCAATGACCTTTGACTATAATTACAAGTTCTGCTTCCATGCATCCTATCTTCCTTTATAGCACGGTTCAGATCCAAAGATCTCCAAATATTCTCTTTGTGTTTCTCCAATTTCCCTCAAAAAATCTATTCAACATCTCTCCTACAGCACGGCACTACTCACCCCATCCTGAGAACATCTACTATGACCTGTTAATACTACTCTGTCCACGATGTCCCTTGTCATTTTTACCTGCCTCAGTTCCCCAACTAGAAAGCGAGTATCTGAAGAGCAGATTTTTACATCCTTGCTTTCAATCTTAGCAGTTCACATTTCCTGAATGGAGAAAATGCATCCGCATGCTAGCTTATGTAGCCAAAAACCAATATGCAATGGAAGAAATAAGTGAATGGACAATTGTTTCTAGTCAGCTCAGTGCACTGAAGACAAAATGACCTGTTTTCTAAAATGATTCTTCATGTTCTGAATAGCACAAACTTCCAGGAACAACTGTCTTGGAGGAAAAGAACAAAGGATTTCATGTGGAAAATAGTTCTGAGGGACTTAGAAAAGGCTAGCAAAATAAGTAAATAATAAATGCACCTCATAAGTTGAAAACTGACTTGACTCTTGAAGTAACATCCTTGCATTTTCCCAGTACCAACCCAGTTAGTCCAGTTTAGAAATATTCTGCAGCATCTCCCCAGACATCCCCATTCCTATTGTTTGCTTCTACTAAATGACCTATGCCAACCCAGAAACAGCCATGACCTCAAGTTCAGGGAAGTGGACATTAGATAGTGTCCCTACTGAGTGCCCAGGCTCAAGGATACTTTCTCAGTGCTGCAAAAACAAGGCATCGTGGGCTGAAAGGTGGCTCCATGGTAGTCTTTGCCTTGCATGCATGAGGCCCTGGGTTCAATTACTCAGCACCATATAAACAGAAAAAACCAGAAGTGGCGCTGTGGCTCAAGTGGTAGAGCACTAGCCTTGAGCTGAAGAGCTGCAAGACAGTGCCCAGTCCCAGAGTTCAAGCCCCATGACTGACCAAAAACAACAACAACAAAAAACAAACAAACAAGGTATCATAAATGTAGTTGCTTAAGACTATACAAATTTATTGTCTTCTTGTTCTGAGTTTCAAAGATCTAAGACAGGTCTCGCTAAGCTAAAATCCAAAGTGTCAGCAGGAATTATGGGAATTCTGCAGGATCTAGAATGAGAAACCCCTTCCTTAACTTTTCCAGCTTCTAGGGGCCACCAGCATGCCTTGATTTATGACCTTATTTTTCCACCTTCAAAGCCAACCATCTCAAGCCAGGTCTTCAGGCGCTCTCTCTCTCTTCCACTTATAAAGACTTGACTGACAGCCAGGCGCCAGTGTCTGTAATCCTAGCTACTCAGGAGGCTGAGATCTGAGGATCGTGGTTCAAAGCCAGCCCAGGCAGGAAAGCCTGTGAGACTCTTATCTCCAATAAGCCACTAGAAAAACCAGAAGTGGTGCTGTAGCTCAAGCGGTAGAGCACTTGCCTTGAGCTGAAGAGCGCAGGGACAGCACCCAAGCCCACAGTTCAAGCCCCACAACCAACCAAAAAAGTAAAAAAGACTTGACTGCCTTGAACTCACTTAGATAATCCAATATATATTGGATCTGTTCATCTTAAGATCAGCTACTAAACAAACTTAAACATCACCTTATCATCTTTACCATGTAATTTAACATCACAAGTTCCAGAGATGAACAAATGAATGTCTGTCTTTGTGTGCCAGCATTCTACCTACCACAAGCACACAGAGTGACAGAAGCCAAGTGTCCAGAGGCACTGGCCAGGGCGGAACAGGGAAGAGTCACAGGCTGAAGAACATGGCCAAGGCATAGTGCTAAGGGACAGCACCCTCCCTCCAGCTTGTCTTTCAGGAAACACCATGAAGTGATGAACTTAAGGAACTTCGTGTGTCCTTCTATGACATGGAGGTCCCTGAAGAAGGGACATTTGACGCCAAGACGTTAGTAAATGATAACATTTCAGGCTTCGTTGGGTAAGTAATTTGGATGGCTTCTCAAAATACATCATGTACTTGTGTCTCAATCCACCTCTGTAATTAGACTGAACTTATACCAAAGCAAAATCAATCTGGTCTCATGATCATACATGTGAATGAGAAAACAATGAGACAGACCACGACCTACCCAATAACACACACTCTTCCTTTCGCAACCTCTCTCTTTTCCTCCCTCTCTCTTTCCCTCTTCTCTCTCTTTTTGTCTCTGACTCCTCATTGCCTCCCTCTCTCTTTTCCTCTGTCTGCACACACACACACACACACACACACACACACACACACACACATTTTCTGGTATTGTCCTTAAACATCAAAAGGACTTCATTCTCAAACAGAAAGTGAAGTAGGAAAGCAGTAACTTTTCCATTACAATTTGCTGCTACTACCCCCTTAGGGGGTGCCAGTATGGGTCAGTTAATGTCCTGTGACAAGTAGGGGTGACATTCTTTATGGGTGAGTGTTTATCCTCACCATCTGTTTTCTAGTATTGACTGAGAGTGTTAATTGGTGTTTCAGGAATCAGGAGGGGGAAGATCGAGGGCATCTAGGGAGACCTCATCAGCCAGTGCCCCCCTACCCTCAATTAGTAGGTTAACACATGTCTAAACGCTCATAATTTGTGCTGATCTACTGCTTAGCCAGCAAATGGATCCCACTTGCAATGTGCTGTATGTCAGCCTTATAGTTTTCTGTCTTCTAGTTTACTTAGCAAAGAAAAAAAGAAGAGAAAAACTTTCTTCTTAAAGATGGTGGCTTCAGCCACATATGGGTGGCTCATGCCTATAATCCTAACTCCTCAAGAGGCTGAGATCAGAGGACTGGGGTTCAAAGCCAGCCCAGGCAGGAAAGTCCATGACACTCTTATTTCCAATAAACTACTCAAAAACAAGAACAAAAAGCAGAAATGGGGCTGTGGCTCAAGTGGTAGAGTGTTAGCTTTGAGCTAAAACAGCCAAGGGACAGTGCCTAGGCCCCTGAGTTCAGGCCCCAGGAGCTGCACAAAAAAAAGGGGGGGTGACTACAAAATAAAAGTGAGTGTGAATTCACTGAAGTCCTTAAGTAACTGAAGGACTCACTGGCACCATGATATCCTGGCTCAGTCCCTGGTCCTAAGAAGACCCTCCCTACAGTCCTTCTTGAGCACTCTCCTTCTCATTTCTCAGCCCCCATCCCCATCTGCCTTCATGGGTACGAACAGCCATCCCTTCCCCAGTCTCTCCAGGCCCTTCCTCTCTTCTCTCTTCCCACCTTCTCCTCCAAAATACTTCACGAATATTCAGCCTCACTGCAAGTAACAACATTCCACTTAAAAGTACACTGCAAGGGGAAATCTCACAATGGAAAAGATCCTATTGCTAAAGATGCTCAATCTAATAAGGCTGCAAAATGAAGAGAAAAGTATCACCATTCATAGTGTTGAAATTCATCTGGAGGCCAGTGTGGACCAACAGATCAACAGTCCTGTAAATGTTCATGGGATTTGACTCAATATTTCTCCTCAGGAATCCACATTAAGGAAATAAAAAGATACGTAATCAAAGTCATGTGGAATAATGTGTTTCATCACTAAGTTGTTAGACACTGGGAAAAATCTTGAAATATGAATTCCCCAATTTGCTTCCTCTATTGAATTATTCATCAAGAGTTGGCCTCCTATTTCTTATTACTGCTACTCTTCCTCAAGGGCTGTTAAGTAGAAAGTACAGAAGTTGGTTATTTGTTTCAAGTGCCTTAGCCCTGATTGAAAAGATTCACTGACAGGAAGAACGAAGTTACAGTGTTCTGGGTGAAAGTTGAAGGGACTGTAGAGAAGTAGCATATACACTATGGGGAGGAGAGGGGAAGGAAGGTGGTGAGCAGGAGGAGTTATTCATGCATGCATTAATAAACACAGTATATGAGGCATGAGATCATGAAGTATGATGAAAACTGAGAGCATAAAGATCTATAAAGGTCCATCCTAGGAAGAACCCCAGGAAATGAGTAAACTGCCACTGAGTCCCACTAATGCCAGGGAAGACATGGCCATTGTCAGTATCTAGCCTGACTAGTCTGACACTCACACAGAACTCCCAGTAACACACTATAGTAGCAGAACAAATAAGTGCATCCAGAAACAAGTGCATCCAAAGTAAACAAGGCCTGTGATGGATAGCCTCATGAAGTCTCCTGCAGCCCTGAGTAGCAACTACATAGCCAAACATTGCTTAAATGATGAAGAGAGGAGAAGAGGAGAAGAGCCAGAGTCCTAGTGATGCCTGTGGTCATGAGGAGTTGGCCAGGACTGAGGGAAGGGACAGCAGAGGCAGACATGATGTCTCAGAAGCGGTAACACAGGTACAGCACACTCAGAGGCCCCATGCCCTCCTTCTCAAAGCTTGAACATTGCCCCACCCAGCTTCACCAAAACTAGAAACAGAGTTCCCTCCCATTTTATACATCACTGTCACCAACTTCACCAAACAGTCAGCTTTTAAAATATTCAAACTTATGTCTAATCAGCTATAAAATCCCATACCTGGCCCCCTCTGCTGCTCTGATTGCCCACTCAGATACTGAGCCATCCTCCAACATCTCAACTGGACAACAGAGCACAAGGTGAGGCTTCCTCTCGGCCAGGCTTTGTCATCCTCAATCCCCTCCCTCCCTCCACCTGCCATGCTGTAAGCAAAGTCATTCTTGTGAGGCACCATCCCATGGCCTGCTCGGAAACCTCAGCAGGTCTTTGCCTAGAAGTTTAAGCTTCACGTTGTCCTGAGGTCACATGACCACCAGAACTGCCCGACGCATCCACTTTCCCTCTTCATTCTCTGTAACAGCAATCCCACTCCAGTTCCTCTCTTTTCTTGCCTAAAGTAGATTTGAGAACCAAAGTAGCAACCTCTCGAAATCCCCTCAAGTCTTAGTCTCCAGACATATGTTTGCATCCTCTCAGTTCCCATAACTCTCTCCTTTCTTTGATCCTATGGCACTAAATAAGCCATCCATATCCTCAAACTTTTAATCACATGTGGCCTTATACTTTTGAAGTCTGTTGTGTCTCTGCAGCTCAGTTGTCCAATTCAGCCAAGCTCCAGTGGTCAGGAAAGTTCTCCTACTTTCAGATATTCACTGATGAAGTAAAATAAATTCTTCTTATGTTTTTGTTGAGTATCGACTCCTTTTCTAATTCTTCACTACTAGCTTCATGAAGTCTGAACAGGAGCAAAAGACACAGTATAAACCAAAGGATTTCTAGCAAAGGGGAAAATATTGCATTCATAAAGCTTGGGCCACCTCAGTGAAGAAATGTATTTTAAACCCACATTTGAAGTGACATTGATGAAGCTTAAGACCTCAGTATTATTAGTGTCATTGTGTATATTCAGATCAGAAATGAGGAGAAAGATAAAGTTTGTTGTTTGTTTATTTGTTTTTAAAGAGGGGCCTAGTGGTAGAGTGCTTGCCTAGTCTGCATGAAGCCCTGGGTTTGATTGCTCAGTACCACATAAACAGAAAAAGCCAGAAGTGGCACTGTGGCTCAAGTGGTGGAGTGCTAGTCTTGAGCAAATGAAGCTCAGGAACAGTGCCCAGGCCCTGAGTCCAAGCCCCAGGAATGGCCAAAAAAAAGAATATAATAGCAGGGATTTTTTTATTCAAGCAATTTAAGCACATTTACCAAATAATAGAGTAAAGCAAACATCACAGAACAGCTGCTGTGTGATTATAACCAAGAAAACAAGGAGCTAGTTCATTAGATTTTACAACTGGTGTTAATAGGTATATGTTGGGACTAAGAAAGAAAATAAATACCTACCACATCATAAAAAATAAAGGACATAAAGGGGAAATCTCTCTCTTTTCTCCTTTCCTTTTTCTCTCCCTTGCCCCCCATTTATTCCTCCATCTCACTCTTCCTCTCTTCCTCTCTCTTCTCATTCTGACACTGTCTCTCTGCCTCTGTTTTTCTGTCTCTCTCTGTCTGTCTCTATCTGCCTCTCTCTCTCATATATAGACACACAGACACACACACACACACACACACACACACACACACACACACATATTCTATAAACCAAAGAAATAGATTCTTCCTCAAAGTCTCTTCTTCCTAACATCCTCCCTTTGACTTGAAAGTATTACAAATGCAGACTTCAACAAATAAATGCAACTGAAATGTTTGTGTGTGTTAAATTAGCAATCAAAAGAAAATTGGGTGGGTTTCAATAGAAAATAGGGGGTGAGGGGCTGGGAAGGTAGCTCAGTGGTAGAGTGCTTGCCTTGCATGCCTGAGGCCCTGGGTTCGATTCCTCAGCACCACATAAGCAAAAAGGAAAAAGCCGGAAGTGGCGCTGTGGCTCAATTGGTAGAGTGCTAGCCTTCAACTGAAGAGCTGAGGGACAGTGCCCAAGCCCAGAGTTCAGGCCCCACGACCGGACCAAAATAAAAAGAAAGAAAGAAATAGGGGGTGACAGACGGTCTCTGTCAGTAAGCTGTCTGAGTCACCTATTCGACACCACGAGAACAATGGCAGTAGAAGTGGCCACATTTACCTCAAACCTGAGCGGCTCCTTCTTTCTTGTTTTCTTTCTCTCTTTCTCTAATTTAAAAATTACAGAAGGAATATTTTATGAGACTAAAATTTTTTCACAGAAAAAAAATTATATTTGGCTTTTGCATTTCCCCAAAGTGTTAAATTCTAAAACTTGAAAGTCGTATACTGTGCACACTCAAATTCAGAAGTGACACACAGCATCAGCGGTGCTATTCATCTGGTCAACAGCAAGTTTCTATTCAGCACAGAAAGGAGGAGAAAGACATCAGAGCACCAGGCTTATATTGGCCCTCCAATACAAATATGTTCTGCTTTAAATGGGCTCTGTGTTACTGGCTTTTGCTTTCTTTCTCTCTCCCCATCAAGTAAAACATGCTCAGTTTAATTTTATGAGACACGCTGGATCTTCTTGCAAGGAAAGAAACAACATGAGCTCAGTTTCAGAGAGGCCCTGTTCACCTTCAATGCTGTCCTCAGCTGCTAGAGAACATGACTGGAATCGAAAGGCCAGCCTGAGACCTGTAGAGATAGACTCCCAGCCCTTCCAATGGGCCTCCTCCTCCAATGAGCAGTGTCAACATTTGTGGGTGGGATTTGGCTCTAAAGGAGCCCCACGTTCTATTAAAAATGTGCATGTTTGAGTCTTGGCTGTAAGTAATTCCAGGTCTGTTGTTGCTGCTTGGAAAAGGGCATTTGGTTAAATAGAATAATGCAACACATTGAATCAACCCAACTGGGAAAGGCTCTGGACAGGGGCTGAGGCCTCAGTTTACATGACTAAAGAAAAACCATATCACTCTGCTCTCTCCGCCTGAATGGCACACAACGGGCCAATTCAGGGGAAGTAGCAATCAGTTAATCCAATTGCTTGGCATCAAGGAGTCACAACCTTGCTGTTAAAGATAAATGCACTCCAGGGCCTTGCTTTGACCAGGGGCCTGCCATGGTTCTCTATTTTTCAGCAGCCGGAGCAGTAAAAGCTCATTTTACCTCTTAAAATTGCTTTGTGGCATTCACATTTCAGAGAGCATCGACTCCTACTCCACTATTATTCTATTCCATTTCAATAGCTGGTGTTTGAACCCTTACCAGGTGGCGGGCACTGTACTAGGCCCATTGAGCACAGGGGATCCTTTATAGAGCATACTAGGAAAAGAGATATGGGTTTGGATTTGTTTTTGTTTTTGTTTTTTGGTATTACAGGCCCAACCTTGTGGTCTAAACATTGCTTTGTACATTTGTCCCTTGGTATCCATGGGGGATCAATTCCAGGACTCATCACAGGTACTGAAATCTGAAGAAGCTCAAGTCACTTATGCAGAAGTAGCTCAGTGTTTGCTGTAGTGTATCTGTATCATTCAAAGCATTATTTAAATCATCTCTAAGTTACTATAATACCAACCACAGTGTAAATGTTACATAAGCAGTTGCTCTGTTATATTGTTTAGGACAACAATGAAAAGAAAACTGCACATGTTCAATATAGATCTTTTTTATGTTTCTTAATCTTTTATTGTTATGATTAAGGTGACATACATAGGGGTTACAGTTACCTAAGTCAGGTAAAAAGAGCATTTCTTTTGGGACAATGTCACCTCTCCCCTCAATCTCCTTCAGTTTTTCCTCTTCTATCCCCAACCCACAAGTTGTATAATTCATTTTCATCATACTGTCTACTGGGTACCACTGCTACATGTGTTCATCCTTTACCCCTCCATTACTGTGGCCACCCTACACTCCCAAAGATAAATGAACAAATAAGACAGAAAGAAAAAAAAACAGCAACAAAGAGAAAACCTCTTGTCTTCACTTGCTGGAGTTCATTTCGATAAATATTATTTTATATGATCAGAGGCACATAGGTATTGTGCCTTTATTCATGAAAATAACATCATGAAAAAATAATGATTTCTTTTTTATTGGTCAAGAAAACCTAAAAAAGACACACAACACAGAGATGATAAATGTTTATTGTACACTGGGGTCAGCCTTCCCTGGGCTAAAAGCCCACATCTCTGCTTCAGCACCTGCCCAATCAATCTATCATCACATCTATGTGCGCTCACACTCCTCTGAGAGCATGAGCTCCCGGAGGTAGAAGCTATGCTGAATTCACCTTTGTCAAGGCCCAGAATAAGGGCCAGAGGATGGGATTCACATATAGGTTTCACTCAGCCCCATCACTGGACCAGAAACTGGGAAAGGGGAAGAACCTCTTAAAATAAACACATGAATAAATAAAAGTATTTTTAAAAAAATAAGAAGTCCTTTCCTTAGAAAACACTTCAAGAAGGAGGATGACCCAACAGATCTGACACAGAAAGTAAACACGGGGCAAAACAAACAGGCTTTAAGACTGTGTAATTCATAAGACATATATAAATGTATAGAACCTAGTGTAAAATGAAAATGCAAGCTCCCTAGTTTTAAATTATTATGAATGACAAGACATAGCCAGGAACCAATGGCTCATGCTTATAATCCTAGCTACTCAGGAGGCAGAGCTCTGAGTGAGGATCTAAGTTTGAAGCCAGTACAGGCAGAAAAATCTGTAAGGCTCTTATCTCCATTTAGCCACCAAAAAGTCAGAAGTAGAGCAGCGGCATAAGTGGTAGAGCACCATCTTGAGGGGAAAAAAACTAAAAGATAGTGCCTAGGCCCTAAGTTCAAGTTCCACCACAGAGAGAGAGAGAGAGAGGAGAATTACAAGACAATGACAGTAGAAACAAGTGCACAGCCCTTGGAAATATGGAACCCTGTACAACCAGCTTCACTGCCTCTGAAGCCAGCCCTGCCTGCACCTCCTTTGCTTCACCTCACAATGCCATCCATTTGTACCCGTGTTTGTTCACCCAATCAATTCTGACTCCAGTAACTTTGGCTAAAAGGAGTAAATGAGTTTAATGGCCATGACACCTTTTATCTATACAGAACTGTAGTGACAGAAGAGAGCAGCCCCCAAGAGCCTGGAGGGTGATATTAGGCAGTAACAAAATACAGATAGTTGCAAATCCTCAAAACAGTCCAATAAGGATAGACACAGTTAACACCTCATTTATAGAAAAGGAAACTGAGGCTTTACAGG
Source organism: Dipodomys ordii (assembly GCF_000151885.1). Taxonomy (NCBI): domain Eukaryota; kingdom Metazoa; phylum Chordata; class Mammalia; order Rodentia; family Heteromyidae; genus Dipodomys; species Dipodomys ordii. Next base: position 9,002,509 of record NW_012267278.1, on the reverse strand, counting down.
GTAGAGTCATCTTCTAAAGATTACCACAGAAAGCTGGTGGTAAGACTCAAGCAGGGCCTTCTAAAAACGAAGCCTACATTTAATGTACTAACTCTCAGCCACCAATCTCCTCTGAAGGGTTTCAGTGAATGATTCACAAATGAGAAAATTTACCCACAGAGTAAAATCCACCTTAAAGGCATGACCTCCTTCAGAAAGCCCTCCTGGGTATTTTCCTTGTCACCTTGATTAATCCTTTCTCCTTTCTCCCTCTACACTACACATTTGCTCCTATTGGAGTATTCACCTTTCAACTGAATTTCAGTTGTTGTTGTTGTTTTTCCCATTCAGCAGTGAGCAAGTCCCTTGAAGGTAAAACTGTATCTTATTGATTTGTTTTCACAACTTTTGACACACACTCTGACTTATAACTGTATAACTTTGTACTCAGAAACTGTAAAGTGAATTTAACTCAGTGGAGTGGAATAAAATAAACTGTAATGATATGCCCTGGATTTATCTTCTTAGTCTAGGAATTCCAGAAAGCTTTCAAGCAGAAAAAAAAATGTAGAGAAAAGTGGCTTTGACCCTCCCACCTGTTGAAAAATAATAGAAATATGTTTTGTATTTTTATCTTTGGAATGTGGATCATCCTACAGCTTGTCCTCCTTTCTAAGTTGCAAAATAGGTCAAACAAGAGCATTCTAGGAAGGACCCAGTGACCTTTCTTAAATCATTTTTGTTTTCTGAAAATAAATAATCATATTAATCCTTAAAATCAGTCCTTTTAAGATGGTTTGCCTAATGGCTACTTGTTAAGTAAATCCTTTCACTGAGGAAGCCTGTGAGGTTTGGGGTGACATAAGAGCTAACATGACCGTCCTGTTCAAGTTCCCTGAGCTCTTGTGTAACCAACACTCAGAACCAAACCATCTCTATTCAGCATGGCTGTGCTGTGAGTACCACATGGTTACATTGTCACTCAGGCCTTAATTAAATCACATCTGTGAAGGTGTCACTGACCCATCCTGGCAACTGAAAAGGAACACGTGAAAGTTAATTTCCAAAGGTCCTAGGGCACAAAACCTTGACAATATTCAGGGGACATGCATTTGAGCTCGTTTCAAAAGAAGTGTGTCTGAACTGGCCTATTTCGAGTGAACAGAGGAAAAGGAAAATACAGCACTGTCTTTGATCAATGAGAAATGGTTGAGAAAAATCAAGATAAGGTAACTCATTAAGTCTATTTGTCTTGACTTAAATGTTTTATGCTGTCACATTCTTTCTAGAGAATGTGAAAACTAATGAGGAAATTATCCATATGAGAAAAAGTGTTTAATAAGCCAGTTGAGATTTAAAGAATCGCAGAACGCTGAGAAAGGTAAAGTCATTTAGTCCAGGTTTTTAGTTTTGTTCTGTTTTTAATATATTAGTATCCTATGGATTTTTGTGATAACAAATTACCACAAATTTGGTGGCTTAAAACAACACGAGTTTCTGGGGCTTGGAAGGTGGCTCAGTGGTAGAGTGCTTGCTTTGCATGCTTGAGGCTCTGGGTTTGATTCCTCAGCACCACTTAAGCAAAAAAAGAAAAAAGCCGGAAGTGGCGCTGTGACTCAAGTGGTAGAGCGCTAGCCTTGAGCTGAAGAGCTCAGGGACAGCGCCCAGGCCCAGAGTTCAGGCCCCATGACCGGACAAAAAAAAAAACATGAGTTTGTTATATTTTAGCCCCCTGGGGTGGGGGGCTAAAATCAATGCATGAGCAAAGCTACATTCCTTTCTGGAGGCAGGACAGAAGAATCTATGTCTTTGCTTTTCTCCAGATTCCAGAGGCAACCTGCATTCCTTGGTTTGTAGCTCCCTCCTTCCGTCTTCCAAGTCACAACATCCCTTTTCTCCTACTGGTTTTCTGGAGCAACTTCTCTCTCGGATGGAAGCCAGAAAGGTTCTCTGCTCCTAAAATCCCATGTGATTAAGACAGGATCTACCTGGCTGATCCAAGCTAACTCCCCATCTCCAGGACCTTAAAGAGAGTGTCTCTGCAAGGCCCCCTCCACCATGTAAAGTTAATGTGTTCCCAGGTTCTGGGTATTAGAACATGGGCATCTTAGCAGCAATTATTCTGTTGCCATAAGTACCAAGGAAGGTGCTCCCACACTGTGATAATGGGATGAGTTACTTCATCATAACTCTACTTCAGGAGCTAACACTGGTTATCAACATGCATTTTTTTTTCAGCATTTATTCCACACCTTCTTTAGCCATACTTCGATTTATATCACCTCACTCACACTCAAGGGTTATGGAAGTTCTTGATCTAATACTGTAGAAGGGGCTCATCAGATTTCAGCGTCTTTGGGTTCTGTTCTGAGTCCAGGACTAACAGATGGAAATCATTTTCCTGGACTGCAAGTCACAGGCTCCCTACACCTCCCCAATGTGCTAGGAGAAACTGCACTGGCCTTCGAGTCTTCCATCCACACATACCTCAGCATTATGGCTCATCAATGGCTCCTCTCAGTTTGGCTCTCTAGTGACATTTCAGAGGAAATGTCTCCTCTGGCCCTGCCCTCTATGCCATTTCTCCATGGCCAGCAGCAACCACAGGTAGACTTATTAAGTTGGAGTCTCCATATTGGTAATGAATATATTTAAACAACCAAAGTCACATGATGTCCTGAAGTTGGAAGAGCTGGGGTAACGTCTCTCTCTCTCTCTCTCTCTCTCTCTCTCTCTGTGTGTGTGTGTGTGTGTGTGTGTGTGTGTGTGTGTGTGATCAATTGGTTAAATGGAGATTAAGAGTCTTATGGACTTTTCTGCCTGGGCTGGCTTCAAACAGCAATCCTCAGATCTCAGCCTCCTGAGTAGCCAAGATTACAGGCATCCAGCAACCTCCTATTCTTAGAATCTCCTTGTTTATAAACATTGAAGCTCATTCCTTCATCAAATGTCAGAAGTGTTTGGAATATCAACATGGCTAATCTTTTGGTTTGTGTGTATGCTGGTAATGGAGCTTGAACTGAAGGCCTGGGTGCCATCTCTTAGCTTCTTTGCTCAAGATTGGCACTCTACCACTTGAGCCACACTCCATTTCTGGCTTTTGGGAGGGGGAGGGGAAGGGGAGTAGTTGGAGATATGAGTCTCACAGGTTTTCTTGCTTAAGCTACCTTTAAACCACAATCCTCAGCTCTCAGACAACTGAGTAGCTAGAATTATAGGTATGAGCCACTGGCACCCAGCAACATGGCTATTTTTGTTGAAAGTTTGCAGCAGTAAAATATACAACTCCAAGCCATAACACCTGATTAACAGATGTGAATACCAATATAGAGCAGAAAACAGTCTACTTCTGTACATCAAAACATGTTTCTCCTCACTGTAATTGACAAAGAGCCATAGACACACACAAAGCCCTTCCCAACTTCTGTGCAACAAGATTCTTTAAGAAGGCTATGTAGAGGAATTAATATAGTAATAGAAAGTGTAGTTGGCACAAAAGCTGTGACAGAAAAGAGTTCTCACTTATCTGTGAGTTGAAAAGGGTTTTTTATTCCTCTCCTTAACAAAAATTTGGCACGCACATTTTATTTTCTCATTGTCCCCCAACAAAAATATGTGTTAAAGCTCATTATCTACATAACATTCCTGTTTCTCTGTGATCATGAATATATTTAAATTTTGAGCTTTCTTTTTAGTACTGAAAATTATGAAGACTTTAATTACTTTCCTGAGTTGTGTGGGCTGCTCCCAGGTGAGTCTATGTCTTTGGCAGAACTGGGGTTTTGAACTTGAGATGTCAGGCTTGCTAGGAAGGGCTCAACCACTCAAGTTACACTCAGTTCTTTTGGCTTTTAGGCTTTGTTTGTTTGTTCAAATAGAAGGCTTTGCCTTTTGCCTACTACAAAGCTGGAATGAGAGTCACATACCAACACACCCTGCTTATTTGTTAAGAGAGGATCTTTTCCAGGCTGGTCTCAAACCAAAATCCTTCTCATCTCAATTGCACCTCTTAAGTAGATGAGGTTACCACTGAGCCTGCCTATTTGGGGATGGGGGAGAGGGTCAGCTGTGGGGTTTGAACTCTGGGCCTGAGTGCTGTCCCTGAGCTATTCAGCTCAAGGCAATCGCTCTACCACTTGAGCCACAGTGCCACTTCAGTTTTCTCTACTTGGAGATTAGAGTCTCATGGTCTTTCCTGCCCTGCTGGCTTTGAACCATGATCCTCAGATCTCAGCCTCCTGAGTAGCTAGAATTATAGGCATGAGCCACCAGCACCAGCTCCTGGCTATTTTTTAAAGTATTTTTTTCTCTGCTTCTTTTCTGGAGATAAGAATATATAATATCATTTTCATTAATCAGTTGCTTCCGAGTTTGACTCAGCTGCTTCCCTAAGCTAATAGTCAGTAAGACTTAGGCCCATTTTTTTGCTGGAGCTTTCTCTGGCTCTAGGATCTGAGTTGAGAACAGGCCTCAGCCAAGCTACCAGCATGAAGAGAGGGCATGCCCCAAAACCTGGGACTAGACAGGTCTGGAGGAGAATTAGAAGTAAAGGCTTCCTGATCCTGACAGGATGAGGACCTTATGAGTACCTGCATGGTTTTTTCTGTAGCATTCAACAAACAGGCCAGTTGATTCATATTTAATTAATAGTTTGACCATGCTTAGCATAACACACTAGACGCTTCAGGAATAAGAATATTTACAGTTTATGATTCCTCTTAAGTTATAATGGAGGCAAGAAAAGAGAATTAGAGAGAGAGAGAGAGAGAGAGAGAAAGCCAGGCACTTGTGGCTCTCACAAATATAATTTTAGCTACTCAAGAAGCTGAGATCTGAGTATTATGGTTCAAAGCCAGCCCAGGTAGGAAACTCTATGAGACTCTTATCTCCAATTAACCAGCAAAACACCAAAAATAGAACTATGACTCAAGTAGTAGAGCACCAGCCTTGAGTAAAAAAAAGTTTAGGGACAGTGCCCAGGCTCTGAGTTCAAGCACAGAGAGAGAGCACGTGCGTGCGCACGTGAGAGAGAGAGAGAGAGAGTGAGAGAGAGAGAGAGAGAGAGAGAGAGAGAGTACACAATACTTTTATTTAGGGTATATTCTGTGGCCCAGTACTCTACTAAGCTCTCTCTCTCATGATCTTCCTAACCATCCTTGGGCATCATGATTCATCAAGAGAACAGCTGAAGCTGAGCACAGTTTGACAACTGGCATGTGGTTCAGGCAATATCAACCCCCAAGTGCACCCTGTGCACAGGTGGACGAGAAGCTCCCCATCCCCCACCATGCTGCCACTTCAGTGCTGATGATGAAGGTTCACCCTAACTCATCAATTCCTGACACACTTGGCCCCTGGAACACAAATCCCCATCCACCAGCATGAAAAGACTTCAAGCAGCTGAGAGTCTAAACTGGGACCTCACTATCTACTCAACTCTGTTCTGACCCAAGAGCGTATCTGAGCTCCCCTCCCCTGGTCCCAGTGGAGTCCAGCCAGGCCCCAGGCCCCCCAGGGGTTTCTTCAGGCTGAGATCAGGCCCTAGAGCACTATCTGAGGGATTTTAAGGCTTCCTTTCAACGATTCGGAGTGCTCTGAATTTTTTAGGCTACAACTTGACTTGGTTTCCTACGTCCAGGGGCAGCTGACAGCTGTCAGAGAGACAGGCCTCCCTCTTGCCGCTGGCCAGTCCTGAGGCTCATTCAAAGAGACAGGGACGGAGGCCACGCTGACACACTGTGTTGGCTGTTTCCATGAGGGTCTATCTAACTGGGTTTGGCTCCAAACAGCCAATGTACAGGCTTTCTCAAACACAATGGGATCAAATGACACAAACCAAACCCAGGTCTGATTATAAACTCTGCTGACCAGTCAGTCTTACAAAATTGTATTGTTCCTGCCATATGTACTTTCATTCCACTAACATCTTTAAGCACACTGCACATACACATTTTATCTGGAATATGTTCTACCTAAACCTGCACTGGTGGAAAGTGAGTCATTCATTCATCATGCATTGTTTTATTTATTAAAAAATAGATACGAATAGCTCCTATTTGAAAAGTTCTGTGCCAGGCAGGGTGGAAAATAAAAAGAGAATCAGTACTCCACTCTCAAAAGGTGACACTTTAGCTAGGTGCCAATGGCTCACATCTATAATCCTAGCTACTCAGGAAGCTAAGATCTGAGAATCCTGATTCAAAGCCAGCCTGGGCAGGAAAGTCTGTGAGACTCTTATCTCCAACTGACAACTAAAAAGCCAAAAGTGGAGATATAGCTCAAGTGATAGAGCTCTATCCTTGAGCAGAAAAGCTAAGGGACAGCACCCAGCATCAGGGTTCAAGCCCCTAGCAAAAGACAAGAGAAGAGAGGAGGGGGGAGGGGTGGGGAGGGGTAGGGAAGGGAAGGAGAGAGGAGAAGAGAGGACAGGGGAGGGGAGGGAAGGTGATCAGGAAACACCTGCCAGAGAGGGGCAGCAAGTGTAGATATTTAAAGGAATGTCCTGATCCGAGCGCTGGTGGCTCATGCCTAGCTACTCAGGAGGCTGAGATCTGAGGATCATGGTTCAAAGCCAGCCTGGGCAGGAAAGTCTGTGAGACTCTTATCTCCAATAAACCACCAGAAAACCAGAAGTGGCGCTGTGGCTGTAGTGGTAGAGCACTCGCCTTGAGCTGAATAGCTGAGGATAGCGCCCAGGCCCAGAGTTTAAGCCCCACAATCGATAAATAAATAAATAAATCTCCTTTGAGTCCTCCAGAAAGGCTAAAGAACAAAGCGGGAGGCGCCACTGACACAGGCCACCAAAGCCTTCCCAGACAGCCAGCACCTGCACAGTCTTTACAAAGGAATGGGATGGAGGGAACAGTGGGATACAGTAGAGGGGGTGGACTTACCCAGAGTACACTGTGGTATCTATGCAATTCTCACAACTAATACCCTTTGTGCTATAACATATGCTAACTAAAATCGTGGCTTGAGTTTTTCGTTTGTTTTATATTTAAGCTAGGCATTAACAGCTCATGCTTGTAATCTGAGCTACTCAAGAAGCTAATTTTGAGGATCAAAGTCCATAAGACTCTTATCTTCAGTTAGCCAGCAAAAAGCCAGAACTGGAGGTATGACTCAAGTGGTATAGTACTAGCCCTGAGTAAAAAAGCCAAGCAAGAGCTTGGTACACACACAAAAATATTTGTTTTTTTTTAACACTCATACACAGAGAGAGAGAGAGAGAGAGAATAGGATTAGATCTATTCAGGGCAGAAGACTTCCAGGTAAAGAAATGAGAACTGGTAAAGGATCTGCTAAAGAAAGGCAGAGAAGCAGGTACATAAGGAGCAATGGATAACCCAGCAAGGTGGGGCTCAGGATGCACTGAGGGAGCTGGGAGAGATACATGAAAGATAAGAAACAGCTGGTTATTTACACACATGCAAAGCTTGAAATAGTTATTGCATATGAGGGTATTCTAAAAATAAAGCCCTATGTTAAAGAACCTATTCTATAGGCTCTTATAGGCAAACTGCTTCACCTATAGGAAGGCTCAAATCCAATAGGCTTGGCCTTTATAGCTACAATTATGTCTGTGTGATCGCCAATCATGATCACGGAATGCTCTGACTTATGATCGTGATCTTTGTGACCCACAAACCATGCTTCAAATACGTCAGTGATGTGTTGTTGGTATTGATAAATAACTTCTTCAAGGAAATATAAACTAGGTTCCCAGATAGAATGTTCTAGGACAGGACAGAACCAACTTCTCTTTTATTTTAAGGGTCTTCATCAGTTATGTGCCTGCTTCACTGAAGTCTTGCTTCTAACCCTTGGCTTTCCATGGAGCTGCAATCTCTCTCTGCCTCTCAGGAACCCCGGAGTGCATAAAGAAGTTCCAAGACCAAGAATGGTAGATGTTAGAAGTCCATGGACTCACATACCAACACCACTGTCCAGGGCCTTCACAGGCTCCCCAATTCTGCCTGGGAACCATCCACAATACCAGTGCTCCACCACATGCCCAAAGCACAGAAAGAGTGTAGAGGATCTACAGGGGATTCATTGGAGAGAACCTTAGAATTCTGATCCCGGAACTTAAGTTTTAGGTCCATATCAGAACCAGAAATGTATCTCTGTCCATCAGAAAAAAAACAACCTTGATGTTTTTGTTTGGGTTTTGGTTTTTTACTTCAACCAAAAAAGAAGTATCTATGTTCCGCAGTTGAGGAAATGGCCATGCTGCTCCAAAATGGATGAAAGCCTAATTTGGGGTGGTGATTTCAATTTGGCATAGGAGTTTTCTCTTCAGTCATTTTTACACTATAAGATATAAAATCAGATTGGGAGAAGATCTTCACTAGCCATACAACGGACAAGAGGGTCTCATATCTAAACTATACCTGGAACTCAAAAAATTAAATCCCCCAACAACAAATCCTCAAAGAAACAACTGCCCAATAAATAAGTGGACTAAAGACTTAAAGAGAAACCTTTCTGAAGAGGAAAGAAGGATGGCCAATGACACATGAAGAAATGTTCAACCTCCCTGGCCATAAAAGAAATGCAAATCAAAACAACATTGAGATACCACCTCATCCCAGTTAGAATGGCTATAATCAAGAACTCTAATAACAACAGATGCTGGAGGGGATGTGGACAGAAGGGAACCTTACTGCATTGTTGGTGGGAGTGTAAACTTGTTCAACCACTTTGGAAAGTAGTATGGAGGTTCCTCAAAAGACTCCACATAGAGCTCCCCTAGGACCCAGCATTTACCCAGTGGTAAATGCCCACTTTGGGGCATTTACCCAAATGTTTACAAACAAGACCACACTAAAGCTACCAGCACAACTATGTTTATTGCAGCACTATTTACTATAGCTAAGATATGGAACCAACCCAGATGCCCTTCAGTAGATGAATGGATCAAGAAAATGTGGTATATATACACAATGGAATTCTATGCCTCCATCAGAAAGAATGACATTTCCCCATTTGTTAGGAAATAAAAAGACTTGGAAAAAATTATATTAAGTGAAGTAAGCCAGGCCCAAAGAAACATAGGTCCCATGGTTTCCCTTATTTGCAATATCTAGTATATGTCTGAGTCAAGCAGAAAAGGTCAGATAAGTTGATGTTAGGAGAAATGAACCCAAAGGTAAGGACTCAATTGGTTTTTCTTTCTTGCTATTGTTTCTAACACATTTATAAAATTATTTCTTTGTTGCTTTGTATGTCCCTCCCCCACAGTATAACCCCTGCTTTCACTGTATTTGATGTCAGTATAATTTGTGGAGGGGAAGACAAATCGTTTAAATAGGGATACAGGTGGACCCATTGCAACAATGAGATGTACAAGTCTTTATGTCGAAAATGAACTTTACAAGTTTGGTGGGGGGGGAGGTGAGGGGGAGCGGGGAGGATTGGGGGGCCGGGGGAGGATGGGAAGGGAAGGGAAGGGGAAACAAAGGAGGAGGCACAATGCTTGATAAGAAATGTACTCATTATCTTGCTCGTGTAATTGTAACCCCTCTGTACAGTATTTTCACAATAAAAAAAGATAAAATCATTTATACTGTGAATTACATCCAAACTACCACTGCCATCCTTTGTATCTTTTCATAAATCTTGATGCTGTTTGAGTATTCATGGAGTGGATTACCTTCATCTAAGTGTTGTTTATCAACCCATTCAACCCAACAACCCTTGTATAGCACCTACTATACACACATATGCACACACTGGGACCCCCCCCCGAGGAATACTGGGTCACATAGCACAGTTTCTGTTGGCTCCAAAGTGGTAACACTAGTCTGTAGATAACACAGAAAAATGGGAACTTCTTATGTCCTGCTGAATCAGTTCCAGGGACAGCAATTTTATGAACTAATAAGAAGTATTGACTTCAATTGATCTTTTCAGATGACGTGCAAGACCATAAGAACAGGTCGAATTTCTTTCATTGAAATTGAAAAAACAATGTGTCATATGAACAATCTACATGTTTACTATCTCTTTACACAAATGTACGTAATTTTATTTCTTTTTTCTTTCCTTTGTTACCATTTATTGGATGGGAATGGAGACTGAACTCAAGCCTGCAGTCTGGCAACGCAGGCCCCTCTACCTCTTCCGTCACCGTTTTAGACTCTTTTGTTCTTGGTGATTTTCAAGCTAAGGTCTCACTTTATACCCACCTGTGAAGGCTTGGGATTCTAGCCACTAGTTATGCTTCCTATGTGATGACAGGGTGTTGGTACTGCTATGCCCAGCCACTGTGCTTCTCCTAGTGAGGATAGCAGGCATGCACCACCATCTCTAGTTATTGATTAGGGTGGAGTTGCACAAACATTTATGCCTTTATGCCCTGTGGACTTCAACCCATGATCCCCTGACTTTGTTCGTGTGTGTGTGTGTGTGTGTGTGTGTGTATACGCATGTGTGTGTATGTACGCATGTGCACACCTGCCAATCCTGGGGCTTGAACTGCTCAAAGCTACCAATCTACCACTTGAGCCACAACTCCACTTCCAGCTTTTCAGGTAGCTAATTGGAGAGGTAAGAGTCTCACAGGCTTTCCTGCCTGTGGTTCATATTGCAATCCTCAGATCTCAGCCTCTTGCGTAGCTAGTATTACAAGCTTGAATCAACAGTGCCTGGATGACCTCCAGACCTTTACTCCAAAGTAAAGCAAAGATTGGAGATTTGAGCCAAAACTTGAGCTCAAGACAAATTTATTTCTTTGCAAGAATTTCTACCCTATCTTAAATTCAAACTTCAGAGTACCCCCATTTCTTTCTATTCATCCCAGACTTCCATCAAAACAAGAAGAGAAGCCATTAAGCGAGGGAGTGAGAACCCAATGGAAATATTTTGTCATAATTCTTACCAACAGTATTAGAGACAAGACTAGCTTCTGATCTAGCACAGGAAGTCCCTCACCAGACCAGTGAAGATCACCTGTCCTGCTCAGAACTACTCCGGGTTCTGAAACTGACCTGAGCCAGAAGAGATGAGAAGGTCCCTTTAGTGTATCTATTCTTCCTAGTAGCATTAGCTCTATTCACAGGCAAAAGCCCAGATGATTTTGCTAAAAACACAGTGGATCACTGATGAAGCCAGGTCTATCTGACTCCAAATCCCATGCCCATTTCAGTGCTGCACACCACTTAACATTGACCTGGGCTCTCCGATGAAGCATCCATCTTCTCTGAAGCTTCCCTCGCTAGTGGGATCCTGCTCCAGGTGCACTGCCGCTCCATGAGGAACTCATAGCACTCACACCCCAGGCCTCCTCCCTGATGCTTTGTTGTGGCACCCCTGGCTGGTAGCAGGGCGGCCTGCGCCAGCATCTTCCCTTATTCCCTGGCATCTCTACAATTAGTCTTGAGCTGGCAAGACTAAACCTCTCTTGGGCCTGAATGCTAACTAGGAATAGTCTGGACCTCTCAGTAGCTTTCTATCTGCCCTCATTGCTTATTAGCATCTGACACAGAACAAAGGCATCCCAAGAAAGGGCAGGAAGCATCTTGACAGCACAAATGATAGAACTACATGATGGACCCATGTCCAAGAGGCCAAGCCGAAGCCGACTTACAAAAAAATGAACAGGTGCAAAAAAATTAACTAATTAAAAAGTGAATCTCTTGTAGACAGTGACAAGAAATGAGAAAAGAGGAAAAAAATGAACAGGCTCCAACTCAGACTACTCTACATCTGTAGTCCCATAAGCTAGAAAAAGTACTCGACTTTCTTCAAACTTGGCTTAGAAACTCCTTTGTGGACAAGCAAGGCCAAACCAGCAGTCACAAGAGCTAGAGAACTAAAGTAATACTCCCCATTAACAGTCAGCAGCCTTTCTCCAGTGAGGCCCCTCTCTGAGCAACTACTTCCTGACGGCCAGACACGCATGCGTGGGGGTGAAAGGGCACCCACTCATCTCAGGGGGTGGGGAAGCACGTTGACTCTCAATGAAAACCACATGCTGTAGGTTCCCACCCCAATTTAGAAGACCATTTCTGTTCAGTGCTGGATCATTCCATCTCAGAAAGCAGTCTGGCCTCTGGTTGTCTTAAAGTCACAGTGCTAGTAAGAACGTGATCCAATGAGTTGTAGCATCTAAGTCAGATATTTTCTCTCTAGCAGCCAGGTAATAGGGATCAAAACAAGCTGTTCCTTCTCCATCACGATCAGAAATCACACCTACTTTTTTAGCACATCAAGGAAAACAAAGCCCATGATTCACCCAAAAAGTGATTCACAGATGATTTTTCTCAAAGTTGAAGAAAATAGTAAGGATTATGTGGTCTCTGATATACTGGTGAGTACCGTATAGGTACCAAGTTTCTTCAGTTGAAATAAGTTTAGATACCTTTTCCCAATTACTCCTGTAACACATGGTATAGTAGGAAAGATATTAAGAAGATCTGTAGTATGGATTTGTTTTTCTTTTTTAATTTTATTTTATTGTAAAGATGCTGTACAGAGGGGTTACAGTTACATGAATAAGGTAATGAGCACATTTCTTGTCTTGTTTTGTTTTTCCCCTAACATCCCTTCCCTCCTTCCTTCCCCCAATCTTTCCTTCCCCACTTTTACCCCCCAAGGTTGTAAAGTTCATTTCCAGCATAGTGTCTTGTGAGTGTCATTGTTGCAATGAGTCATCCTGTGTCCTTATTGCAACTTGTTATTCCCCTTCCCCTCCCCAAATTAGATAAATATATATACAAAGGCAGGGTACCAAATCAAATACAGTTACAACAGGGGATATGCATAGGGAGAAGAACATACAAAAGAAACAAAAAATCACATAGTACATTAAAAACAATAACAAAGAAAAACCTCTTATGTCCGTATCTTGGGGGTCATTTCGTTAGCATCATGTTATATGGTCATATGTACATAGCTTTTGAGCTTGTCTGCTCATCTGATAAGGTTATTGCAAATAAAGGAAACCATGTGACCTATGTTTCTTTGGGCCTGGCTTACTGCACTTAATATGGTTTTCCCAAGTCTTTCTATTTCCTAACAAATGGGGCGGTGTCATTCTTTCTGATGGAAGCATAGAATTCCATACTGCTTTCCAGAGTGGCTGAACAAGTTTACAATCCCACCAACAGTGCAGTAGGGTTCCCTTTTGGCCATATCCCCCCCCAGCATCTGTTGTTATTAGATGCTGGATTTGTTTTTTGAGCCACAATTTAGTAAAAGAATTTACCAAGACAGAAGCATAGGAAAAACAAAGGTTTATTAAAGACACCATTAAAAAAAAAAAAAAGACCAGTTACTAAACATAGGATATAGCAGTTGCAGCTATGCCAGAACTGAGTTGAAGACAGACTTTAGTAGGTTTTGTAGGGGTGGGGGTAGAGGAGATTGCTGATTGGCTCCTTTTTTTCAGGTTTTTTTTTTTTGGTAGGTCTTACTGATAGGTACTTTTTCTCTAAGTCTGGGTCTAATTAGGTGCTCAGGAACATATAAACAGCTTAGGCTTTTACTTCCACATCTCTGATGGCCTGTTTCACTCCACTAACATCTATTCAATAGTTTCTTTTGCATTTGTTTTTCTTTTACAGTATATATATATATATATATATATTGGTCCAGTTGTGGGGCCTGAACTCTGGGCCTGGGCACTGTCCCAGCTCAAGGCTAGCGCTCTACCACTTGAGCCACAGCGCCACTTCTGGCTTTTTTTCTTTTTGCTTATGTGGTGCTAGGGAATCGAACCCAGGGCCTCAGGCATGCAAGGCAAGTGCTCTACCACTGAGCCACCTTCCCTGCCCCTTACAGTATAATTTAAATGGTGGTGAAGTATTTACTGTTGGACATTTAAGTTATTTCTAGTTTTTTCCTGTTAGAAATAACATCAGTAGTAGAAATTCTTTTGCACAAACCACAATGTAACTTTCAATATTATCTCCTTAAAATGAATTCCTTGAGGTAGACAAGGTCAGAGAATTGGAATGTTTTTAAGCTTTTTGTTTATTTAAACAAGTTGCCTATCAAAAGTTGTCCACATCTTAAAGCGTGCCCTATTCCCTGTCCCTTTTCCAATGGTAGGCATTTCCTTCCTTTATCAAATGACTAGATAGGGTTGGAAGCTAATTATTTACTAAGAGAATAAACATTCTGTTATATGTTTTGGGGTATTTGTTAAGTATTTTGAAACTTGTATCCATTTTTATGTTGTGATATTTATCTTTTTCCTATTAACCTGTAAGAGTTTTTGTTGTTATTATTGTTGTTTTCTTTATTTTTATTATAAAGATACTGTACAAAGGGCTTACAGTTACATGAGTAATTTAATGAGTACATTTCCTATTGAGCATTGCTTTTCCCCTACTATCGGTTCCCTCCCTACCTCCCCAACTCCACCCTTCCCCAGCCCCCTGAAGTGTCTTGTACATCTCATTGTTAGGATGGGTCAACCTGTATCCTTGTTTCAGCATTTTGTTATTTCCTTTCCCCTCCCCAAATTAGAAAAATGTGTCTAAAAGATTCAAGACACCAAAATCAAATACAGTGACAATGGGGATTGTACCATGGGGGAAGAACATACAAAAGAACCAAAAAAGAAAAATTACATAGTACATTAAAAACAACAGCGACAAAGAAAAGAACCTCTTGTGTTGTTTTCTTATGTTAAGAATTTGTTGCACATTAAAAATATTAATCTTTTGTGTACCAAATATTTCTTCCAGGCCACCATAACTTTCTAGCATTTCTATTAACATTTCTAATATTTTTGTTTTTGTTTGTTTTTCTGTTTTATAGTGCTTACAATTCATATGCCTTTTCATAAGTTGTTTGTTTGAGGTTTTGTTTGTCTGTTTGTTAAATTCAGGGCCTCATACTTACTGGTGCTCTACCAAGGGCCGGTGCCCTACCACTTACTTGAACTATACCTCCAGTCCAATTTATGATGATGATGATGATGATGTAGTTTACAAAACGGTTACAATTCCAAGTCAGGTTATAAGTACAATGCTTCTTGGTCAGTATCACTCCTTCCTTTGTTCCCTTTCATTTTCCCCCTCCCTTTCTTACCCTCAAGTTATATACATTTGCTCATCCTTCCTCCCTCCATTCCTGTGACCCCCTTAGCCCACTCTCCCAAAACATGTATCCCCTTCCTGCTATCTGTTCAGAGGAATCATGCTTTAAGATTCCTCCCCTAAGTATACCCACCTTTAGTCAGTTTGTGGGTATATCTCGTCCCTATTGTTTGCTGGTTATTTTTAAGATACATCTTTGTGAAGTTTTCTACCCCAACCATCCTCAACATTCATACTTCTGCTCTCAGCCTCTGGAATATCCAGTTACAGGTGCAAGCCTACATATGTAACAATCTGCTTTTGTAAAGGAGCAGACAAGACCTAAGTCTCTGTCACCATTACTCAACTCTGCCTGCTACTCTGAAAGTAGTCATAAAAATGACACAAATACAGTGATTTTGTCCAAATAAAACTTCATTTACAAAAAGATTGCAAATTTGAATTTCATATAATTTTCATGCTCGACGAAACATTTTTCTTCTTTTGCTATCTTCCAAACTTGTAAAAATATAACACCCTTCTCAGTTCACAGACAGTATAAAATCAAGCAATGGGTCAGAGATATTCCTTGAGTATCGGTTTTCCAATCTTTAATGCCAAGTGAATTCTGGGTCCACACATATCTGCTGAAGAAGCCTGAAGAAGAAATAACATGAACAGGAAAGATGTGAGCCATTTCCAAGCCTTAAAAGTCAAGACATGGTTCCACCATAATGTATCTTGCCTGATTGCTAGAAACATTCTTACTGGTTTTCCTGGACCCCAAAAGGAAGATAAATGGCTCAGGGCCACAGCTGCTCTACAACAAACATGAAATAACCTGCATTAAACACTATTGAGAAGTAAGCCCATATTGATATGAGCTACTAACATTTAGGGATCATCTTACTACTACATATATCTTAGCTTCTGCTGACTGATGCCCACCTGCACAGGCAAGTTTGTATTTGTATTTGCTGGAATCCTGGAGGCATTTCAATTTAAAGTCATCATTGCTTCTTCACCAATAAATTTGCAATCCTATAGATATCTGCACAAAATTGTTATAAGAATAAAAACGAGATAATATACATGAAAAATGCTTTACAAATTGTAGAGTACTATAGACAGATTTTATTACTTTTATTATCAAAGAGCCATAAAATAAGACAAATTTACACAATATTGTACTATACAAGAGAAAGGTACCATGGGGAAAAAGCGGCTATATTAGTAACTAAAGTCACAGAAGTCTTCAAAAGAAAGCGCCATTCATAGCAGATATTGAAAGTCATGGATACTAATAGAAGCATGCTCGCAGGTATGGGCATACAGCCCTGCCTTGGCACAGGCTGGAATTTCCTTTATCCCTGGCCTTGTTAGAGACACCGAGACTGGTATCTGTTCATTACATTTTGAGAAAGAAAAGAGTTCTATTAAGGCAGAAGACTCTGAATGTTCGTTCTGAAATCTGATGTTATATTTCAAATTATTTCATTTCAACTCAGAATGAAGGCAGCCCAGAGGAATTAGCTACATAATTGCTCTTTTAACAGTCCTGGCTACCCTTTGCACATTTAATTATTCCATAATTACTCACACTTACGGCCCAGTATGGAAATTATATGTGGACTATCGATCTTGATGATGAATATAAAAGAAAAGCAGCCATTACTCTCTGTCCCCAGAAGGTCTCCTCACTTTGAGTGAGGACAAACAGCTCTCCCTGGGCAGTAAGGAAGTTGAGGACAGGCCTGGAGGCCAAGAAGTATTGAAGTTATGAGCTTGGAGACCTCACCAAGGGAAAAAGGTACAAAATGCTTACCTTTTCCCAGAAATATTTTACCTCTGCTGCACTTCTGCTCTATCTTACTGAGACTCAAAAATCACAAATGTTCCCTGAGTTATCCATGCCTACTCCCCTCCTCCCTCCACCTCTCCCTTCATCCTTCTTTCCCTCCCCCTTCCCTCCCTCTCTCCTTCCCTCTTCCCTTCCCTCCCTCCCTCCTTCCCTTCTAGAGAAAGCTGGAAGATTTTAGGACACAGATTTGTATTATCACTTAGAGTCTTGCAAAATTCAGACTTTACTGAAGTCAGAAGTACTGCAGCATCCTTTTCAGCTTTCTTTCACCCTGTATAAAAGTTAGCATGGGCCAGGCTCAGGTGGCTTTCATCTGAAATCCTAGCTACTCAGGAGGCTGAGATCTGAGGATCATCGTTCAAAGTCAGCCCAGGCAGGAAAGGCTGTGAGATTCTTGTCTCCAACTCCACAAAAAGAAGAAGGAGGAGGAAAAGAAGGAGGAGGAAGGAAAGGAAAGAAGAGGAGGAGGAAGAAGAGGAGGAGGAGGAAGAGGAGGAGGAAAGAGGAAGCCAGAAGTAGGGCTGTGGCTCAAGTGTTAGAACACTAACCTTGAGCAAAAAATACTCAGGGACAGTCCCCAGGTCTTGACTTCAAACCCCAGGGCCACAAGACTGGCAACAACAAAAAAAGAGTAAGCGTAGGTTTAAAAATCTATGGAACCACCCACAACCAGACTGAAAGTCAGTGTTGACATCACTTTATTTCACCATTATGTCTTCATTTGGGCTTTTAACTTCCAAATCATTGTTCTGTTTAATGGCAAAGACAACCAGTAGCTATCCCAGAGGCTTCCCCATCATCAATCATGCTGGAAGAAAGGGAAAGGCCTGCTCATAGTTCCCACTTGCAACAAGAACACAAAGTATCTGTGACTCTAAAATCTAATTGTGTTTTACAGGATAATCTACAAAGACTAGAGATCAAGATGTCATAAGCAAAGGAGCTGTCAGCTTACATTGAGTATTAAATTGCAGACCCCAGCCATTCTAAGAGACGCCATGAGCATCCGGATTGCCCGTGAAGTGTACCACTTACTGCTTTTGTGATTCTCTGAAGAGTCAGCAAGTGTAAAACAAAGCTCTCAACCCCTTATTACTCAGTGTCTCTGACTGAGGAACCATTAGGCTCATACAAAAGCCTCTTCCCTCCTGAAACCAGTTAGGGAACAAGATGGATAGCTAAGCCATTAAGAAAGAGCACAAGACTTGAGTGCAGTGCAAAGCAACTTCAAGGTTGTGCTAGCTTAAACAACCCAGGAGCAGCTGTTTCCTGACAAGAGGGAACTCACTATGGTTTGTAATGCCCAGGACCGTCTGCATGGAAGACAGGACCTGTTCCAAGGCTGTATGGACTTTTCTTCTTTTATTGCTTTTATGAGGACATAGGCAGACACCATTCCCAAATGAAATGCCTAGTATACAAGTCTTAGAGAAAGGCTATGCCCAGGGAACATAGAGATAGTGTGAGCTGCTGTACCTGAGACCCTAACCCTAAGCTCAACACCATAAACTTCTGTTGTTATAGCCCTAGATGTGTCAGAAAAGATAAAATTGAAAATATATGCTAGGGAACGGGGGGTGTGGCTCAAGTGGTAGAGTGCCAGTCATGAGCAAAAACCACTAAGCAAGCTGAAAAGGTTCTAAGTTCAGCAATAAAGAATAATTTGTTTTAAACTCTGGGTGCTGGTGGTTCAGCCTGAAATTCTAGCTACTCAAGGGGCTGAGATCTGAGTTTTGAGGTTAATAGCCAGCCCAGACAAGAAAGCCCATGAGACATTTATCCCATTAACCAGCAACCAGCCAACTGTGGCTCAAATGGTAAAATGAAAGAGCTAAAGGACAGTGTCCACACCCTGAATTCAAGCCCCAATACTGAATTAGAGAGAGAGAGAGAGAGGAAAAACAGGTTGAAACCAAAATCTGAAGAGCCTAGAATGATGGATGATGATGTCACATACAGCCTATGTATGAGTAGCTAGCGTGACCCTCAGCTTGCACCTGCAAAAGAGATCACGGTATGATCTCAATCTGCTTTTCAGCTTTTAAAATAGAGGTTATAATAGTAATTCACAGAATTGTTTCAGAAATAAAATGACGGTGTGTATGTGCATGTTTTAAAAAAGGGGAGTTGGACAAGTGAGTTCTAGGAATAGGATAGTTATCATTTTTGGTAACATTTCTTCCTCCTTGTTGAGGAGGGGTTTCATGGCCTGTGAGCAAGGCTAAACACACATTTTTAATCATTGTTTGGATTTCATTGTGATTCTCTTTGTCCCTCATGGCTAGAAATCGCCTCCTGACTATGCTCCAAGCAGAAAGAATGTGTGGGAAGACTAACAGGCCTTAGCTGTGGGTTCTGGTGAGCCTTGTCCCAGTGGGAAGCCTGGGCCTTCCGCTGGCACCAGGCATGGTGACCAGATACGGTGATTGAGCTGGACATCCTCTGAAACAAATCGGAAACTTTTTCTGAAGGGGAAAAAGGCTGAACTTCCACAGTATAAATATTACTAGATGGCCTCGGGCTTCGATGCCATTCACAAACGCCTCAAGCTGCACGCTTGCAATTTGTGACATTTACCAGAGCCCCTGGAGAGAACTTCAGTCCTGCCTGCACTCCAGAGCTAAATATTAGCCTCCTTGTATTAATGAGGCTGAGGAAGGGGAGAGGAAGAAGAGAGAGATCATTTGAGTGAATTTGCTTGTTAACTCTCAGTCCATTCTTTCCCATTCTCTCCTCCCTACCCCCTCCTTACTCCGATGAGAGCTAGAAGTTTTCAGGACAAGGATTGAATGTATCCCCATCACTAAGCCCCAGTACCAGGGCTAGGAGCTCTCTTATTACCCCAAGTGTCCTGTATTACATAGCCCTCAGGGCCAGAAAGGGAAGATAGGAAGGCATACACAGAGTAGGCAGGGCCCAGTACAGGCCACTGTGCCCGCTGGACACATCAGACCTCCCTCCCCCAACTCTCCATCTATCCCTAATCAGGTGTGGCTCTGCTGCAGAGTAATTGTAGGTTTGGTTGGTTGGTTGTTGTTGTTGTTTTTGATTGTTTGCTTTTTGTGGTCATGGGGCTTAAACTCAAAGCCTGGCCACTGTCCCTGAGCTTTTTTGCTCAAGGCTAGTGCTCTACCACTTTGAGCCACAGCACCACTTCTGGTTTTCTGGTGGTTAATTGGAGATAAGAGTCTCACAGCCTTTCCTACTTGGGCTGGCTTTGATCCTCAGATCTCAGATTTCAGCCTCCCAAATAGCTAGGATTATAAGCATGAGCCACCAGCTCCTGGCTGCAGTTTTGTGACTCCCTGTAAAGGAGGATCTGTTTTTATTCCAAGACAATCCAGCCAAGGGCCACGTCTGGACAGGAAAACTGTTTCTTTGAATACGCACTATCCTACCTCCTTCCCTTCCTTAGTACTGGCCTTCTCTTTATCAGGACAGTTGCCTTTTCCAAGCCCAGGCCTATCAGATTCAGCAAAAATGAAAACATTTTAATACAAGTATCCTCTGTGCAATATTTTAGATTGATATACTAAAAATAAAATTCAAATTCAAATTTGACTAGGTATCCTGCCTCTTGGTGCTAAGACTGGAATCCAGGACCTCATGCAAGATAAACATGTTGCTCCCCAACAAAGCTACACCTCCAGCTCTCAAACTTGTGGAAAGCTAAAAATCTTCTGGCAAAAAAAAGGCTTACCCCAAAGCATTATATATGAAACAGAGAAGAGTAGAGCTGCCTGGCTTGGGGCAAAGGTGGGAAGCTAGCGAGATCTTTCTTCTCACATTTTGCCAAGGCCAGGTCTCCTCTGGACTTTGTTTCAAAGCCAAAAGAGGGAATTGTCTCCTCATCCTTCCTTCTCTACCATCCTATGTTTCTGTCTTTTGTTGAGACAAACAAAATCCCAACAAAGGCCGGGGCTATCCTTGACACTCTGCCATCAGCATTCTTCCATGGGCACTGACATTGAAGAAGTATAGAGGTTTGGGTCACCTCCAACACCTACCACAGGTTGCAATCTGGGTCCCACAGGCCCATGTCCCAGGGACTATCCAGCTCAGCTCTGAGAAGTAATGGAGAACACATCGGTTCTGAGACAATACTCTCACTCTCCCACCAGCTGACCCTAGAACTCCCCTTCTCTGTGTACCAATTACTTGATAATAGGGATATTGTTATAATAATTAAGATAATGTGCATCGAAGCATCATGAATGAAAGAAAGCAAACCTCTGTGTAACCCCCTCCCCCAAAAGGAGTGTAATACTGCATGATTCCATTTATATAAAGATGCAAGTTAGTGTTTGGTAATACAAAGCAGCCTAGTGGCCATTCAGGGTTGGAGAGGAGGGAAAGAGTACAAAGAAGAATGAGGAAACTTGAGGAATGATGGATAGTTTACTGATTTGCTGGTGATGATGTTGCCCTGATGTTGTCTTTAAATACGACAGTTGACTGGATATTATTTATATCATAATAAAGCTGTTGAGAAATACATAGGCTTTAAATATTTAAAAGGTAATACACAAAGATTATTATCCTGATTATACTTACTTTTAGCCTGGCAGCCAGAATCACTGAAACTAACAACTTGCATTTAAAGATTACAATCAACTGCACATCTTTAAAAAAAATCAGATTTATCAGGCACTGGTGGCTCATGCCTGCAATCCTGGCTACTCAGATAGCTGAAATCTGAAGAACACAACGTTAAGCCAATGTAGGCAGACAAATCCAAGAGATTCTTATCTCTAAAAAACCCATCAAAAATCTAGAAGCGGAGGGATGGCTCCAGTGGTAGAGTGTCAGCCTTGAGCAAAAAGCTAAGCAAGAGTGCAAGGCACCGAGTTCAAGCCCAATACCTGTGCACACACAGATATAAAGTTGTGTAGTCTTGTTTATGATCCAGCCTCATGGAATATTACTGCCTTGGAGATGCAAAGCACTTCTGGCCTAGACCAATCCTCTTTCAAGGGTATCCTTTGCTTCCCCAAGGCTCCACATTGAAGGCCTCTTGATTCTCTTTCCTATATATTTTCCATCTCTCCTCAATTCTCTTCCCCCACTGTCCTTACCATGTGCATGGTCATCGGATACAGTGCTGAGTCCAGGCACACCGGGTCCTGCCTGGACCACTGCCACAGTCTCCTACTGGGCTCCACGCACTCCCTTAAGAAAAGTTCCTAAGCCGGGGTGCCAGTGGCTCATGCCTGTAATCCTAGCTACTCAGGAGGCTGAGATAAAAACCAGCCCAGGGAGGAAAGTTTGTGAGACTCTTACCTCCAATAAACCACTAGAAAACTGGAAGTGGCACTGTGGCTCAAGCTGTAGAGTATTTGCCTTGAGCTGAAGTGCTGAGGGACAGCACCCAAGCCCAGAGTTCAAGCCCCACGACTGACCAAAAATAAAGGAAGGAAGGAAGGCAGGAAGAAAGAAAGAAAAGTTCCTAAGTTTCCACCGTGGTCTAGAAGATCCATG
This sequence comes from Dipodomys ordii, assembly GCF_000151885.1. Lineage (NCBI taxonomy): Eukaryota > Metazoa > Chordata > Mammalia > Rodentia > Heteromyidae > Dipodomys > Dipodomys ordii. The sequence continues at coordinate 8,980,162 of NW_012267278.1, read as the reverse complement.
CATATCTGTCTAGACACAGTCTGGGTTTCTTTAAAGGTAATCTAGATTTCTTTAAAGGTACCACACTCTTTCTCAACTCCAAGTCTTCCCATACCTGCAATCTATTCTCATTGCCTGGAATAGTCTCTCTCTGTGTCTCTCTGTCTCTCTCTCTCCTCTCTCTCTCTCTTTCTCCTCTCTCTCTCTCTCTCTTTCTCTCTCTCTTCCTCTCTCTCTCTCTCTCTTTCTCTCTCTCTCTCTTTCTCAAGCCAACTATTGTTTGGGTTATAGCAGAAATGTTACTGTCTCACAGAAGCTAAATTAATTCCCCCAGACAAGATCTTTTCTCCATATTTTTAATTTCCTAGACACTATCTCTTCTTTTATGGCAATTAGTTGTGTAAAATCCATTTTCCTCCTTGAGGAAAAGGATAGAGATTTTGTCTGCTTTATTCACTTCTCTGTTTGCACACTAGAGTCTGAACATGTAGTAACTGCTCAACAAACTATTGTAGAATTAATTAATTAATGCAGACCTGTCTACTATAGCACATACTGGGAACAAAATGTTCCCATATCGATCAAAGTTGGTATGAAATTGTAGAGGTGATTATTGACTCTATAAACTAAAGCCATATTATGGTAAACCTTTCAGTATATCAAGTTCACTTGCAGGAATATATCCCTCAAACATATTCCCATCCGTGCCAAACATGCACAAGGTTTTTGCTGTATTGTTATAATATTTTTTAAAAAACTAAAAAGAAAATCAGAAATATATCAACAGAAGATTGGTTACATTATGGTATAACCATCAATTAAATCTTACTATACATCTCTAAAAGTTGCATTTCTTTTGCAATAGGAAAGACCAATATCTAATATATTATGAAATATGACAGTAACAAGCCTAGTCACAGATAAAATTTCGTTCAAAGTTAGTGGTTTTGCAAGAGTTGGGGAAAACTTAGAAAACATCTACTAAGGGCTGGGAAGGTGGCTCAGTGGTAGAGCGCTTGCCTTGCATGCATGAGGACTTGGGTTCGATTCCTCAGCACCACATAAGCAAAAAGAAAAAAGCCGGAAGTGGTGCAGTGGCTCAAGTGGTAGAGTGCTAACCTTGAGCTGAAGAGCTGAGGGACAGTGCCCAGGCCCAGAGTTCAGGCCCCACGACCAGACCCCCCCCCCAAAAAAAGAGCTTCAGAAAACATACACTAAATTGGAGATTTAGAGAGTTTTCCTCATTAACATTTTAAATTTGTGTGTTTGTTTGTTTATTTTGAAATGGCATCGCATCGTGTGGTCCAGGCTGGCTCTGAACTCGTAGGCTCAGGTGATTCTCCTTCCTCTGCTTCCCAAGAAGCAAATGACAACACATGCTCCTGTGTCTAGGTCTGTTCTAACTTTTCTTTTTTAATACTGGTGTTTGAAATCAGAGTCCCATACTTCCTAGCTAATGCTCTACCACTTGAGCTATGTCTCCAATCTTGTTCATGTTGTTTATTTGGGGATGGACTTTCATGCACTTTTTCTCCCGAGTAGTTTTGAATTTCAATTCTCCAGACTTCAGTCTCCTAAGTAGCTAGGATGACAGGCCTGTCTGTACCACTAGTGCCCAGCTCTGCTTTAACTTTAACACACATAGATGAATTCTATATCCACACAAATCAACACATTTTTCAGAGGAAATTTGGAGATTATCTCAGGCTAATTCCTTTTAATTTACTATTGAAAAGTTTGAGCCTAGAGGATTGTTCAAGGGATCTTTGTCTTTCAAAACCCTTACTTTTCATCTGAGCCCAGCTATTTCTTTTTGGGGGGTTCTTTTCCCTGTCTGGTGAAGCATAGAAATAAGCACATGATTCTGCCTGGCCAATCAGAACACTCATCCCCCCAGACACAACTCTAGGCAGCTAGTTTTATTGAAACTGCTTCTAAAAACACAGTGAATTTGCAGTGCTTTCAATAATTAGTTACAGGGAGAAGAACTTCACAGTTTTAGCCTAGGCTGATATTTATGAAGAATATATCTCCAGACTTATCTATGCCACCATAGAATGAACTCAAACAGGCAAAGAACATTTAAGAGAGAATTGTACCTGATCAGGTTGTACCTATGGTTGATCCATTCCCTTGGAATTCCTGTTTCTGATGACTAGGTTGAGAGGTTTGGTTTTGGGGGGGGGGCAGCTGTTTATTTTTTAGTTGTTTTGTTTTGTTTGTTTTTGTTTTTGCCAGTCCTGGGGCTTGAACTCTGGGCCTTGGCACTGTCCCAGAGTACTTTTGCTCAAGGCTAGCACACTACCACTTGAACCACAGCACCATTTCTGACTTTTTCTGTGTTTAATTGGAGATAAGAGTCTCCTGAACTCCAGTTGGCTTTCAACCTTGATCCTCAGATCTCAGCCTTCTGGGCAGTTGGGATTATAGGCATGAGCCACCAACAACTGGCTGAGGGGGTTTTTAGTTTTGTTTTTGTTTTGGCCATATAAAAAGATTGACCTCAGGGGCTTGCACTTGCTAGATATGCCCTCTACCATTTGAGCTATTTCCTGGGATCCATTTAGCTTTAGCATTTTGTTTTACTTACTTTTGTTTGTATGTTTGTTTGTTTTTATTCTAAGAACTACTGTTTTTACCCTGGACAATCTGAACCATGATCCTCCTTTATATGACTCTGGCATCAAAGAGATCACAAATGCCTGCATTACACTTATCTTTGTTTGTGGAGATGGCATTGTGCTAACTTATCTGAGCTGCCCTAGAACCATGATCCTCTCAGTCTCTGCCTCCCAGATATCCAGGATTATAGATATGAGCCATTTGTTCCTGTCTTGCTTTTATGTTTACATTCTGTTTTCAGGAAATAGAAACCACTGATGACTGCTCAAGAGGGCAGAGCTAGACTCATTCCGGGCCTACCACCTCTCATTCTAATGACTGCTCCCCAGTGCTAATTCTTCATGACAAGGCCTAAAGTGGTGGTTGTTGTTCAAATGTATCTCTTTGGTATATATCCATTTGTAGAAACTCTCTACAAGGTCACTGTACGTTGTGCATCATGAGCCTTCGAAAATATCTACTCTGTCCTATGACAAGAAAAAATACGCTGGTGGTAATTATATTCCTCATTGGAAATGAATATTTTCATCTCCTGATTTTTATGTCCATACCCTCTCAAGTCACCATCTCCATTTGGATAATAGGTGCTATGGAAAGCTCCTAAATTATGAACAAAGGTTTATAGAGAAACATGTTCATATAAAGTAGAAAAATGTGAGGTGTCCAGAGGTATAACAGCAATGAAGCAAATTAGGATGTATGTGTAGAATAGAATATTAAGCAGTAATTTTTTAAAAGCTGTTGCATATTTATGGTTTTTTAATGACAAGAACAATACTTATGGTTAAGTGAAAAGGTAGGGTTTCGTTTGCCTATTCCCATTTATTACACCTCATATATCTTAGAAATGTTCCACTAAAATTACCTAGAGTTTGAGAAAGAAAATGACACAAGATAGCCAAGAATTAGATTTGTGGGTGCAAACTATAGTGGAGATCATTATTATTATTTAGTTGAGATAATCTCAGTACATAAAATATACATCGCTAAGTACATTTCCAGTCGTATCCAATACTCTTCACATCCTTGCTACCAATGCCCAAGGATCCCACACAGAAAAACCTTCCAACAAGTAGCCCCAGAATGATGCCCTTGAAGCAAGGCCACTGAATGAGATGGCAAGCTTGCATGGAGAATTGCACCAAGATCCCCTACAGGCAAGTGTGGCCCTTCCAGGCCAGTCACCCAAAGCCAGGCACACAAGAGCCCCCACATAACTAAGACAGGACATTTCCTTTTCAGAATGAATATTGTGTGCCCTCTGGGACCACTCCTAACCAAAGGGGAAGAGTTCTTGCTTACTGCTTACTGCATCAGTAACTTTTCACCTTACCAGGTGTCTCTGATGAGAACGATCTGTGTCACAGGGAATCATGCCTTAACTCTATCTTGGATAGATGGACTAAGATATTTGTATTACTAGGACAAAAATTTGGGAAATATTGATTATTTGGTATATTTTAGAAATTATATATAATGTATATACACGCACACACACTATCCTAGAAGCAGTGTGCTATGGCAAAAAAAAAAAATTTTGTTTTGGAGTAACAGAGGCCAGAGTTCAAATGCTGCTGGTATCATTTTAAAGTATTTAACTTGGCCAAGCTTTAATTTCCTCCAAGCATAAATCCTGCCACTTTTCCAGGCAGCATAAACTTGTGTTTTGCAATCCTGCCAACACACTGTGGAAGCTTAGTAACTGGTTTCTGAAGGAATGTCCTTCAATGTCTGCCTGTGGGTCAGAAGTTTTAAAGTCTATGTGGAAACAATCTTGAGAAAACACAGATTCTGATTGGGCCAGATATCCCAGCCAGCTCCCAGATGCAGCCTGCCCTGCTGCTGCACAGGCCAAGCTCTCTGCAACTGTTTTTACCACTGGTCCCCAACTTCATTGCACCTTGGAATTACCTGAGGAGCTTTCTATTTGTTTGTTTTGTTTTGTTTTTTTTTTGCTTATGTGGTGCTGAGGAATCAAACCCAGGGCCTCATGCATGCAAGGCAAGCACTCTACCACTGAGCCACCTTCCCAGCCCCTGAAGAGCTTTTTAAAATATGATGGAACTCTGTCCTCAGAGCTTCTTGTGGTGTGTGTGTGTGTGTGTGTGTGTGTGTGTGTGTGTGTGTGTGTGTGTGTGTGTGTGTATGTGTGCCAGTACCAGTGGTTGAACTCAGGACCTTGTGCTCTCAATTGGCTTTTTCACTCAAGGTTGGAGGTCACTTGAGTCACATCTCCACTTTCAGCTCTTTGCAGGTTAATTAGAAATAAGAGTTTCATGGACTGTTCTGCCCAGGCTTGCATGAACCATGATCCTCAGATCTCAGTATCCTGAGCAGCTAGGATTACAGGCATGAACTACCAACTCCTGACTAAAACTGGGATATTAAACATACAAACACACAGACACACACACACACACACACACACACACACACACACACCTCCCTAGCTATCTTTGAGGCCCAACACTCAAGTTTGAAAACCACAGCTTCACATAGTATGTGTTTAATAAAGAGAATATGCTATAATTATGAATTGATAAGGGTCAAAATGATTGTGATCATGATGAATATATAACACACTACAATACTAATATAACCTAATATACAATAGTATATGAATATGTATATATTTGTACTAGTAAGTTAAAAAATACATACAGAGCAGAGAAAATTGTACCAATTAGTGGGCAAGTCTTTTTCGAAAGGAAGAAAGAAAGAAAGAAAGAAGGAAGGAAGAAAGGAAGAAAGAAAGAGAGAGAGGAAGGGAGGGAAAGAAAGAAAGGAAGGGAGAGAGGGAAGGAAGGAAGGAAGGAAAAAGGAAGGAAGGAAGGAAGGAAGGAAAAGAGAGAGAGAGAAAGAGAAGCCAGGTGCCAATGGCTCCTGTGAGAATCTTCTCTCTTATTAAGTGTCAATAAAGTTGGAAATGGAGCTATGGCTCAGTGATAGAGCACTATCCCTAAGCAAAAAAGCTTAAAGACAGCACCTAGATCCTAAGTTCAAGTCCCAGAACTGGTGCTCACACACACACACACACACACAGAGAGGAATGTAAGCTAATTTTCTAAACATTAGATACAACTACTTGAATGTGCGTGCAACATTTTAAAGAATGTGTGTGAGAGAAAGAGTGTGTGCATGTGTGGGCGTGTGCATGTATGTATGTATGTGCGCCTTTAAGGGTTCCTCTTCAAGATACACATAGAGAGATTGCCATCTATCTTGCTAACTGAAATGTTTGCGGGGTCGTGTTTTTTTTTTTTCTTAACTGTGTAGTCCCATTTCCAACAGAGAGTTGGGAGCACAAGACACACGATACAGCAGGGAGACGGTGGAGACAGCCCTTTCAACCCCAATCACCCGAATGTGAAGGGACACGCAGTTCAGAAGAAACAGCGAAAGTTGATCCCGCCAGGAGACTAGAGAGCAGGTGACGCAATCTGATGTGACGCTCCCATGTCAGATCAAAGACTGTGACGCGAGAGAAACACTTCATTTGGGAATCAAGTGAATTGTTACAAAGTTAAGAGAGAAGGAGGACCGAGGAGATAATAGGACTGGCTTTCAGCCACCACATCTAAGGACTTTGCCCAGAGGAGCTATTCAAGTGCTCATTCAGAACACTGACTGCAAGCTTAATGAGAAGTGTCCAGGATTCCAGAGGGACCTGCCAGTCTCTGCCTTCCTCCATCCGAACCCAGGATGCGCCCCCCCCCCTCCAATGTCTCCCTTACTTTCATAATCTTCCTCAAACAGTTCCGATCTCCCCTCCATGAGATGTTCTTGTATTCAATCAGTTTAATGAGTTTGGCATTTCATTTGAATTTGAACTACCTTATTATACATGCCATTATTTGTTTTTAATTTAAAAAAAAATAAAATGTATGCCTGGCCTGGAGCTTAAACTCAGGACCTGAACACTGTCACTGAGGTTTTTGCTCAGGGCTAACGCTCTATCACTTGAGCCACAGCTCCTCTTCCAGATTTTTGGTAGTTAATTGGAGGAAAGAATGTCATGAAGTTTTCCTGTCTGGGTTGCCTTCAGCCTCCTAAGTAGCTAGATTACAGGTGTGAGCCACCAGCACCCAGCCAAACATGCCATTATTTTTAAGTTTTAAAATCTTATTTCCCCATATTTTCAGATTATCAAATATCTTTTCATACTCCTTCAACCTAAATAACTTTATGTTTTCTTAAGATTGAACTTCTGTCATTTTACTGTTTGTAGAAACATTTCACATGAAGTAATTTTAAACAGCAGTTAAGTATCACAATAGCAGGTACGCCTGCATAATAATTACCTCTTGAGTGGTCTAGAGAGAAAGGACTGAATGGTTTTCTCTGGAGTTCGGTTAGTCTTGGAGGCTTTCTGTGTTAAGCAAAACATATACTTTTTTCTTTTTGTTTTTGTCAGTTGTGGGGCCTGAACTCTGGGTCTGGGCACTGTTCCTGAGCTCTTCAGCTTAAGGCTAGTGCTCTACCACTTGAGCCACAGCACCACTTCTGGCTTTTTCTGCTTATGTGGTGCTAAGGAATCAAACCCAGGGCCTCATGTATACAGGGCAAGCACTCTACCACTGAGCTACCTTCCTAGCCCCTACTTTTTTCTTTTTATTGTTTTTTTTCTTTTTTCTGGTGGTGGGTTTGGGGTTTAAAGTCAGAGCCTTGTATAAAGTACATAGGCTCTCTGCCTCTTGAAACACACCACCAGCCTCTTTAAGTTGTTTTTTTATAGAGTCTCACATTTATGTTTATAGGGTCTCATTTATGTTTCCTGTATACCTAAGACAGCAGGCATGTGCCACTATACTCAGCTTTTATGGGTCAAGGTGAGGTCTCACTAACTTTGTAACCTGGCTAGCCTTGGAGCATGAACCTCCCCATTAGCTAGGATAATAGAAAGGAGCCACTGCAGCGATTCCTTATCACTTCATTTTATCCATTCAGAAGGATCTCAAAAATATGAAGGACTTTTTTATGAAAGGGGTACAGTGATCGAGATTCTTTATATTTCTGTGTTACATTTGGAATGGCCACTCCTTTGTAGAGCCATGTAACGATAAAAATTAATTTTTAAAAATTGCTTCACTTTGCTCTCTTTTTCTCTCAGGCCCGTGGCGCCGGCAGGATGGGTAAGTGTCACAGTCTTTGTACTGCCAGGAAGCTCCATAGTCACCGATGTGACAGAGGTGGTATGATAAACAATACAAGAAAGCCCATTTGGGCACAGCCCTAAAGGCCAACCCATTTAGGGGGCGCTTCCCATGCAAAGGGAATTGTGCTGGAGAAAGTAGGAGTTGAGGCCAAGCAGCCAAATTGTGCTATCAGAAAGTGTGTCAGGGTGCAGCTGATCAAGAATGGCAAGAAAAATGCTTGAATTTTATTGAAGAAAATGATGAAGTTCTGGTTGCTGGATTTGGCCAAACAGGCCAGGCTGTGGGTGACATTCCTGGAGTCTGCTTTAAGGTCGTTAAAGTTGCCAATGTGTCTCTTTTGGCCCTATACAAAGGCAAGAAGGAAAGGCCAAGATTATAAATTTTAATGATTAAAAACACATTAGTAATAAATTTTCATAGTTTGAAAAATAAAAATAATAAAATAAATGGCTTCACTTGTATCATATATTTTGAAGAAAAATAACAATTTGGAAGGAAAAAAACATGAATGATTTCAAAAAATTCCTCACAAAGATACAACTTGAATTTTTTATCAAGGCAAAAGTAGGAGTAGGACTAATATGAACTAGTGGTACAACTTAGGAGGAATTTTCTAAGCAATATTCTAAACAATAGAATTATGTTTATATTGATCTTTTTTTTGGGGGGGTCCGGTCGTGGGGCCTGAACTCTGGGCCTGGGCACTGTCCCTCAGCTCTTCAACTTAAGGCTAGCACTCTACCACTTAAGCCACAGCGCCACTTCCGGCTTTTTTCTTTTTGCTTATGTGGTGCTGAGGAATCGAACCCAGGGCCTCAAGCATGCAAGGCAAGCGCTCTACCACTGAGCCACCTTAAGTCTTAATAAACAAAATTAAAAGAATACCACAGAGCTAGTAATGATAATTGAGTTTAAAATATTAAACATCTCATAATCATGATCAGAGTCATAAAAGAAAGAATAAAAGCAGTACAGTACAATGAAACAGAGCAGCCAGAAGGACCTGGCACTGAAGAAGAAAGCTCCATGCATGGATCCACTCAATGAAGTTGAAGGCTGGCTCTCATTCTAAGTACTAGAAGGAAATACAGTCTGCAGGTGAAATGTGCTTTCTCTCGGAAGAGTTTAGTCACAAAAAATGATGCTTGGAACACAGCAGGTACTTAATACCTCCTGAATGGATGGATGGATGGATGGATGGATAAACAGATGGATGGATAATATATCTGCCAGATCAAAGACTGTGACAGGATAGAAACATTCATTCAAGGAAGTGGCGTTGTGGCCCAAGTGGTAGAGCGCTAGCTTTGAGCTGAAGAGCTCAGGGACAGTGCCCAGGCCCAGAGTTCAAGCCCCACGACCGACAAAAACAAAACTAAAACTAAAATAACCATTTATTTGAGAAGCAAGTGAATTGTTATAAAGTTAAGAGTGAAAAGGAGGACTTGGAAGATAATAGGACTGGCTTTCAACTACCATATCTAAGGATTTTTTCCCAGAGGAGCTATTCAAGTGCTTGACTAGAAGCTTAATGAATACTGTCTAGGATTCCAATAGGATCCTGTCTCTAAATGTCTCCATCCTAACCTAGGGGCCTCCAATGAATGGATGGATGATGGAGGGATGGATGGATGGATGGATGGATGGATGGATGGATAGATATTCTGAGTCAGAATATGCTCCCTACTAAGCAAATCAGAGACATAAGAAATACAGGAGGCCCAAAAGACAGGCAGCATCAGAAATCTCTGCCAGCAGGTGGAAGGTATTCAGGGAGAGAGACGAGAGAAGATCTAAGAAGAGTAGTACGTCCACCCTAGAAAGAAAATGAAATAAATGGAAGATTGTCAAAATAATAATTCATACATAGGCAAAGAACACAAAATATAAACAGAAACCAGTAACAAATGAATCTATTTATCTCTAAAGATATAACAAAACAATGATTCTTTAGTCCTAGATAAAAGCTCAATTCTAAGAGGCACAGGCTGAGGTGTCTCAGAGTCAGTATCCAACTTCACTGGAATTCAGGCATGGGGACAGGGCTGTACTAGCAAAAGGTTCTAAAACCTGGAAGCCCTTAAATCCCTCCTGTATGGAGGTAGAAACAATTCTGGAGCCCAGGCCAAAAGTAAGACTTACAATTAGTTCATGAAAAACCCAGCCTTGGGGGAGAAGAGATAACAAAAGTTGGGGGGAAAAACAATCTCAGAAGCAAACAAGACCTTTGTGACATCAGGGAAAGGGGAAAAAAACTACAGAGTCCAACAAAGCACAAATATCAAATCCCATAAGCCATTATAAGTTCTAATATATATATAGATATACCCACTTCTCAGATAGCTTGTGGTGACAAATTCAAATCCTCATGTGATAGTACTTACCTGAGCCAAGACCTTTAATTGTGTCCTTGTAACCTAGGAACACTGCTGACACCAGCCATTAACACACACTATCTTCCTCTCCACACACAGTCCTATCCCAGGCTTCCACCAGAAAGACAATTTCTATGTTAATAATCTAAGATGCCATCCTTGTACTGCTAAAACTGAGCAAGAATTATGTGAAACATATCCAAAGTCAAAACCAATACAAGGACTGATCTCTCAGTCTCTGTCTCTGTCTCTCTCTGTCTCTGTTTCTCTTTTCCCTCTTCCTCTCCTGCTCTTTTCTCTTCTCTCTTCTTTCTCCTTCCCTCCTCCTTCACTCTATTTCAAGACAAGGTCTCTGCTATGTAACCCAGGTTGGTGTTAATCTCACAATCCTGCCTCAATCCCTGCTGGGATTGATGACAGGCATCCACTATGATACCTAGCTCACTCCCATGCTAAGGAATCCCGCTGTCCATTGGGAAGAATGGAAAGTGATCCATTGGGTTCACAGAATCAAAGATCCAGAGTTTGCAGAGGCTATTTCCCTTTGTAGCTCAGATCCACACCCCTATCGCTTTAAGCAGCTCAGCTTCAGTGACAAAGCTGCTCTCTAACGAGACAGACAAAGCAAAGAGCTGAAGTTGTGACTCAGTGGCCCCAAATGTGAGCATTTTGCTCCTATGGAAAAGAAGCCTCTTACCCACCTCATCAGCCGCCTTTCTAAGGCGCCTCCTGCACATCAGTATTCTGTAGCCACTGTCTGATACCCAGTGGCACCGAGGTTCAGCCGTTGTCTGGGTTTTAGTCCATTCTGTATTTTTAGCTCCCAGCATAGCCTCTAGCCACTTGCACTTGCTTAAGAGGATCATTTGCTACTGATGTTTGCTCGGAGCATCAGCAAGATGTGATGGTGCTGCCTTTGCTTAGCAAATAAACCCCATTTCAAAAGAAGAGAGACAAGCTGCCTTGCAAAGCAGAGTCACTGTGGAAGGCTCCAGAAGGGAAACTTGCCTTTCCAGAACCAGGGCCTGTGGGTGCCTCAAACCCACAGCTTTGTGAAGCTCCTTACAGAAGCAGCAGCCCTAGCCCTGCGGCAGAATGCAAGGCTAAAAAAGTAAATGAAGTGTGACTTCTTGTACTGAAAGAGCAAAAGAGAAAAAAAACAACTATCTGAACTCTGAATGTCACCAGAGGAGACACAGCCCCGTGTGGAGCTGTGTAGTTTCCTGTAGTAAGTTTCCTGTCTCATCCACCCCACAGCTCCCAGATGCTGGTACAGAGGCCAGGGAGGTTTCTCCACCATCCCTGCCCTCAGGGATACTTGATTTTCTAAAGAAGAATTTGGCCAGTCCATGCATGTCTCATACCAGTGCAAAAAAAAAAAAAAAAAAAAAACAACAACAACCACTCATGTGTGTCTGAGTATGAAGGATCAGGATGGAGTCCGTTGTCCCCTTAGCCTCGACCTTCTGGGTCTGTGCAATCCGTTAACCTTTTAACCATTAATTGCCCCCAAAAAGAGAAAGGAAGGATTGGGGAAAGGACAAAGAAGCAAAGGACATAGATGAGGTTAAGGATGGAGGCGTATCCAGTGCATTTTTTTCCAGCACTATTCAAGCTAGCTGTCTTAGCAAATCCTCCATCGTCATTCTGGAAGAAAGTTAAAGGCTTCTCCTCTCTGAGCCTATGTTTCCTCCACCAAAAAAAAAAAGGTAAAAAAATAACCTTTATCATAGGCCTGCTGATAGAATTGAATGACATACTGAGTATACAGGGCCCAGCATGCAGTGCGCTTATAGTAAACGGCAACTGTTTGCATGGTTTTCATCCCAAACAAGTCAGGTATGTCAGCAACCTGAATACTACTATTGCATTCACTAGAACTGGGTACAAGTCCTGCAAACAGTTCCACCTCACCGCACAAGGTGCATGCAACGGTACCCCAATCTTGCTGCCAACCACTGCAGTCCCTGGGCCCCTGAGCTTTCTCATCCAGGCTAGGAGAGTTCTACAAGACAAACTAGGCTTTGCCGTCAGATAGGGACTGACCTTTAAACTCAACTGGAAATAAGACCTAAGTTCATTTTCGAATTCAAAATACCTAGGTAACTCTCTTCTCCATTCCATAACTCTTTCCAGTACTTGCAATTACAGGCTGGTCTCGGGGAACAATGTTGTAATTCTCAGACCAGACTATATCAGTATTTCTTGACTCACCTGAAACCATGTAAGTGCCCAAGAAAATCCTGGGCACTGTAAGATTTACAGACCAATTTCCTAAAGCAGAGTGGTTTGCATAGCTAAGATAAGATCTGAAAGTCTGTGTCCTTTATCTAAAGAAAGAAGTTCGAAGATACAGTCCGAGCTTTCCAGGGAGTGGTTTACAGAAATATAAGACCAGGGAAAACAATTATCTAGAAAATGAGTGTTACAAATCAACAGTTCCTACACTGAAAAGGCAAGATACCACATGTAGTGCTTGGAAGTATACACTAAGAATAACTACTAGGAAACAAAAATCACCCATGGAGCCCAAGTTGTCTTTGGGCCCTGACTGTTGTCTCTCAGACTATGAGGAAAGGGGTGTGATAAGAAGAGATACTGTCTATCCGGATAATATCTGGGACTAATTAGGTGCCATAAATCTTCACAGGAGCTAACCTCCCATTACAGCCTATATGCACCTCTCACCAGGGAAGTAATGGCAGTTCATGGAGCCCATTCATCTCAGAGGGAGCAGAAACACAGAACTCTGTGAGCTACAAGAGAGGCTCATGGTTTTCTGTTTTCCTCACTGAGTCAGCATCATGTAGTCCTAGGGTTGGGGGGCTGGGGGGGGGAGCCATAGTGGAGTTTGAACTCAGGACCTGGGAACTGTCCCTTAGCTTTTTCACTCAAGGCTAGCTCTCTACCATACAGCTCCACTTCTGGCTTCTTGGTGGTTAGTTGGAGATAAGAGTCTCATGGACTTTTCTGTGCAGGTTGGCTTCAAACTGCCATCTTCAAGTCTCAGTCTCTGGAGTAGCTAAGTTTACAGGCGTGAGCTACTAGTACCCGAAAGCCCTAGAATTTTATTGGAAAGCCAAGAGGTATATTCTTAGAAGCAGGAATATTTTCAACCTTGTTGATCACTTGAAGCCTTCAGACATCATTTTGATCTTCAAATGAATTTCTGATAATAATCCCATCACTCTGTGATCTCAAAAATAGTTTCAACATTGAGCTAATTACCTACTTCCAAGAAATGAACCTCTAAGACCATTTGGAGAGGGATACTAGTAAAGTGGAATCCTAGAGTGAAGGATGGAGATGTTCCATGGGGAGTTGGTATGAAACCGTCTAATTGTATAAAGTAAGTACACAAATATTCTCTCCCGTCCACTCACATCTGCCTGTCTGCAGGAAGGGCATGGCCTCCTGAGCCTTCGCGGCCTGTGAGAGAGACATCTGTAAGAAAAGTGCTTTGCTCCCAGTCCCTCCCATTACACTTCCATTATTCACATACCTGTCCCACCCTGAGCGTTTGCCCAATGCTTCTCCTTTCTGCCAGATTCTTCTCAGACAGGAAGTATCTGCAGCACCTGAAAGAGTGTAAGAAATACAGATTCTCAGAACCCACTCCAAACTCCTAAATAAAAATCCTAGTACCAAGATCCCCATGCGACTCCCTTGCACAAGAAAACTGGAGACTCTGGTGCCATTCCTAAACTCCTTTCCAACTAGTCCCCAAACTCTTACACTGCGCGTGCACCAGTGCTGGGGCTTGAACCAAGGATATCAACCTCTGAGTCAAGAGTGTCATCAGCCAAAACTGAGCAAGACAACAGCAAACTAACTATAGCTCTTGTAGGAAAAAGAAGATCCTTTTTAATTAAGAAAAATGCCTAACTCTCCTTTCTTAGAATCGATGGCCAATGCCTAAAGCAGAGAAGCACCAAGCACCCTCTTGCATCCAAGATGCTTTCTAGCTCCCTCTTAGTAAAACTCTTGCTGGTGCAGATGAAGCCCATTTGACATCTTTACCAAATTAACTATAGGGAAGCAACTGAATACATTTCCATACTAGGTATCAGGTCTGTCTCTTAGCTGGCTTCCACCAATATGAATACCCAAAGGGGGAACCTGTGTTGCAAAGATGACTTCAAATTCCTTCCACTCTCTCCACATAGTTTTTTAATCCAAGTTGGCCCAGTGACTCTGTGTTAATTAGCTGTCACTACCACAAATACCTGTGACAATTGACTTTGTGTGTATATATGTGCTCCTTCTGGGGCTTAAACTCAGGGCCTGGGTACTACCCCTGAGCTTTTCTATTCTAGTCTAGCACTCTACCACTTGAGCCACAGCTCTACACCCAGCATTTTTGGTGGTTAATTGGAAATAAGAGTCTCATGGAGCTTCTTGCCCAGGCTGCCTTTGAACCGTGATCCTCAAGTCTGAGCCTCTGAGTTGCTAAGATTACAGGTCTGAGCTACCAGTACCTGGCGTTACTTTAGTTCACTGCTTTGGGCCTGTAAACAGACATCCCACCATTGTATGCACACCCAGGAAAGAAAAACCACTCATCTCACCTCAGGAAAGGAAGCAAAAAAGAGAAAAAAAAAGCCAGCATCCTCAAATCCTCTTCAAGGTCATGCCCCAATTGACCTTGATCTTCCACTAAGCTCCATCTCTTAAAGACTCCATTATCTCACAACAGCACTACCCTGAGGACCAAGTCTTTAATCCATGGACCATTCAAGACCCAAACCATAGTACACTTCCACATAACCAGCCTGCAGTCAACTGATAGCTCAACTGCAGTCCAGGTGCACATGAAATAATCACAGAACACATAGCCAAAGTGGTCCAGATGAGCAAGCATCCAAGTATGTGATGATACAGGACAAACAAGTGAGCAGCGTGGTAAATGACCTTCCTAGAGAGATGTGAACATCTCCAGTGTGATGACCAGTGAATCTCAGCCAGCTGAGACACCCTGCCACCCTTCCCCAGAAACTGCACACTTTGCCCCTTTGATCGATGTTTAGCTCCAATGATAGCATGCTGCTAAAGAGAAGGAAAGATTCTCCACACAAAGCAGTCAAGCTCGTCAAAGGAGTGCATGATCTCTAGGAATCACACCAGAGGAAAGGCTCTAGACATTTGCCAAGTGAGCTGGATCACTCAGAAGCAACAAGCCCCAGCAACCTTCTGATCAAGTGCACTCACCCCTCAGGCCGCAGTCCTCCATTCTCTTCCAAAGCTGAACAAAGAGCAGCACAACCAACACCCCCATTTAGAATTCATTCCCAAAGAGCAGGGGGCTGAGTGTAGAGAATGGCCCTCCGAAGGGACTAGAGATCCTGCATGATAAAATCCACCTTTCACTATTCGCAAAAAGCTATGAGAAAGAGAAAGGGCTACAAGTGACCTGGAATGTCCTGTACGTTTCTCAAATGACAACACAGGAAGAATCAAAGTTTGTGGTGTGGTGTACTGGACCATTGAATGAAAACTCAATAAAAGTTAATGCCTAATATACAGTTGACAATGCCCTGGGGAACACATGAAAAAACTTATGTCAAGACATAATCACCCAAAATTAGGGAAGCATTAAAGTCATTAGGGTATATTTATATAAAACTTAATGTTAGGGCTGGGAAGGTGGCTCAGTGGTAGAGTGCTTGCCTTGCCTGCATGAGGCCCTAGGTTTGATTCCTCAGCACCACATAAACAGAAAAAGCCGGAAGTGGCACTGTGGCTCAAGTGGTAGAACGCTAACTTTGAGCTGAAGAGCTGAGGGACAGTGCCCAGACCCAGAGTTCAGGCCCCACAACCGACCAAAAAGAGAGAAAAAAAACTTACTGTTACCATCATAAATTATGTTTAGGAAGAATCAAGATTCTTCTGATATGGTAAGTGGTTATAACATAATGTTGAGCCATCCTAGACACATGCTTCAAGCTTTCTGTGCCTGTTTCCTGCTCTATAAATGGGACTAACAGTACTATATTTCGTTAACTTTGAGATTCTTATTTTCTCACATTTTATCATCTCTGAAAACAGAAGGAATAATGTGTGGTGACTTATAATTGCTTGTACTGTAGAATCTGGAGCATCTTAGACTTGATGACAAGGTAACAACTATCAAACTAGGTAAAGCAGAAACTGAAAAAAAAAATGAAGGAAAGGACAACCTAAAAACAGAAGTGGGATCATGAGGCTATAGAAAGGGACCTGGGGAGAGAAAGGAAAGCAAGGCAAGAAAACAGAAAGAAGGGTAGATGCTGAAGGCACAATATTTACACATATGTCACATTGAAACCAATGCATCGGCACCATTGACATGTAGTCCTAATTCCAAGAAGAAGACGAAAGAGGAGGCTTAGAACTCTGCCTCGAAAAGGCAGGTTTCTTAGAACTGATATCAGATGAGCCATTGCATAGAAGCTCTCACCTGGACAGGAGCAGCTGCCAGGGAGAAACTGAGACACTGATGAGCAACTTCAGCCAAAACAAATCTGCTTCTGTCTTTATCGCAGTGTCCAACTTCTTAGAGCAGGGCTTCTCAACTCAGTGTGCCAAGAAACCACCTGGGGATCTTTTCAAAATGCCATTGGGAGCTGGTAGTTCATGCCTATCATCCTAACTACTCAAGAGGCTGAGGTCTGAAGATTTCAGTTGAAGCTAGCTCAGAGAAGAAAAACCTCTGACGTTCTCATGTCCAATTAACCAACAAAACGCCAGGAATGAAGGTGTGGCTCAAGTAGTGAAGTGCCAGCCTTGAGTGGAAAGTGAGAATGTGATACTTGAATTCAAGCTGTGTGTGCATGGACACACACACACACACACACACACACACACAGGCCAATGCCTGGGATACCATCTTCTTCTCTCCCCTCTTCCCCTTCCCCCACAAACCAACACAACCTGGGTTATAGTGCTGACATTGGGATTTTTTTAACTCCCTAGAGGATTCTGATGAGCACCCAAGTTGGCAAGCTATTGCACTGAATTATCAGATCTTTGAGACTAAACGCCTCTCTAGGAAGAAAATCAATATAGCAGTGCTGTTAAATGCCTGGAGTCAGTCAGGTCTGCATTCTACTTTCTGCTCCTCCCTTTGACTTGCTCTGTGACAAATGGTTCAACTTCTCACAGACTCAATTCTTTCATTTGTGTATTAGAAATAACACCTACTTGATAGGATTATTGGGGGGATAATGAAATATCATCAAATGAGCTAGTCATGCACATTTCATAAGTAAGTTATAATGGGTGTCATTTTTTGGCCCCTTTGGCATCTACCCAGTGATTTTTTCCAGTAGAAGTGATTAATAAATATTCATTGATTTGAATTGGGAGAGTGTAGAAAGACACTCCCACGAGAGAAGAGCTTACTTGAAGGGGTAATGAAATTCAAATGCCAGGTAAGGACCAAACTCATAATTCAACCTAGATTTGTCGGGGATTCCCATGGTAGGAACTCAGCAATAACCATACCCCATTCACTAGAAGAGAAGCACTCCATCCACCTCAATAACCTCTTCCCTCAAAACTCCTGGTTAAGCTTCATGGGCAGTTAATGGATCACCGTATGTAAGAATTTGGTGAGAAACCCAGCTGCTCATGGCTCAGACCTGTAATCCTAGCTAATCTGGAGGCTCAGATCTGAGCAAGTTGAAGACAGCCAGGGAAGAAAAATCTGAGAGATTCTTATTTCCAATTAACCAACAAAAAGCCCATGGTGGAGGTATGGCTCAAGTGGTAAAGCATCAGTCTTGAGAGAAAGGGCTAAGCAAGGTCACAAGGTCCTTAGCTCAAGAATTTGATAATAGGCACAATGTGAGAATCTTTTCTTTTTCTTGTGCCAGTCATGGGGCTTGAAGGGCCTGGGCCCTGTCCATGAGCCTCTTTTTGCGCAAAGCTAGAGTTCTAGCCCTTGAGCCACAGTGCCCGCTTTTTCTGAGTGGTTTATTGGAGATAAGAGTCTCATGGACATTTCTGCCCAGTCTGGCTTCAAACCAGGATCCTCAGATCTCAGCCACCTGAGTAGATACAATTAAGGTGTGAGCTACCAGAGCCTGGTAATGTAAGGAAGGTTATAAACAGGGATTTGAAACCAGAAAACATTCATGCTGTATTTGATGCAATGGTGCTCCAAGAATAAACCCTGGCCTCAAACACTGATCAGACCAAAATTCACCACCCCCCGAAGAAAGCCTGAGCCAGGAGAGCACCAGCCAGCACCTGCCACACTCCAGCAATAACCTGTACTAACAAAAATATCCAGGAAAATGAAACCCTATTCCCATTCCTCCCAATAGCACTGAAATTTTCTTCCTTGACTAAACAGAAGCTGGGCAGAAGAGAAGCAAGATGACTTTTAAAACGAAAACTACATTGAAAGTCATTTGCTGCCCTCTAGTGGCTGACCTGGTACCCTGTCCTGCCTCTTATTTGTACTTCTTAAGTCTTTTTTTTTAAAAAAATTTTATTGTAAAGATACTGTACAGAGGGACTATAGTTACATGAGCAAGGAAATGAGTACATTTCCTATCGAGCATTGTTAGCCCCTCCTTTGTTTTTTTTTCTGCTATCCCTTCCCTCCCCAGCACCCCAGCTCCTCCCCCCCCAAAGTTGTAAAGTTTGTTTTTAATATAGTGTCTTGTACATCTCATTGTTACAATGGGTTAACCTGTATCCTTGCTTCAGAATTTTGTAATTTCCCTTCCCCAAATTAGAAAATAAAATGTACAAGATGCAGGGCACAGGGCTGGGAAGTTGGCTCAGTGGTAGAGTGCTTGCCTTGCATGCATGAGGCGCTGGGTTCGATTCCTCAGCACCACATAAGCAGAAAAAAAAGCCGGAAGTGGCGCTGTGGCTCAAGTGGTAGAGCGCTAGCCTTGAGCTGAAGAGCTGAGGGACAGCGCCCAGGCCCAGA
>NW_012267278.1:8933392-8958362 GCF_000151885.1 Dipodomys ordii | reverse complement strand
GGCTTTTTTTTTCTGCTTATGTGGTGCTGAGGAATCGAACCCAGGGCCTCATGCATGCAAGGCAAGTGCTCTACCACTGAGCCACTTTCCCAGCCCCCACTTGTCTATCTTTATTAGTTGTGCTATGGTTTGTCCCCCAAAGGTTTGTGTGCTGAAAGCTTGGTCCCCCGTGTGGTAGTGTTGTGATGAAATCCTGAAGCAGTGGAGCCAAATGGAAGGCAATCAGGTCATGGGGCCTGTCCTCCTGAATGGATAAGCATCAGTAACCTGGAATAGGTTGATCTCTTATGTTGGGTCTCTCGCAGTGAATTCATTTTCAGGAGAACCACTTGTGTTCTGAATATGCCTTGATTCCTTCTTTGCTCTTCCTGCTTCTCTGCCATATGTTGGCATGACCAGGAGGCCCCCCTCAGAATGCCTGCACCCTGCAGGCATCAGAATTAGATGCTAAGTAAACTTTACAAGTTTTCCACTACCTAGCACTGTGGGATATCAACACAGAACATACTAATGCTGCTTCTCGATTGTTAGTCATATATTTCATTTTAAAATAGTTATTTGCACATTTTGAGAACTATTATTTTTCACACTAAGGTGATCTTTGATCCCAGCATTGTTAGAAATAGAGCTCTTAATAAATTATCTGTCTTGCCAGGCACTGGTAACTCATTCTTGTAACTCAGGAGGCTGAGATCTGAGGATCTCGATTTGAAACAGGGTTGGGCAGGAAAGTCTGTAAGACTCTTATCTCCAATAAACTGTCAAAAAGCCAGAAGTGGAGCTGTGGTCCAAGTGGTACAAAATAGTTCAAGAGTGCCAGCCTTGAGTAAAATAGTTTGGGGACAGCATGTAAGCCCTGAATTCAAGCCCCACAACCAACACAGAATGAATAATCATCTATCTTGAGGGTCTAAAAGAAATAAGATTGAACTGGGAAGCAAGAAGCCTCAAGTCAAAGGCTTGCTCTAACCCAACCATGTGTGGGTAATCTAAAACACTAAATCTCTCTCTCCCTCTCCTTCTCCATCTCTCTCTCTCGATTTATTACATGAAGATTTGGATCTAATACTCTCAGAGCTACATCCCAGGAGGAAGCCTACAGGAAGATGAAGACCACAAAGGTATGACACTGGAGGATGGGAGATCTTCATTCTTCCTAAGGAAACTACATCTGTTTGTTCCCCCCGCCCCTGCCCAATTCTTACCAAGCTGGATTGTTTCCATATACTAGCTCCAGCACAGGTACCAGCCATCCAAATCCTACAGCCAAAGCAAGATACATCGCCCTGGAGCAATCTGCCCAGGGCTGTACTCTCCTGAGTCGTGGGTTAGAGGATATTAGGGACACTTGAAGGTTCTGAAAACTCCATTACCCATCCAGGTCTTGTGAATTGGCTGTGAATGCGATGAGGACTCCACTCAAATGTCACTTTCCAGAAAGGCTCAGCCTGACTTCACTGGCCCACTCTCCTACCCCAATAGGTAAGATTTCATCACAACCCTTGTAATTATCTGACATTATCTTTGCTATTTGTTGTTTTTTTTTACCTCTGTGTCCATACACTAACTAAAGTTTAAGCTCTGATAGGAGCAGAACTACTCACTCCCAGGGTTCCCCTAGCATCTAGAATAATGGCTGGCACCTATTTAGTGACTGAATGAATAAAGGCGGTTGGCAAAGTTATATCAGCATCACTCCCATAGTAAAATCTAGAGTTTTGGTGTCGTTTAGTCCTCTTGCCTCAACACTGTGTTTGAGAAAAATCTCTTTATTGCCCTAATATATATGCAGATGTATGTATGTATTTAGAGTCAGACACTTAGCACTAGAGTGCCCACCGAGCGGGGTTATCCCAGTTTTCCTGTAGCTTTGTGAGAGATACAACAGAGTTCTTCTCATGGATGTCTAGGCGCTTATAAGCAAGTGAATCTTAACTAATCCTAGAGGAAGTATAACCCATTCAATGCTGCAACACATGATTCTGTCAATTAATATTTCATACAACAAGGGCTGGAAAGGTGGCTCAGTGGTAGAGCGCTTGCCTTGCATGCCTGAGGCCCTGGGTTTGATTCCTCAGCACCACATAAGCAAAAAGAAAAAAACCCGAAGTGGCACTGTGGCTCAAGTGGTAGAGTGTTAGCCTTGAGCTGAAGAGCTGAGGGACAGCGCCCAGGCCCAGAGTTCAGGCCCCACGACCAGTACCCCCCAAAAAAAATATTTCATACAACAGATATCATCGTAACATGTGGATGCTTCCTTACAGCAAAAATAAATGCATGCATGGATCAAAGTGGGCTGGTTGACGGCAAAGAAGGCATCCAGTCTCTTTCAATGGCAAGATGAGGTGTATTTTGTGAAAGTCCTATCCCTTACTGTCTATATAACTTGGACAAGCAGCCTAATTTCTCTTGGGCTTCCTATTAGAAGAAACTAGTGAGATGGTGTCAAGGCTCTCCAGATTGCAAAAGCTTGTATCTTACCAAGGAAAAAGGAATAAGACCTAAGGTAAAGGAAGTACAGACTCAAAGAGGAAGAAAGTGAAGATGGAGAGGTGAGAATAAAGGAGTCTGTAATTTATGTGGGGGGTAGCCTAATCGAAGACCTGGCAAATGAAAGATTCAAGAGGAGAGGAAAAGGAGTGTCGTTGAGGAGGTGGGAGGGAAGAGATGGTAGGAGAAAAACAAAGGAGGAGGCAAAAATGCTGGATAAGAAATGTGCTCATCACCTTGCTCATGTAACTGTAACCCCTCTGTCCAGTATGTTCACATAAACTTATTTTTTAAAAAGAGGAGAGAAAATACATGAACAAAGGCATGTGACAAGAATGTAAAGAATGCAAACAAGGGAAGAGGAGGTGAGAAGGAAGTATTGAGGGGCTGGAAAGGTGGCTCAGTGGTAGAGCACTTGCCTTGCATGCATGAAGCCCTGGGTTCGAGTCCTCAGAACCACATACACAGAAAAAGCCAGAAGTGGCACTATGGCTCAAGGGGTAGAGTGCTAGCCTTGAGCAAAAGAAGCTCAGGGACAGTGCCCAGGCCCTGAGTTCAAACCCCAGGACTGGCAAAAAAAAAAAAAGAACTAAGGCACCAAAGGGCTTAGGGCCTGGCTCAAATGGGAGAGTGCTTGCCTCGTAAGTACAAGGACCTGAGTTCAAACACCAGTACCTCCAGAAAACAGAAAAGTAGTTCCAACAAGATTAAGTCAACCAGATTAAAGAACTGTCAGAGGGGCTGGGAAGGTGGCTCAGTGGTAGAGTGCTTGCCTTGCATGCCTAAGGCCCTGGGTTCGATTCCTCAGCACCACATAAGCAAAAAAAGAAAAAAGCCAGAAGTGGCGCTGTGGCTCAAGTGGTAGAACGCTAGCCTTGAGCTGAAGAGCTGAGGGACAGGGCCCAGGCCCAGAGTTCAGGCCCCATGACCGGACCCAGAAAAAAAAAGGAAGTAGTGAGGCTCTGCTTTCCCCAATTCTTCCTGAGTCTACTGACAGCACGCTCACCAGCCTCCATCCCTCAGCTAGTTTGATCAATTTCAACTGGCATTCACGTAAAGCACATGGATCATACCAGAGTTTTAACTTCCAATTCAATTTTATTACTAAAGGTGTCTTTTTCCAAACACAGATTTCTCTGAGACTCCCTGCATCTCCCCTTTTCTTGTCATCACATATTAAAGATTTCCAGGAGGCCCTGAATTTCCCATCTATGCGGATGCTCCCATTTGGTATGCTGAAGGTACTGCATCGCCATTCGTTATGAATGAGCTACAACAGTACTGCAACAGCACTCAGCAAACAGCTCCTGACTTTCAGACATCGTTACATGCAAGTTAAACTAAATGGATGAATTTTTAGCAGGAATAATGTAGTTCATGTTGACATTATTCACAGCTTTCCCAAGAAGGCAAGTATTAATCAGACAACACTCATGTAGGTCTCAGTATATAAATATTTGGGTGTCTAGCTAAACAGTGCCCTAACCTTTAAAAGGCATATAGACCTTATGCTTTAAATAGGATCATCAGTATAAAGGGCAATTCAGGACAAATAAATGGAAGAACTTCTTTGCACAGCAGTATGGATGTACGTAGAACTCATTATGTCAAGAGGTCGAACGGCATAAAAATAAAAATAAGCCCACAAAAAATTGAGGTAAGTCAGTAATCACCACATAACAACATTCCACAAATCTTCCCCTCAGAATCATCATGCATTAGAAGCATGCCTGTAATCCCAGACACTCAGTGACAATGCCCAGGCACTAAGTTCAAGTCTCAGGCCTGTGCACATGTGCAGAGAGAAAGAGAGAAAGAGAGAGAGAGAGAGAGAGAGAGAGGAGGGAGTACCACATACCTCTTCAGATGAGGCCCCATGCATAACAGTTGAATGAAATTCAGAGCTCTGACTACCACCTTGACATATTAATAACAGAACTCCAACTAGTTTGAGGCTGAAGTGATCTCTCAGCTTTTCATTATCTAAAAGGAAGCAGTGGAACCATAAGGTTTGCCTGAAATGTGACATCAGAGGAAATCAAGTCCCAAGGGGTTGCCTGGTTTTATGACACCAGCCACATACATAGGACAGCACAGAAAAGAGGACTAAAAACAAAGACAAACTACCATAAATTTAAGTTTCTATTATGAAGAAAAAGTTATGGCAAGAGATGGGAAAAAAGAGAAAGAGGCGAGTTATCTCCAATCACCCAGAATTTCTCCATCTATCTTTGTGGGCAAAAGTCAGGCTAAAAGTATGTAAGCAAAAGATGCATCATTTTATATAGTCATATATATGTCATATATAGTGCTCACCTGTTAAGAATATTCTAGACGGGCTGGGAAGTTGGCTCAGTGGTAGAGCGCTTGCCTTGCATGCCTGAGGCCCTGGGTTCGATTCCTCAGCACCACATAAGCAAAAAAAGAAAAAAGCCGGAAGTGGTGCTGTGGCTCAAGTGGTAGAGCGCTAGCCTTGAGCTGAAGAGTTGAGGGACAGCGCCCAGGCCCAGAGTTCAGGCCCCACGACCGGACCCAAAAAAAAAAAAGAATATTCTAGACATATTCTAGTTATTACAAATGAGGGAAAACATGCAGCCTGTGTTTCTGGTTTACTTCACTTAATATAAATCTTTTTCCAAGAATGGCAATGCCATTCTTTCCAATGAAAATAAGAGGATTTGTTTTCTTTGTGTGTGTGTGTGTGTGTGTGTGTGTGTGTGTGTGTGTGTGTGTACTGTTTGTAGTTCTTTCTTCTTCTTTCTTTCTTTTGTTTCTTTGGTTTATTCCCTGCTGTCATTGGTTTTGATTTCTGTACCCTTTGTCTTGTGTGTGAGTTTAACTGATTTGGGGAAGGGAAAGGTAATCACAGAAACAGTGAGACAAGGAGTGAACCAATGAACAGCGATGCTCACTTGACACTACGTTAGAAATGAATTTTACAACTTGTGGCGAAGGGGGGTTGAAAATGGAGTGGATAACATTGTTCAAAAAGAAATGTACTTGTGACCTTACTTATGTAACTGTAACCCCTTTGTCCATTACCTTTACAATAAACTTGTTAAAAAAGATTCATCATTAACCCCAGTCTGCTTCCTATAGGATGCACCAATCAACAGCTAAAAAGAATATATCTAAAGCTTCAAGAGAAATCCATACACTGTTTTAGTATAGTCAGTCTCACTAACTAGTTCAATGCATTGAAACAATGTAACACAAATAAACAGCTGTGTTTTGGGTAACCAGGGATGAAGACACCAAAAGTGGGAGATGCCAACCAAAGACTTTATTGGGCAACGTGAGTGCTGGGATGGAGAAAAACACAGTGTCAGCCACGGTCAGGACTTGGAATTCGTATCCATGGTAGATGTATGTCAAGGAAACAGGAGCTATTTGAATTATGGGGCTATAATTCCATCGAGGGATGCTGAGGACAGCATAAACCACTTGAGCCTGCAGAAATGACTGCCCATATTTCAGTCACCTGTGTTTTGTCCTGTGAATAATTTACTGGCTGCCTTCACACAGTGTGTTGTGTCAGACTTCAAACTTTGGGTATTTCGTTGCAATTTGATTTGTCTTTTGCTTCAGAATCTGTCCATTCCTGGAACAAATCTTTATTGAGCATTTACTACGTGTGTCAGGCTGTGGACAGAAGTGGGCATTGCATCTTCTTTGACCAGCAGCTGCTGAAGACTTTAAAATCTGAACATTTCCCCAGTAGAAATCAGATGTCCTACAGCCAGCCAGGGATCCCTGCATAAAGAATAAGAACATGACAAAAATGAAACAAAGCTTTAATCAGGATACAATCACCAGCCATTCAGGAAGGAGCTCCCAGGCTCTGTTGAAGCAGTTTCCTGGACTCTTCTCATAGGAGAGAATGAGTGCACTGTGAGTTGGGGAAGCTTGTTTTAAGGAGAAAGGAACTCTTCATGGATGCTAAGATATCAGACACACACACACACAACCAACCCTCACCACCTGTCTCCAAGCTGCTAACCGAGTGCCATGAAGTAAAACCCAGTCCTTTTCTACCACGGATACACTCCACATCCAGTTTCACCAGGCTAGAACACCTCACTATCCCCTTCATCATGAGCATTGCTCTATGCTAGTGTTTCTTCCTGTATAAGAAGCTCTGGCAGAGAGCAAATGACGGTGTGAGTAACCTCAGGAGGCCAAGGATGCAATAGATCCTCACACTTAGTCAAATTCAGGTTCCTTCTTTTATGGACTATCATGTCTTAGCTATTCCCAACTCCTGAAAATATATTTAACCCAAGAATGACTTGTTTACTCCTTTCTCTGCTAGAGACAAGCATTTCTGGTATTAGACCTGGGGGGAAATATATATATTAACCATCAGTACTAGGACACGCGACCATGGAGAGAGGCAGAGTCTGGAAGGACACCTCTCAGAGGCTCCCGTGCTTCTGGGCTGGAAGGATGCTGTCCACCAGCATCCAAAATATCTTATTGTCAGCATCTAGCTTTAGTCAAGCCTTAGTGAGTTCATCCATTATCTTTCAATCAGAGTAGGGCCAGTGTTTATCTTCATAGCTATCACTGAGTTAGGGGTAGGCACCAAGAGAAACTTAACCAACAGGAATTTGGGAGGTTGAGGAGGAGTCTTGCGATCCGCAGTCTGTAAGCTGAGTACTCACTGGTATAAATCACAGTACTGGAATTTATTCAGAGCCCATGAGCTTGAAAACCAGAAGAGCTGATGTGTAAATCCCAACCTGAGGGCAGGAGAAGATGACGGGGGATATCCCAGCTCACATAGTGAGACAGGAAAAGGTGAGGTGGAAAGATTCCTCTTTCCTGTGCCTTTGGTCTATTCAGGCACTCAAAGCATTGGCTAGAAACCTACTATATTGAGGAGAGTTAGGAAAAAAAGGTCTCTAGCTTGTAGAGCTGGGAATAGGAAAGAGTATGCATGGTTTTTCTTCACTTAGATGTTGATGAATTGTTCTTCAAAGGTGGAGGAACATCCACCTTTGGGAACTCTTCTTTTATAGTACATGAGTTCCTGTAGTGCTAAACTAATACACACACACTCTCTCGCAGACACATCCAAAAAACATTTCATTTAGGCACATATGGTCCATTGGGTTGCCACATGAAATTAGCAAGAATAACATTAACATGAGGGTTACTAAAGTTCACCACTCATAACCCACTGACAAAGAAATAATACCTATGGGGATGATGGTGGTGATGATGATTGAGATGTGATGGTGATGGCCATAGTGGTATTGGTATTGAGGAGGAGGAGGAGGAGGAGAAGGAGGAGGAGGGACAATGACAGTATCTCATACGATTGTTCTGAGAACTAAAGGAGTTGATATATGTTAGCTGTTAAGAACACAGTATATAATAAGTGATGTGCAAATGTTATATATAATTCCTTGATTTGGCCAAAAAACTCCTCTTTCCATGAGAGAGAGGTGGAATTCACCTTCGGGGAAGGATGGAAGGTTTGAGCTGGAAGGCACCACAGATCAACCTGCCAGCCTCCTTGTTTTATTCGCCAGGGCCCAAGACTGACTGACTCCAACATTATCTTAAAGACAATTGAACATTATACAAATGCAAACTCTTGATCACTGCTATTTTCTCCCCAGCCCATTTGTTTCTACCCCTTCAAGGCTGTGGTTTCACTTTAACCCCTTCACAGGTTCCAGTCCTACCTCTCCTCCTGGAGCATCAATGGAAACTTCAGGGTCACCTTAAGGGCCTCCCTCATCCCAGTGACTCTAGTGCCAAGGAATCCAGTGTTTCTTCTCTCCCACCTGCACCTGCCATTCCCTCAACCCATTCCCCATCTTAGGCCTCCAGCTCTGCTCTGAGCCACCAAAATCACCAGCCAAGTACTCACATGAATCTTATTTAAACATAGTACCCTGTCATCCTGTTAGTCCTCTGTTCAAAATCTTTCCTCATAAGCCAGGTACTGGTGGCTCATGCCAGTAATCCTGGCTACTCAGGAGGCTCAAATCTGAGGATCCCAGTTCAAAGCCAGACCAATGACACACCAAAAAAAAAGCTGAAAGTCGGTAGAAAAAACTCAAGTGGTAGAGTACTAGCCTTGAATACAAAAGCTCAGAGACAGCACCCAGTTCAAGCCCCAGGCCCAGTACCAAAACAAAAACAAAAAAATAAAAAAGAAAGGAAGGGAGGGGTGGGGAGGGGAAGGAAAGAGAGGGGAAGGGAAGGAGAGGGGAAGGGAAGGGAAGGGAAGGGAAAGGAAGGGAAAAAGAAAAAGAAACAAAAAAGCCCTCCTCACAATCTGGGGATATCTCCCAAACACTCTGGCAGCATCACTCCTCCTCACATACCCATTTCCTACCTGATGCCGCCCTGTCTAATGTTGCTTGGTAGAATTTCTGCCATCTTCCTTTGAACTCACCTACCAAGGCTGAAAGGAGGCCTGTGAGCTTGTGAGGGCAGGAAGTCACGGTGCTCCTGCACAATTAAATCCCCCCTATGTGCATAGGCAGGGGGGAGGAGGGCCCTGGGGAAGCCCCCAGGTGCAGTCTGCCCTGTGCCTTCTTTTCAAGGATCCCTGGACTGTGCCTTTTTTAAATAGGATTTGCCCGGATGAGTTACCCAGCCAAGCACACCCCTGGGAAGGTAAACTTCAGCCCCTATACTCAAGAGGGCTACGTGTCTTCATAGCCAGACTGCAGGCCCACGACAGAACAGGTGCCTTCTGGGACACACAGAGCAGCCACAGCAACATTCCCTGAGAGGAGCTGGGTTTCTCTTCCCTCTTTGTTTTCTAAAATTCCCTTTCATCCAAAGAATACGCTGCTTTAACCTTGGCAATTTTAAAAAGCAAAGTCTGTTGCTAAGAGGATGCAGCCCAGCTGGGAAGTGTTTAATGGGTGTCAACAGTGGCACCATCCACAAACAACACAGACAGCTCCTGAGTGAACAAGAATCCAGTTCTTCTGCCTCTCCCCAGGAGGAAAGGATGAACCCTTGAGTACTGAATCACCAGAACATTCTGTACAAAGGCAGCAAAGCCTTCATCTCCACATTTCAGAAGCACAGTATGTTGGAAAAGAAAACAGCTTCCTTCCCTCCAGTGAGTTCCAAAAGGAAGAAGAAGAGTAATGCTTCCCTAACAGGATAGACAGCAAAGCTCAAAGTTCAGGACCCCCACACAAGTTCCAGAAGGGTCTGGCACCCAAATTGGAATAAATGTAGATTCATCATCAAACATTTCTGATTAGAGTCCATGTGAATAAAGCAGGGCTGACTGAGTAGAATTTAATCAAACCTCTTCGGAATGTGAGATTTATAGGTGGTGGTATCTAATTCCAGGAATTAGATATTTTTGATGACCAGAGGCCAGACTTTTGGATGTTATCTTATTGTAATTTGTTCTAGGTGATGAGAAGCTAATGTGTGAGCATCATGTGGTCAAATTTTAAGATCCTATTTCAAGAATTCTACATATCCCATTCTGGCATGCCTATAGCCACTGCTATCCACGGAATGTTGTTCCACACATAGTTCTGTGGAACATTTAGAAATAAGAGTTACATTTCCAAAACCTTGCTGTGCATCTCTGACCCCAAGACATGGCCTGTCCAAATTTCTCTTCCTATTACCATTTTTTCATCTGTAAAATGAGAACCATGATGACTTTATGAACGATAATACTTATACAAGTAGTTGGTCCATTACAGGGTCTAGCCACAACATCTTAAGAGGTGTGTGAGAGTTGGGAGAGATGGGGTGAAAGGTGGAAGGGGTGACATTGACCAAGAAACATGGTACTAATAAACTGACATGTTGAATTAAAACCCCTTTGAACAACTACTTAAAGATAATAAAAATAAATGTTCAAAACTCTCCCTCTCTACCAGAGTGCTTATCTTAACAGGGTAAGACAGGAAGAAGGTGGAAAACAGCATATTCCAGAGGCCTATTTCTATTTTTTTTAAATAAAACTTATTTGAAATCTATCAGAAAGTTACATGTCTAAAAATTTCAACACTTTGTTCTAATTTTACAAGAAGTTTACAACTGAAATACCCCCACCTAATCATCTAAGAGACCACCTCTTGGCAGTATAGTAAATGGAGAAATTACAGATCTTCCCATAGGTTTAAGGTTTCAATGTTCAAATTTGCAAAAAGAAAAGTGAATTGGAATGAACACATTTACAGCAAGCCATTTCATATCTGTTAATTATCATTTACACATCAAATACATACAGCATTAAGACCAAATATACAGAATTTCCACGTTTATATACAGTAATGAACATAGTGCATGGTTCAAATCTATCTTACAATCAAGTGTACAAGTTTAAATATGGCTTTATAAACTATGAACAGTAACTGTGCTAAAGTAACTCACAGGTCCAGAAATAAACACTGGAATACCACCCCCACATCAGGCCCGTGCATCAAGATGCTAGCCGCAGCATTTGCAAACCAGATGGTGCAGGTTAACGTGCTCAGGCAGTACCCACTGCGGGCTCCCTAAGAGCTGAAATGTTGGGTTCAAATGGCAAGACTGGCCCTTGCCATCTCAGATCTGTGAAACTAAAGCTGTGCATCTGCCACATCTTTGGATACTCAAGGTTGAAAAGTAGAAGAAAACACATAATCGGTGAGGTGATGGTTTTCAGGTACTAACAAAATTCTATGGAATGCTCTAAGGATATACTGTACATTTGCGTTATTTGGGTCTCTTCCCCTTCTCTTTTGTTATTTTGTGTACATAGGTGTATTGTAAACTTTTTTAGGAATTTTCAAGGCATTCTAGATCAAGTGGTCCCCAAACCAGAATTTTAAAGAGCAACTATAAAAAGTGGCACCTCACTGTTTACTCTTTCCTTCACTTACGTGTCTATTAAATAAAAATCAATAAGTACCTTGACATCAAACCCCTGCTCCATTCTGACTGTATGTCTACTTCGCCACACATTACAGACACATGTTTTATGCATCTATAGCCTCCCAAGCACTACCTCTGAAATTCCTCACCCCATTTCTTAAAGTCTACGGAGTACCAGAAAATGTATTTCTTAAATTTCTCTATCTGCTATGTTGTGTGTGTGTGTGTGTGTCTGTCTGTCTGTCTGTTTGTGTATCTGTCTGTCTGTGTGTCTGTCTGTCTGTCTGTGCTAGTACTGGAGCTCGAACTCAGGGTCTAGACACTGTGTCTTAGCTTTCTTGCTCAAAGCTAGCACTCTACCACTTCTGCCATAACTTTACTTCTGGCTTTTGTGTGTGCGATCAAGAGAAGAGTCTTGTAGACTTTTCTCTCTGGACTGTCTTCAAACCCCAGTCTTCAGATCTCAGCCTCCTTACTAGGATTACAAGCATGAGCCACAGGTGCTCAGCCCTTGCTATGACACCAGTATATACATATACAGCAGTGTATACGTATATACATATGTGTATGTTACAAAGAAAAACACTGAGAGCTATGCATAAAATGTCTTACTAGTGAAGTGACTAAGCACAATGATTTGGAGCCCACTGCCTAATGAGGGATGATTTGAGTGTCTCAAAACATGTAAAATCCTTTCTACAAAAAAAAGTACTTTATAAAATGGAAAGTAAATACCACAACACTTTGGGGAGACTAAGAGAGAGTTTAAATATACAGGGGGGAATATATTAGGGCCAGACCTCCCCTCCCCCACCTCCTCCTCAAGCTTCTCTGCAAGTTCCCAGGCTCAGCTTCAGAGGGGCATGTGCATAGAAGTCAGGATGAAAGCAAAGCTGGTTGCATACTTTTCTATGCACTTGTACATCTGTGGACAACCCTTTCCCTGTAGAGAGTATATACAGAGACTACATTTGCCTTTGATTGGGGAAACCTGCACATTTTACTGTTGAGTAAAAACAACACCATGACACATCTTTCCATGTCCATGACACATCTCTAACACAATCACACCACACGGCTGTTGGTTGCTATTTCCTTCTCTCCTCCCACTCAGGGAAGTTCTAACTCCCAGATGAAGGACTCAGCACCTCATTTTCCCAATCATGACCCTGAGAAAGCATCGCTCACATCAGTGTTTGAGTTTGTCAGATGTTTGATATGATGCAGTTAACCAGGAAAGCAAGATCTGATCCTCTGAGGCTTATTTGCTGGACATAAAATTGTTGGACATGAGTCAACCCTAATGAAGCAGAGACCTCCTAGAATACGTGAACATTGTCTTTAGTCAAATCTCTCTCATAAAAAAAACATACATAACTACAGATTAAACTACAAACATCAAACTTGGTTAACAAGCCTCCAAAGTGAAGGGCACACAAAGGAAATGTGAACGAACATTCATATTCAGCTCTGAATACCTATTAAAAGAGAACATGTGAGAACAGGGCCTGGGCACTGTCTCAGAGCTATTTTTGCTCAAGGCTCATGTTCTACCACATGAGCCACAGTTCCACTTTTGGCTTTTTGGTGGTAGTTGGGGATAAGAGTCTCAAGGTTTTCCTATCCTGTCTGGCTTTGAACTGCAATCCTCAGATCTCAGCCTGCTGAGTAGTAGGATTACAGGCATGAGCCACCAGCACCCAGCTAAATCCTATTTTTAAGGAAAACCATGAGGTAAATTTTTTTTATAGGGCTAACAAAAGAAAAAAGAAAAAAAATCACTGATTAATGAACATTACTGTATTCTGTAGCCACAAAGTAAAAACAAAGAAACAAGACTGAATACTTGCAGTTAGAGGGTGGGAGGCCAAGTAGTCTCACTTAGCAACACTGCTTTTAATAAAATTTACCAATTACAATACGTATGAAGTGTTACTCTGCCATTAATAGATTATTTCAAAATATTTATAGCTGTAATAAGGAACAATAGTGATTGGCTAATGCAAGATGGCTGTCAAATTCATTGCTGAGATTGTCTTCAGAATACCATTCATAGAATGATCAGGAATTTGGGGTTGGCTTGACCACATTCATTTAGGTACTTCATTATTGCAGTGGCCCCCTTTATTCATCTGTCAATATATTGGACATTTTGATACATTAATCCTCATAATATCTGAGCTCCCGAGTTTGTCATGGTCTAGCTGGCAACATGAGTTCTACGGAGCCTGGGTCTGGGAGCAAGTTCCCTGCCTTGGTCAAGGAGGTTGTACCATCTGCTCTCAGACAGCTGGGTCCCTTTCCCCCCAAGCTATCTTTCAGTACCTTCTAGAACCACTGCTAAGGGGAAAAGCAAAAAGCTGCTGGATCCAGCAACCTTACTTTAAGATTTAGGAAATGTAAATATTTTCAAAATATTCTTGAAAGTTAGGGACTAAAATAATAGCAATGTTAGTAACAATGAGAAAGAGGAAAGGCAGGAGGAGGAGAAAGTAGAATGATTGAAATTGTTTCCAGCACAGAAATCAAATGAAGAAAACATCTCAATTATGCAGGCCTCTACCCACACCACTAGCCAGAATCGCCACAGACCAGGGCACCTTCATCCCAACCACCAGAGGGAGGGATCCTTATGACCTTTGCAACTCATTCAGCTCCAAATAAAAGTCAGATACTTCACAATCACGCACAGGTTTGGATTTTGTTGGTTGGTTGGTTGGTTTTGTTTTGTTGTTTCTGGCCTGTTAAAAAATTGGCTGGTAAAACTCAGCACTCAAACTGGGAATGTACCAATGAAAATCAGTTCTTTTCTGACTCAAACAGTACCACATGAAAAAGAGACAAAAGATCCTAGGACATAAACAGGAACACCAAAAACAACTTCACTCTGCTAAAAAAAAAAAAGAAAGAAAGAAAGAAAGAAAAGAAAAAAGAGGGGAAGGAGAGATACAACAAAAGCCACTGTCTGATTGTGCAGGTCTTCTAGAAGAGAAAATCCAGACTCTTCTTTCTACCATTAGCCCATATACTAATTAGCCTACTAAGTGGTGGGTGTCATGCTGAAATGAAGGTAAATTAGACCAGGACTAATGTTCAAAAACCAACTTTTGCATTACCAGTAGTGACAACAACAAAACTCTTTCACTCACAAAATTCCAAACTCATCCATACAAAGTTATTTCTCAAATAATATAAAACAGCTAGCTGTTCTTTCTTCCCTACTACCTAGCACATTCTCCTGGTAGATAACAATAGAGACTATTTTTGCTTGTGTATCTCACACCCATTTTTCTCTCCAGATTAGATGTGTTAAAGACATGAATAAACTCCAACAGGAGCAGTTGGGAACTCTAAAACAAAACCTCTTCAACTTTGGTCTAGGAACTCCCTGAGGAATCCATGATCAATTTCAGGTTTCTAAATCTGAATTTATATGTAAAATTTTAATATTTGCATATATGTATTTTTCTAGAAATAAGGATAGGACTCATTAGATTATCAGTGGAGTCTCTCTCTCTCACACACACACACACACACACACACACACACACACACACACACACACACACACTACTTTATAATACAAACCTTTCCCATATAGCCTTCAGGGAAGGAAATGATTTATGCTTTGTTTTCGGAGGGAGGAGAGATTATAATGAGCAGGGAATTCCTGATGCGGAACTAATGAACTTGGGTCTTAAGAGATGGGTATGATTTGTGCCAGTGGAGAGGAGGGTGGGGCACTTCGGGAGAGGGCTGGCATGAGCAGAGGCACCACAGGAGACAAGGGAATAAACTGGAACACCAAACCCTACGGAGTAACCCTTGTTCTGAGGCAATGGGATACTCCATAAGAGCCAGAGAGCTTCTCCCAGAGCTATTCTGGTGGTGATGGGTGGAATGGATCAGGGAAGTGGCCAATCATAGAGAGAGGGGAAACAAAGCTTATCACAGGAGTCAAAGCAAAAGAGGATCCTGAAATCAGAGCACATGCCTGGGTATAGCCCACTCCACACCCAACATTCACCCAAACACAGGATGGCTATTCAGTAAATATTCAGTGAAGTGAATTGCACAGATCAGTCAGAAGATAAGAAAGAATGAGGAGTTGGTGATGTGGAAATCTATCTTGTTCTTATTCACAGAGCCTAGCAGTGCTGCTCACAGGATACTGAAGAAAAGGTGTCAGAAGTTGTCACCACTATTAACTCTGGAATTGGCCTAGACAAAGCCAACTAGACACAGGGATGAGAGTGAAGGAAGATTGCAAGCACACTCTGAGAGGGGATGGGGATACGTTAGTCATGTGATAGCTCAGAAGCATAGGTTTTATAAGGAAACCAGGCTGGGTGGTATAATGCAGGGTAGGGGGTAACCCTATAAAGCAAGGGGAAAGACCTCAGCTCTGGGTTCTGTCTGTTAAATACATAGATGAGTCCTAGGCCAACTTGGGGAGGAGGGGGTACTCCTAGAGCTAATTCTTTGACCAGCTATGCGTTTCTATGATTCTACACTTTCTCTGGAACACATCTAGGCAAGACCAATATGGGAAACTAAAATCTTTATCACTTCCTTCCCCTGAATTCCATCGCCTCACAAAGCATGTCCTTACATCTCTGTGTACATGGCAGGCCTCACTTGAAAACTAGCCTGCCGTTGTGATTGATGTCCAGATTGTTCTAAGTCTATAGTCAGTCTTCTGGTAGCTATGCCCTTGGTATGCACAATTAATTGTGTAACAAATTATGGCAAAGTTTAATAATAGAGTCAATTTCTGCGCACGCACACACACACACACACACACACACACACACATCTTATCCTTACATCTGCCCTGATAAGTAGCAGAACTTACAACTGCTGCTCATTAATCCTGATGAGTAACAGTGGGATGCAGAAACAGGGGAGGATTTTTTTAAATGACAATCAGTAAGGCTTCTGTCCAATCAGTAGCATTTGTGCTAACATAACAGATCATGATTCTTTAAATGATTTCCCAGTAAAAAAAGAAACACAGAACTTTAACAAGTAAGCCACATCACCAGAATGTTCATTAAGTTCTTCTTTTTTTCTTATAAGTGCAAATCAAAACTACAATGAAATTATATCTCACCCTAGTTAGAGTGGCCATCATTAAGAAAACAACAACAAATTCTGGGGAGATTGCAGTAGGAAAAGGAACCCTCACGCACTGTTAGTGGGAATGCAAACTACTATAACCATTATGGAAATCATTGCAGAAACACTCAATAAACTAAAACTGCAACAACCATATGATCCTTCTATACCACTCCTGAGCCTATATTCAAAGAAATATAAGTCAAGATACAATAGAAAGTCTTGAAAATCCATGTTTACTGTAGTACAGTTTCTAAGAACCAAACTATGGGATCAGCCTAGATGTGCACCAAACAATGGTTGGGTAGAAAAAAATGTAGATAGGTAGGTAGACAGACAGACAGAACAGACAGACAGACAGATAGATAGATAGATGTGTGTGTATATACACATACAATTATTTGGCCATAAAGAATAAAATTATGTTGTTTGCAGGAAACTGGATGGTACTGGAAATCACCAAGTTCAGTGAAAGAAGACAGACAGAAAAGGGCAAATATCATAGCTTCTCTCTCATATGCAGAATCTAGACAAAACATAGACTGCTTATGATGGAAAAAAGCAGAGGAAGTTGGGTAAAAGGAGAGAGTTCGAAGTACTTTATACATATGTATGCAAATGAAGCAGTGAAATTGAGTGAAAAAATGTTTTGAAGAAAGGAGGGGATCAGAAAGAGTAATAGTAATGCATTTGATCAAAGTACATTACATATATGTATGGAAATATCACAATGAAACCCCTTTGTACAAATTATTTATGGTAATAAAAAGAAAAGAAAGAGTAGCACCTCTTCTTCAGATTGGAGAACCCTTCAAACACGGGTAGCTCAAAAATAAAGTGCATTGCATCTAGGCATGCTGGAGGCTGAGATAGGAGAACAAGGAGTTCAAGGCCAGCCTAAACTCATGGTTAGACAGTGTTTTCAAATGTAAAACAGAAAGAAAGGGAAGAGAAGGAGGAAGTGGAAGGAAAGGGAAAGGGAAAAGAAAGAAAGAAAGACGGAAAGAAAGAAAGGAAGGAAGGAAGAAAGATGGAAAGAAAGAAAGAAAGAAAGGAAGGAAGGAAGGAAGGAAGGAAGGAGAGAAAAGAGAGAAAGAAGAGAGAAAGAGAAAGAGAGAAAGGAAGGAAGGAAGGAAGGAAGGAAGGAAAAGGAAGGAAGAGAGAGACAGAAAGAGAGGAGGGAGGGGGGAAACTCATAAAAACTAAAGCCTTCCTCATAAAGGCTGATAAAATGGTGATTTTGTTTTGGTCATTTGTTTACCTAACGCATGCTAGCAAAATAAAACTGGTACATATTCTCAGGTTCTAATTGAAGCCTGCAACTACAAAATTCTAAGTGTCCAGTTATGTACCCAGATCTCCAGGTGGCCATATCATGTCCAGTCATACCTCTGTAAAATGAGCCCTGAATGAAATGAGTTGTTCCACAACCTAAGTCTAAGCAATCCATAATAAAACTTATATCTCAATCTACATATGTATCCTTAATCCTTCTTATAGCAAAGAGACATTACACTCAATGCTACAGAGTCAGAAAAAAAAAGAATAAACTATTGCTAGGCAACATTTTGAACATTTCCTGCTGAAGATGTAGAGTGAGCAGCTCAATTTTGTGATGTACAGTGGATCGGTTCCTTATGTTCACACATCCAGGCCAGGTTTTCCTTACCCCACAGGACTGCCAGGCTGCCCTTAGAACAGTCCTCCCAAATGATGCTAAGCCCCAAATGGGCTTACTGGTGCCGGTCATTTCCAATTCATTCTCATGAAGCACCCAACAGCCCCCTCAACTGGAATGCTCTTAATTAAATATTCACAACCAAGTTTTCTACAGAATAAGAATTTCTATGGTTACCTTGGCATTTATTTCCAATTCCATAAACTCTGAAGTTGCCTAAATGGCAGTTTCAAAAACTCTCCCTCCTTTACCCTTTTGTGAATCTACAGCACCCTTGAAATTCTGTGCCCCCCCTTACCCACAACTATACAAGTTTCTCAGAAGCTTTTGTCTTTTACAAAATCCCCTCTTCAACCCCATACTGAGTACTCCTCACCCGGACAGAAGGGTCAGAAGCAAAGAGCTTTGTTTGCAGTTATAAAGGGTGATGTGACATGCTGGGTCTCCTGGACCAAATCCACAGTCATCCCCAGGGATCCTCACCTTCTATGTCCCTGGACAATGTTCTCAGTCAACAAAGATGGAGTGCTTCTGCAAATACAGGTAACACAACAGTTCATGTGCTCTGTGGAGAGAGGAGGGAGCAGGGAATAGGAATGGGTTGGGCAGTGGTGGAAAATACCAAAAAGACTATATTCATAAAACTGTATGTCTATCACTGTACAGAGTGCTTTGATTGAAGTAACACAGTTCTTTTCCTCTTTGTAATACATCTTTGCAAGGTTTGTTTGGGGGAGAAAATAAAGACATTACAAGTTGGCAATCCTGGGCCTACAAAAATCAAATACTTTTCTCTTTGTCTCTAGGAACCTCCTATATTCCTGAGCCTTATTCTAAATAAATTAAACACGGTCAACTTAATGCCTCAGAGTCAACAAAGAACACTCCAATGTGAGTTCAGACAATGCGAGAAACTTTTCTGTAGACACAAGATCGAACTTGAGACCACTTGTAGCCATGGGTGATTTGTGAAAACACTTTCCAAGAATCTTTCAATAAAAACAATAAGTAGTTTGCACCCAAGCCAGATCATAAAAGGAATGACAACCAAGTCCTAATGGTGGGTTTGTGTTTGCAGGTGGCTGTGGTAGCTGTTGGCTTCATGGGGGTGTAGTGTAATAAGGAATAAAATGTGTTCAAGTCCACTTCCCAGAAGTTCCCAAGAGCTGTCTGTATGTCACCGTGTGAGTCCCCACGACACCCCTGTGAGGTAGGTAGGTGGAGAGTATTGTCACCCCACTTTATGGGTGGGAGAAATGAGGCACACAATAGCTAAAGGACTGGTCCATAATCACACAGCTAGTCACTGGCAGGGCGTAAAGTCAAACTGATACTGATTAGCACCTGGCTCAGTGCTTCGCGCATACAGGTGTCCATTCACTACCTATGGACTTCATTTGATTTACATCCCAACATACAATTACACACATAAAGGACAAGCAGCCACCAAAGAACCGTCATCTCTACATTTTGCCTGCGGATATCTCTCATGACTTCAAATCCTAGTGGATGGAAGGTGATTCAAAATCCATCTCACGACTGAACTCTTGGTTGGAGAAAATCAACAGAAACACTAGCGTCAATGACCTGCTCGTTTACCTGCTCTACCACACAAAATCAGTTTTCTAATGAAAACAAAAATGGATTTCAGGAACCATGCTGACTTTTGGGGGTTTTGTTTGTTTAGTTTGGTTTTCTGTTTTTTTTTTGTTTTTGTTTGCCTGTTTGTTTTTAATGCAGCCATCTGAATGGTTCTGTGTTTTGTTGGTACAAAAACAAAAAAGAAAGAAAGAACTAAGGCGGCTATTGTCCAGTTAGCATGTAAAAACTGGGCCAAGCACAAAGATCTCCTCCTCTCCTCTCAGGTTGCATGGATTACGATCTGAGGAACTGGACCAACCCACGAGGCAGTGGCAGCCAAGAAGGCAGAGGGCCACCGGGCCAGCGTCACTTGCATTGTTCATGTTCTGTGTAGTCGTCCATGTCCACGTCAGAATCAAAGAGGGAGTGTCCTGTGAAATCCGTGTCTGGGGTTCTAGAGAAGCTGTTTTCTGCCCCCTCGTCTTCAAAGGTCTCTGTCCTTGAGTAAAGGCTGAAGTCCAGCAGTGGGGTGTGGGTTTTGCTGCCTTCACTGCTCTCCTCCGATTCGTAGATGGTGTTGTCATCATCATGGTGCCACTCCGGCCAGAATTTCCTCCTTATCCTCTCACAGTACATGGCCAGGTTGATCAGCTCCCCTGCAGTGTGGGAGGGACAGTGAAGTTAGTGCTTGAGGCTCCAGAGCTAATAGTGCTACTGTCAGAATGCCCATGACCTCCCTAAATGCACCTCTCAGGTAATGGCATTCGGAGAGGTGTGGTGGGAAGTGATTGGATTTGAGGGCAGAGGCCTCATAGCAGACTCTCAGAAGAGCTGCCTGGCCCTTCCACCATGTGGCATAGCATTCACTGTCTATAGTGACTTGTGTGTGTGTATGGGCATGTGTGTGTGTGTGTGTGTGTGTGTGTGTGTGTGTTGGTACTGAGGCTTGAAGTCATGGCCTGACTCTCTTGCTTAGCTTTTCATCAAGGCTGATGCTATACCACTTGGGCTATACCTTCACTTCCTTACTCACTGTCTATGATCCAGAAAGTAGGCCCTTACCAGATACTGAATCTGCCATTTCCCGATTCTTGTCATCCCAAATTCCAAAATTATGAGAAATAAATTTTCATTGCTATTTCATGGAACTTGAAGCAAGATATTGAGCCACTGGGGCTGGGAAATGTGGTAGGGAATAAACTGGGCTACACAGTAACTTTTTCAGGAAGGGTATGCAGGTGTGCACTAAGAATTCACTTTATGACCCACTGAGCCTACAAAACATTCAGTAAAATTAATATATTTTTAATCGTTTTAATTTGAAATTAAACACTTTTGTGGAATCACTAACTAACATTGTCTAGACATTTGTCTAAATGGGACCCAGTAATTGGCTTTTCCCAATTCTAAAAAGTGAGCTTTTACTTTTCCTCCATCAGATGGCAGCATTGCTTACAAATACAAAATCTGACACCAACTTGTGGAACATTGTTACACTAAGGATATTCTTTGGAGCCACATGAAGATAGATAGATAGATAGATAGATAGATAGATAGATAAGATAGATAGACAGACAGATAGATAGATAGATAGATAGACAGACTTTTTCAGTACTGGAGTTTGATCTCAGGGCCTCACAATTAAGCTGGAACTCTACCACTTGAGCCACACCTCTAGCCATAGGTTTTGTTGCTTCCCTTCCCTCCCTCCCTCCTTGCCGTGCTGACCTCAAATCAAGAACTTTCTGCTCTCAGCCCCCCACATACACACATCTCTTCATGACCATTTCCCTGTGGAAGGCTATGAAAGTGAAGATACGCTT
Organism: Dipodomys ordii; assembly: GCF_000151885.1. Classification (NCBI taxonomy): domain Eukaryota; kingdom Metazoa; phylum Chordata; class Mammalia; order Rodentia; family Heteromyidae; genus Dipodomys; species Dipodomys ordii. The sequence goes on along the minus strand of NW_012267278.1, from coordinate 8,936,813 downwards.
TTATGTGCTTTCCAAGGGCATTTGCCCACTTTGTGTGTGTGTGTGTGTGTGTGTGTGTGCGCGCGCACACGTGCATGGGGCTAGAACTCTGGGCCTGGGCGCTGTCTCTGAGCTCTTCAGCTCAAGGCAAGCACTCTACCACTTGAGCCACAGCACCACTTTTGGAGATAAGAGTCTCACAGACTTTCCTGCCCAGGCTGGCTTTGAACCACCATTCACAGATCTCAGCCTACTGAGTAGCTAGGATTATAGGCGTGAGCTACTGGTGCCCTGCTATTTGCCCACTTTTTAATCTATCAAGTAAAAAGCAAAAAAAAAGAAATCAACCAAACAAAAACCCCCAATACACCCAATTACAATAAAGCATGGTTGGTAAAAATAGTTGAATGAGATTTTTCTTAGAACACAGATGAGTGTGCTGACTAAAGTATCCATTCTGACTCCATAGTTAAAATGTCACAATTACAAATAATAACAAAACTGAGATTCTTTTCTTACTGGAAAAATACTAAAAATGAATTATATTTAGCCCTAATCAAGGAACTCAAAGTAGAAAAGTTTCAGACATTGCTGGTGATAATGGAAACTACTCCATACTCCAAGAGCAAGTATCTCAGCAGGATTTAGCCTCAGGGAACAATAATTTCTACTACAGAATATTAGCAACAATTATTTTAAGCAACTTTTTTTTTTGGTCAGTCTTGGGACTTGAACTTTGGGCTTGGGTGCTGTCCCTGTGCTCTTCAGCTCAAGGCAAGTGCTCTACCACTTGAGCCACAGTACCACTTCCGATTTTCTAGTGGTTTATTGGAGATAAGAGTCTCACTGACTTTCCTGACAGGGCTGGCTTTGAACCATGATCCTCAGATCTCAGCCTCCTGAATAGCTAGGATTAAAGGGCTCTTAAGCAACTTTCAAGTCCAGAAAAAGATTGATCACATAAAATTTTAATATAGCAATAAGAAGGGATAGTATGTAACTACTACAGTGTACTCTTTTTTTTTACAGTGTATTCTGGAAGAATACTTATTGACCAGGGGACAAGTCAGAATACAGGGATTTTAAAAAACCTGCAGGTTATACTTGAATGTGGTCTCAATTTGTAAAAATATACACACACAATGGATAAATAATGAGAATGTATAGAATGATACTAACAGTGTTCTGTGGATAATTATTTTTATTTTAAAATTTCTCTAGCTTTTCTCAACTTTCTACGGTCAACAAGTAACACTTCCAATCTATATCCATATCAACACACAGAGATACACACATACATATTTTAAGAATTTCAGAATAGTAAATCATTATGCCTGCAATTCTATCTGTTTAGGATCTCAATCAGACTGAGGAAAGGAAGTCTGGCAAAGAAAGGCAATCTGGCAGAAAAACCACAAGACTTCACTCCCCAGTTAATCAGCAAAAGCTGGGCTGGAGGTGTGGCTTAAGTGGTGGACCAGTAGCAAAGCAAGTATAACTAAGCATGTGTGAGGCCCTGAGGTCAAATTGCTCCCCACTAAAAAAGAATTAAAATTCTTTTTTGGGGGGGTCTGGTCGTGGGGCCTGAACTCTGGGTCTGGGCACTGTCCCTCAGCTCTTCAGCTCAAGGCTAGTGCTCTACCACTTGAGCTACAGCGCCACTTCCATCCAGCTTTTTTCTTTTTGCCTATGTGGTGCTGAGGAATCGAACCCAGGGCCTCAGGCATGCAAGGCAAGTGCTCTACCACTGAGCCACCTTCCCAGCCCTGGAATTAAAATTCTTATAGCTCTTATAACCAAATATACCAAAATTGTTTTTCTTTGCACATTATAACACTGATGATAATGCCTTCTATGGCATCAGACTCGGCATTTGTTGACTTGTTCCTTATTCTCCCACAACCTTGCACTGCCCAGCTCTCTGCTTCTCAGTTTGTAATCTCCATTAACCCTCTGGAATAGGACAAAGAAATACCTTGACCTCAAATATTGAATTCAAATATACTTATGCCTATGTTGAAAATACCTATCACCAGTTCAGACTCAAAAACAGCAGTGGGTGTATTGGCCTTACCTAGCCTGCTTACTGCAGTACTGAGTATACCAAAAAGTGATCTATCATTACTGCCTGAAGCACAGTGAAGAAGGCCAGCAAAACACAGGCATTTACTAAACAAAATCCAAGCTCTAGTTCAGCCACAAGTATTAGGTCCCACTGTATAAGTAGCAGGCAGAGAACTGGTCCAGACCCACAGCCTCATGTTTTCATAAAGCACAGTCTAGATCAAGGCATTGGCCCAGAATTCTACCTGCTCCCAGCATCTCCTGAAACCTGAAGAGGTTGGTAGAGCTCACCTTTAATCAGCCGTTCAGGCCTTGTCCCTGGCAAGGTCCACATGGCCTGTGCCAAGTGCCCAAAGACAGTGGCATCCAGAGTGGAAAGTTTGGGACCCATGATATATTTCTTGTCACCTGCAGCAAACAGAAGAGAAGTCACAGGACTGGCCACAGCAATAGCAAGGGCATTCAGCACAGTCTCGTTATACACTCATAGGACTATGCACAAAGCATTGCAAAGACAAAACGCATGCACCTTAAAAAATGTAAGATAAAGCAAGCAATTCTGTAACACATCGACCCAGGAGGTAGAAAAGCAGGGGATTCTATATTCAGAGAAGTGAATGAAAGAAAGTGTTCATGGGGGAAAAAGGAAAAGTGGTCATTAACTGACCACTGCAAGAACCTTCTGGTTTTTAACTGGAGTAATTAAAGCTTGAGAATCCCTGGAAATTCACTTATGCCATCTCAAAAGTGACCTAAACCAAGTACACTCAACCTTACCACTTAAGTGCTTAAATTAACCCATTTCCTCAGAAGAGCCAGAAGCCTAGGCTACTTGAGAAACATGGAGGTAAGATTCTCCATGATGCTCCCCTGGTCTTGGTAAGTTCTCAACGGGGGGATTCCCTAAGCAAACAGAAGACATGGCATCCCACCCATACAAGGATGCCTCACACCTCTGCTCCCATCTCTCTGTATCAGCTGCTGACTTATCACACCTTCTCACCTGGGCCATCACAGAGACAGATTACAATTGCCCCAAGTTATCTCCTGAACCACAGTAAGGGGTAGGGGCAGTTGGGTCTAGTCTCACCTTAACACCTCTGTTATTCATCCTGATCATTATGTAACTGCTCAAAACCCAGTCTTCCCTGAAGAAGAAAAAAAAAAACAGGGGATGATAGGAATAGAGCTTATTCCTTAGGGCTATTTTGACAATAGAATAAAACCTATAATCCCAGCATGTGAGAAGCAGAAGTTGGAGGAACAAGAGTTTGAGGCCAGCCTGGGCTACATTATGAGACGAAAGAAAAAAGGAAGGAAGGAAGGAAGGAAGGAAGGAAGGAAGGAAGGAAGGAAGGAAGGAAGGAAGGAAGGAAGG
>NW_012267278.1:8923160-8933235 GCF_000151885.1 Dipodomys ordii | reverse complement strand
AAAGAAAAGAAAGAGAAAGAAAGAAAGAAAGAAAGAAAGAAAGAAAGAAAGAAAGAAAGAAAGAAAGAAAGAAAGAAAGAAAGAAAGAAAAGAAAGAAAGAAAGAAAGAAAGAAAGGGAGGGAGGGAGGGAGGGAGGAAGGAAGGAAGGAAGGAAGGAAGGAAGGAAGGAAGGAAGGAAGGAAGGAAGGAAGGAGCAAGCGAGGGGGGCGGGAGGGAGGAAACAGAGAAACAAAAAGGACAATGCTAAACATCCCTCATATAACCAGCAAATTGAGGGATTTATTAGGTACCCAGATGTCTGACACAGTCTCATCAGAATGGTTTGATTGTGATCTCTACCTAGACTATAAATTCAAGGAAGAGAAAACACACTAGACCATGATATCTGATTGAAACCCAAACTGAACCCATCCCCTGGAACTCACGCAGTGCCCAGTACATTACAGGCACTCGGGAAATAGGTTTATTTTTTCATGTAAATGGCAATTATCTTATGAGACCTTGTTCTTAAACTCATAGATGAGAATAGTGCCCCTCCAGTACTTGATCATATAGAACTACAGGGTCAGAACTCTGGGGCTCAGCCAATAAATTACATAGGGACTTGAGCTAATGATTGATAAGGATTATTTTGACCAACTATATTCTAGAACTCACTTTCCTGGGGAGGTGAGATGACTTCCTAAGCATAAAGCACAATTCAGGTCCTTAAGCTCTCATAACAACAGAACTTACAAGGTTAGACCACTGGATGACAGCTGTAGAGGAAGAGTGGAAAATGATCAACAATGTGAAAAATTGTATCTCTGGAGACAACCAAAGAATTAAATGAGCCTGCCTTGCAAATGTGAGGCCCTGAGTTCAAAGCCTCAGTAACACATAAAAGAATAAATGCAAAGTAAAATTAAATGCAAAACTCAGAACTTGCAAAATGGTCTCTCAGACCCAAAAATATAATTTGTGTTAGAAAATGGAGTTTGTCTGTTTTTTCCCCCGCACTTTTTATTTTTATTAGCATATGTTAATTATACCACAAAGGTCTACTAAGCTATGTCCACACATGCAAAAAATGTAATGTGGTCAAATCCATCCCTATAAAAGCAAAACATTCTGAGCAAACATAATATATGCACATCTGAAATACCAAGAAAAACCTTATGGTACACAATTAATACACTAAAAAAATGAGTAACAGGAAAATCACACGGACTCTGTCAGGAGGGTGGGGACCAAGGGAAGGGGGTTAACAAAGAGGGGTGAATGGGAATTAATATAGTTCAAGTAGTATGCTCATGTGTATGAAAATGTAGTATGTTTCACATGTACAAAAGCAGAACAATGGAACCTGTTGAAATTATTTTAAGAAAGAGAGCATATGTGAGGGTCAGAGAAGGTATAAGGTCACTTGGGATACATTTATATATATGCAGAAATGTTGCAATGAGCCCTTCTTTGTTCAATTCATGTATACTAATAAAAAATTCACCCCTCTATTACACTTAGAAAGTATTTAGGAGGTGCCTTGCAATAGTGATTGGGGAAGTTATACAAGGATGAACAGAATTCCATAGAGTTTACATCACTTGGAGTGACTAAATCAAGGTGACAGCAAGTGACTCACGTTATGCTGTGATCAGGCAAGGCTTCTCTGTGGAGGCGATATTTACAGAGACATGAATATCATAAAAGACCTAGTAATGTACAGATCTACTCTAAAGGAAGATTATTTAAGGCAGACCAGAAGCTAAGACACGTTTGAAGGTAAGAAGAAACTTGGGGTGTTTGTGAAAAGAGAGAATGAGGCGGCCTGAGAAAGGATTGGGGGAAGAAATGAACTAGAAAAAGGCAGGGCTCAGGCAGTAGAGGACTTGGACAGTTAAGGAGACGAGGCAGAAGCAGCCAACTTAAATGACCTCTTGGCATCTAACTTAAGCAAATGGGGTTACAATCACTAATGAGGTTACAGGGCTGCTTTCTTGGTGGCACAGTGATGGGTCCCATTTTGTGATGTACTGCATTTGAGGTAGTTATGGGAGATCAAAGTGGAGCTCTAGATCTAGAAAATATCTGGGATTCAAGAGAGAGAGGATGAATGACGAATGGATGGAAGCATGCACGATGAAATGAGTGAATAGAGGTGGGGATGAAAACTTGGACTATCAATGTATAAGTAACCTAAAAAGGCAAATCAGGGGAGAAGGGCCAAAGAGATCCCATTAACAAAATACAGGCTTAAAAAGTGTTGTGCAATAACTTCTGGCTCCTCCTAGACTCCTTAGGTTCAAATCTAAGTTCTTCCATTTACTATCAGTGTCCCTGGGAAGATTATCCTTTTGTGCCTAAATTTCACAATTGTGAGCAATTAATAGCACATCAACGGCACCTAGAACAGTGCTGACATGGGTAAATGCCTGTCCATACTATAGTTGTTATACATAACAACCAAGGATCACCTGAAATAACAAGAGATTAACACCCCCTTGGGGAAGTCTGGGAGTCTAGAGAGCAGAAAATGGAGGATTTAGCCTCCAGGGGAAGCAATAAAAGATGGTAGATACATAAATTCTTCCCAATTTATAAAGTGTTGGCCAATTATATTTTTAATACAAATTAAATAATTTAAATAAATAAAAATATGTTGTTGGTTTGAAAAAGAATCAACCAACTGATAATATATTGGAATATACCAGGTCATCGTTTATTTATAATTAATTTTCTTCCCCAAAGTTTGTTTAAGTCAGCCCAATATAACACAAATGGGAACTGTATCAGTCTGTATCTGTCAACATGCATTGGGGGACATTATGCCTTCTCATTCAATGTTTAGCCCTAACACATAAACAGCAAAAAGCTGTGTAGCAATAAACATCTTTGAAAATCTATTGGCTAAGTGGTGCTATCTTATCAGGATTTTTTTCTTTGTTTCATTATTCTTTTATTGTAATCATCTGGGAATTGAAAGCTTGAAACACCAAATCCTTCCTTCCTTCTGTCCTTTATTTATTTATTTATTTTTGTTGGTTATGGAGCTTGAACTCAGGGCCTGGCGCTAACCCTGAGCTTTTGTGTTCAAGGCTAGCACTCTGCCATTTTGAGCCACAGATCCACTTCTGTGTTTTAGGTAGTTAATTGGAGATAGGAGTCTCATGGACTTTCCTGTCTGAGCTGGCTTTGAATTGTGATTCTCAGATCTCAGCCTCTTGAGTAGCTAGGATTATAGGTGTGAGATAACAGTGCCCAGCAGTCTTTCCTTTCAAAGGCAGAAAAGGCTAGACTATCCCAGGATAAAATACATAGAGACTAGGCCAGTCTATTAGAATTATACCTATAATTTTGTATTACTAAATACACTCTAAGGATTTCTAGGACCTCTGTCTTTATAAACATTTGGTAAAGGTAATTTTTTTTGCTTTTATACATCAACACATTTTTACCAACTATAATAGCAACAGTGAAAATGGAAAAGAAGTGAACCACAACTTGGGGCTCACAGATGTCCCCATAAAGATGCAAACATCAGTGGAGGAAGATGCCACTATCTCTGGCGATTTAAGGATCCCAGGTCCCCAGGCAATCATTCCTTGCTCTTCCCTTTGCAAATCTGAAAAATGACAATAAGTAAGAAGAGGAGGTAATGCCTGCTTTCTGAGTATTCTAATCTCATGGCAAGCAATTCAGAAGTACTGAATAAGATGGAAATACTTTCCAGAGGAAGTCACTTCCACTTAAATTGGTGAGCACAGGACTCCTATGTTATCTTGGTTTTGGTTTGTTTTGCTTTAAAAAAAAATAAAATAAAATAAAAGCTTAGGTTCAGCCAAGCACCAGTGGCTCACAACTGTAATCCTAGCTACTAAGGAGGCTGAGATCTAAGGATCGTGGTTCAAAGCCAGCCTGAGCAGGAAAGTCTGTGAAACTTCTCCCCAGTGAAACACCAAAAGGCTGGAAGTGGAGCTGTGGCACAAAGTGGCAGAGCACTAGCCTTGAGCAAAAAAAAAAAAAGCTCCAGGACCTGAGTTCAAGTCCCTGGTAAAAATGGAATTTATGATTTTGTTTTTTGTTTGTTTTTGGGGGGGGTCCAGTCGTGGGGCCTGAACTCTGGGCCTGGGTGCTGTCCCTCAGCTCTTCAGCTCAAGGCTAGCACTCTACCACTTGAGCCACAGCGCCACTTCCAGCTTTTTTCTTTTTTGCTTATGTGGTGCTGAGAAATCGAACCTAGGATCTCAGCATGCTAGGCAAGCACTCTACCACTGAGCCACCTTCCCAGCCCTGGAATTTATGATTTTCATGTCTTATTATCTCTTCTCTTGAACATGACTCTAACAAACACTAATGCAAACACAGAAGTGATACCAGAGCAGGAGAAGGATGGCTCTAGGCCCACTTCTTAGCCTCTCTGAACCTCACACAGTTTTCTCATCTATTCGATCACATCTCAGGGACTGCAGGAAGGAGATGAAAAATAGAACATCTTCAGGATGCTACTCCAACTGTTATCTAAAATATGGCACACAAAAATCTGCAGGCTATATGAGAAGATTTTGGACACAGAAAGAAGAAAGGACCAGCCTAAGTATCATGCTGATGCCAGCCAGAGTCACTTTCTCCACATGCTGTGAAGCATGACTAATTTGTTCAGAATTTCATTGCCTCTCTTATAAAAGACTACAATGTTCTCTCTTTTGCTACCAGGCACAGAACCCTCAAGTGGCCTTGTCTATTTTTTTTAACCAACCCCACTGCCTCTTCCTACCATGTAGGCCTCCACTCCTGATCTATATTGACTTATCAATATACTCACATCATCCACTGAGTTTAAGAAATATCCACAGAATCCACTCCCAGTGACTCTGAATTAAACAGCTGTTAATGTGAGCCATTGTGCTGGGCAGGTCTCAAAATTTGGAGAGCACCCAGAACCTACCTTAGGAAACACTGCTTTGAGTGTTTATTTCTTCTCTTGTTTTTGGCAAGGTCAACATGCATAATTACTTCAATATCTTCATTCTTCTCCAGCCTCAGTATATTCTGAGTGTGCTAAGATGTACACAGATCACAGCCTATTGCTTTCATGCTTTCCCACTGAACACTACCCACCATGTTTACTGAGAACCATGGTGTGTTGTTGTTGGTTATTCTTAGTGAGAACTTAGAATTTTTTGTTAGAGGCCCTGGGTATCATGAGGTAGAGGAGGGCATGGACTAAGACTATACAGGTCTTATATGTCACATAAATAATGTAGGGAAATAAGAGATTTAAAATAGGAGGATGGCATGTTTCATTTACTATGCTAGGAGAATCAACAGTAGATTTGTGAATGTGGAAGTAGAGAAGCTGTTGCTGCCAATAAAAGACTAGATAGTGTTAGACTATGGCGGTGGTGGCAGACTTGAGCAGAAAGGTAAGAATCAGAGCTATATTTTAGAATCAGGCATGATGAAGTCAATTTTTTCTTACATACTTGTGGCAGGGAGTGGTAAGGGATTCTTAATAAAGAGGGATAGGAGTAATCAAATTCTAGCTATGAAAGGAAAAAATAGCCATTCATAGAGCTGGGGAATACTGGAGAAGAAATAATAAATTTAGGAATTCAGATAAGCTGAACTTGAGATTCCTACAAGACAAACACTTGAGCAGAGATATCGTATATGATAAAAGCAACCTGCATTAGTAGAGAAAAGAAAATGATTTCTGTATATCATGTTAGAATAGCTGGCTAACCATTTGGAACAAGATAAACTAAAATTCTGACTTCATGTCATACACTTAGATGAATTCCGTCAGTCATAGATATACTTAAAGAAATAAATGATCATTCCTTCAGAGGGTTTTCTGAAGCAGTGAGCTACTTCATACTACTGTACGAAGATATGAGAGTCCCATGGGCTTCACATAGGTAAAGAGTGTTTTTTGTTGTTTGTTTTTTAAGAGGTTGAAGTTAGGTGATTACAGGAACAAATCCTAAATATTCAATTCAAAACCTGCTTCCATAGAGGTAAATTGATGAAATCCAAACTAAGTAGAAAAATCACAAGAGTTTTAAAATACAAGCAAACTGAATATTTTGAATATTTATTTTATATCTGTTATGTAAAATTAATTAATTGTTATGCTAGGATCTTAGACAACAAAGAAATGTGAATAGTCTCTACTTCCAGCTTATCTGGCTTTGAAATCCAAACAAACAATATCCAAGGATGTTCCATATAATATTGGGAAATCCTATTGTGATTGTTTACAAATGGGGAGAATAGAAAAAAATGTCAAAAGTTAGAAAACTGGAGTTAGAAAATTACTATCTCCATATCCACCCCTTATTTGTGTTGTCCCTCCTCTATTCCATTATTATTCAACTCACTGTTTCAGCCCTGCTCTTCTCGCCCAGCATATGCTTTCCTAATTCTTACTTTAACTCCACCCCTCAAAGAAGTCTTGAAGAACCATCTCACCCACCCTACCCAACTATCCCCCCTAAGAAATGCCCTCATTGCACCTTGTACTTTTTTCCATGACAGTGCTCTTTCCAGGCACTGTGATTTTATAAATGTTCACCAACACCATCTCCTTCTGGTGGGAGCTATGGCTACTCAGGGCTGTGTCAAACTTGGTCACTCTCACTAAAATCTGCTAACACACAGTTCCATGCATGGCTGTTCCATGCATGTCTATTTGATCATACAGTCCTAAGTCAAAGGAATTACCCTCTGTCAGAATTCTAATGGTACAAATGGACTGTCCTTCTATGGCTTCTAACCATGAGAAAGAGACTAAAAAGAATATTCATTGGTAGGAAGTTGCAGATTCTACTTGGGTAACCCATTATTATTTATGATCCTTAAATGTATTAACAAAATCAATTTTCTGCTCAGAATATACTGTCAGACCCACAGATTCTGGTGTGATTAGCTATCTAATAGTTGTATGCTGACTTTCACTGATTCTTGTAGTATAAATCAGACTATGAGTACAGTGCTTCTTGGTCAAAGTCTCCCTTCCTTCATTCTTCCCAATTTTCCTCCTTCCATCCCTACTCTCAAGTTACAAGTTACATTTTTTACATAATGTACATTGGATATATTGGATATAATGACTACATTTGTTCACCATCTGTCCCTCATTGGCTTACCATTCTTTCCTCAATTCTTTATTTTATTTTATTTTTTGTCAGTTGTGAGGCTTGAACTCTGGGCCTGGGAGCTGTCCCTGAGCTCTTCAGCTCAAGGCTAGTGCTCTACTAGCGCTCTACCACTTGAGCCACAGCACCACTTCCAGTTTTCTAGTGGTTTATTGGAGATACGAGTCTCACGGACTTTCCTGCCTGGGCTGGCTTTGAACTGTGATCCTCAGATCTCAGCTTCCTGACTAGCTAGGAATACCGGCACCCAGTTCAATTCTTTTCTTTATTCACCCTTAAAATAGTTACTGATGTTCACTTGTGCTCAGCAGAGCCCCATACTTACTATTTTCCACCTTCTATTCCCCATACTTTCAATTAATTCTCCCCCTCCATTCCTCAAACCAACTCTATTTTCCAATTCTTCATCCATTTTTCCCATGAGGTAACTGCTATGTTACCATCCAGAGTCTATAAAAGTCTAAAAGCAAAAAGCCATTAGATCTTAGTCATCTATGTGCCTTCCTGGGGATCAAACACCATTTTTTAAAAACTGTCACCAAACACTGCCCCACGGCCATCACCAGCAGCCTATCACTGTGCCCTGAGCCTTAGGGAGGAAGAGAAATCCATAGAGAAGATCAGGCCCATTTGCAGCTTCTCCCTTCATCTTCCTCACATAAGGAGTCTGCCTCAACATTTCCAATAATTTTGATCTCTGGTCAACTTTATGAAAGCTACTTTCCAACAGCATCAAAAAGGCAATTCTGTGCTGTGACTAGGAGACATTTGAGAACCATGAGCCAAAGGAAGACTATGACATAACTTAATGAGAATAGCTCTCATGTTGTCTCTACAACATCCCCCTCCCCAGTCAACGTCCCACAAGAGCCCAGTCTCCTTTGGGGTCTGAGCTTAGAAACAAGCTTTATCTTCTCTTGGTTTGCCAGAGAAGGGAATCTGTTATGTGTTATTCTACCTGGCCAACATGTCTAACTACATATACAGAGATTGTGTGTGTGTGTGCGTGTGTGTGTGCGTGTGTGTGTGTGTGTGTGTGCGTGTGTGTGTGTATGTGTGTGTGCCTGTTCTAGGGCTTGAACTCAGGGCCTGGGCGCTGTCCCTGAGCTTCTTTTGCTCAAGGCTAGCACTCTACCACTTGAGCCACTGTACCACTTCTGGCTTTTTCTGTATAAGTGATACTGAGGAATTGAACCCAGAGTTTCATGCATACCAGGCGAGCATTCTACTATTAAGCCACATTTTCAGCCCACTGAGAGATTCTTGAGGCATAATTCTCTTTACTTTCTCTCCAGCACAGCTCCGCCCCAAGCTTCCCTGACATGGGCCATAGTCGGCTTATTTCCTCAGCAGCATCTACACTGTACTTCCAAGCTACACATCCTGGTCTGTGGGTGGCCTTTCTGGCCAAGGATGGACTAGAGATTTTCTGTTACTAATCACAAATGCTTAACCATGTTGTTCTCTGAGAATATTTTAATCTTCTATATATAAGTGATCAAATATTTCTGTACTTGCAAAACACTATTGATTTATTTAATCCAACAGCAAAATATAGTCATCCTGACAAACAATACTACATTGTAACTACACACAGGAAGGTGACATGAAGCAGCAAATGGCTGAGTTTTAGTGCCTTCAGGGGGGGAAAGCACTACTTCGGATTTATTTACTGTTTATTAATAGTCAAGATCACAGATGTTTATTAATAGAGCCAACAGATCCGGTTCTCACAAATGTACAGACCTGATGTCAACGAAAACTCTGAAAAACAATGACACTCCGTGCTATTTTCTAACTCAATAAAACACTTTACACTGGCCAAAAGAGAAAGTATATTAAATTTTTTATTAGTCAACTGAAGCTTGCTGGAAGTCAGTTTTTCTTGCTTCCATTTACAAATCCCATTTATCACTGGGCTGTTTCAGAAGCCCACTGTGAAAAAACATCTTTTCCCTTCAACTACTTGTACATGTCAGCCTAAGGCTGGGGAGCAAGCCTCCTTGCAAAGAAAGAACACAACCACTTACAAAGCTCAGGAAATCTACATCAGTGGTAAACAGTCTGGCGTGCGGAGTGGTCAGGAGTCTTCAGAGAGGACACTGCAGGAGACAGGTGTGCCCAACCCTGCCTTCCAGGAACAACAAAATAAATTCCAACAAAACAAATTCCACCCTCCATCTAGCCTATTGGAGGTGACATTCCTCACAGAGTCCAGAATGGGGATGAGGTTGGTCTGGAAATGAATCACCAGTGGATGAAAAAAAAAAAGCCCATCTTTTGCAAACAAACTGAGCAGGGATATTTGCATGGAGGACTTGGCTTCCTGTGTATTAGTCATCCACCACTGCAAAACAGTGTTTCACACTTTTGAATTGTTGTAACCAAGAATCAAGTCCTGCCCAGTACAGATCCACAGCAGCCTAGCCTACATGCAAGCAGCCAGGCAAGCAAGAGTACATCCATCCTCACCAGCTCATGGATGTATACTGCTCCTTCTCTAAAGGAATTCCCAGACATGGGACAGCCAATTGTTGAAATATATGCAAAATCAGGGTTAAAACATGCTAGTAAAGCCGGGTGAAGGTGGTTCACGCCTGTAATCTTAGCTACTCAGGAGGCTGAGATCTGAGGATCGCAGTTCAAAGCCAGCCCAGGCAGGAAAGTCCATGAGACTCTTGTCTCCAATAAACCACTCAAAAACTGAAAGTGGTGCTGTGGCTCAAGCAGTAGAGCACTGGCCTTAAGCTGAAGAGCACAGGGACAGCGCCCAAGCCCAGAGTTCAAGCCCCACGACCAACCAAAACAAAAAACAAAATAACATGCTATTGAAAAAAAAAAAAGGAGGGCTGGGAAGGTGGCTCAGTGGTAGAGCACTTGCCTTGCATGCCTGAGGCCCTGGGTTCCATTCCTCAGCACCACATAAGCAAAAAGAAAA
>NW_012267278.1:8908426-8923110 GCF_000151885.1 Dipodomys ordii | reverse complement strand
GGAAGTGGCACTGTGGCTCAAGTGGTAGAGTGCTAGCCTTGAGCTGAAGAGCTGAGGGACCGCGCCCAGGCCCAGAGTTCAGGCCCCATGACTGGACCCAAAAAAAAAAAAAAAAAAGAAATAAGGATACAAACAAATAAAAATGTTGCACATGCACACTGGGTAAGCAGAACCAGCACTGTCACGTGTCTCTCAAATTGTACTTGATGTCAATGGATATAGTATCAAACCTTCTGAGCACATGTGTTCCCTATCAACCTTGGCACCTGATGTGTTTATAAGTAGAATGCTTTTGCTCAAAATCGCCCTTTTCTCATGGTGCATACAGAAACATCAGCATCACTTACAATTAGTTAGTGGTGCCTAGGTCTGTCCCATACTCTTTACCCATAGCCTTGCTTCACTAAAAACAAATAACAGTGATCAAAACAAAATACACTCCTGAGATTTGAGACTTGTTAAATTATGGAACTGTAGCCTACAAGTAGAAGCAATGAAAACAACCAATAAGTAAAAAAACAAGACAGTAAATCAGCAGTGCTTTCCTAAACATGCAAAAAGGATATAAAATACGGAATAAAAGGTGTGGTACATTACCCAGAAGCCCAGCTAACGACCGCATGTCCTTCTCCATCAGCCTGTAAATCTCCTCCTCTGAGAAGCGGCCAATGCCGTGGCCGTGCATCTCCCGCTTCACAATTCCTTTGGTTATGTGGCACACGACCCACCTCAGCAGGTTACTGAAGGGACCACCACCGCTAAGAGAGAGCATCTTCCGGGTCTCATTGAGATTGTCCACCCATTGGCAATAAGCTAGCGTCCTGGAATTGTGCAGAAACAAGTTACTACTGGGCAGCAGATACATACCAGCTGCCCAGTCCCTTGTGAGTGAGTTGCTGGGAACTGGGCGCACTCTGGAGGAACTGAACAATTGCAGGTTTTAGTCTGTGAAGCAGATATCAGCACAGGCTCTAGCCCATGCCTAAATGAATGGACTTGGAGAGCAATGATTTTTAAAACCCAGATAACAATGCTATATGTTCCAGTTCTACCAAACCTCGCCTGGCATCCTCCCTCACCCCTCCCCAACCTCTCAGGGCCATGCTTCTACTTTCATTTATGCAATCCCAAAGAAAGCAAGGAGACTCCCATTTTCAAGGTTCAAGGCAGAATCGGGAGGGTGAGTAAAAGTACGCCGATGGCACATGGCAGCAAGCAGCAGCAAATGGGGTACTGGAACCATCCCCTCCACTTTTTGTGAGACAGAGTCTTGCTCTGTAGCCCTGGTTGGACTGGTATTCTCCTGCCTCACTGCCACCCCCAAGTGTCAGGATTACAGGCAGGTACTACCATGCCTGGCTCATTCTCTTCTTGAATAAAATAATGGTCCCATAGGTATATGAGCTGTGCTAATTTAAGTTGTACATTCCTATTTTGTACACACTGTGTATCTATTTTATACTTCTTGATATGAGAGGTAGTTTTTTTTTGGTAAAACCTTTCTGTCTCTTTGGTAGAGAATTAAGTAAATGATACATCTGTCCATGGTTATTCTGCAGACTATAAATTTTATGTAAGTGATTTGCTCTCCTAAAAATCAACTCTCCATTTCAGGTTGTATTCAAGAAGAAATACAAATAGCACAGGATCATGGCTGATTTACTTTTTGATCTAGGTGGTGCTTGAGGCAAACCCATCCATCCAAGAGGACCTATGTAACATGGACAGTTAAACAGCTACATGCTGCCCACGAACCTGGGGGCTCAATTCTCACACCTTTGCTGTTGCCTTCTGAACCTGTGCAACTCCAATAATGTCTTCATGGATAATAGTGTTGATAAGCAGGAATGAAAGAGAAC
The DNA here is from genome assembly GCF_000151885.1 of Dipodomys ordii. NCBI lineage: Eukaryota > Metazoa > Chordata > Mammalia > Rodentia > Heteromyidae > Dipodomys > Dipodomys ordii. Next base: position 8,921,251 of record NW_012267278.1, on the reverse strand, counting down.
GTGGTTGAGAGAGTACAAGTAGAAGATTTTCTAGCTTCTGAGAATGGGATGGGGGAGGGGAAATGGTAACTACTATTCCTCAGATAGGCTAACAGAGCAGTGATGGCCATGTGGAAAAAATCAGAAATGTGGAAAGTATTTTTAGAGAGATAATAATAAATTGTAACAACAAAGCCAGGAGCTAGTGGCTCATACTTGTAAATCTTAGCTTATGAGGATCCCAGTTCAGACACAGCCCAGGCAGGAAAATCCATAGCACCCTTATCTCCAATTAATTACCAAAAAATCTGCAAATGGAGCTGTGACTCAAGTGGTAGAGAGCCAGTCTTGAGTGGAAAAGCTAGAGACAGTGTTCAGGTCCTGAGTTCAAACACCAATGAAATGCTATTTTCTACCTTAAGAAAAGGGGGGACAGGGACTGGAAAAGTGGCTTAGTGGTAGAGAGCTTGTCTAGCATGCATGAAGCCCTGGGTTTGATTCCTACATACCACATAAACAGAAAAAGCTGGAAGTAGCACTGTGGCTCAAGTGGTAGAGTGCTAGCCGTGAGCACAGAGAGGCTCAGGGACAGTACCCATGCCTTGAGTTCAAGCTCCAGGACTGGTAAAAAAATAAATAAAGGGGGGAATGGGGTTGTAATGTTTATCATTTTATGTACTTCTGTCCATTTAGATTCTCTCCTTAGGGACAAAAATGAAACTGTTTCTCTAAATTATTTTAACATTCCTAATTTTTACTGAAAATTCCTATAATCAATTTTAATATACTATCTATCCTTCAGTCATATATAACTCTTCTTTATTAACTGTTTAAAATAATACCTATAGATCTTGTTAGTGTAGATTTCTTCTTTTCTATTTTTCTTTTTTTTTTTTTCTTTGTAACTCAGGATGACCTGGAACTCATAATCCCCAAGCCTCAGCCTCCCAAATTCTGGGATTACACATGTGAACCATCATGCCTAGCTTAGTCAAGAAAACGAATTGCTGGGGGGGGGGGCCTGGGAAAGTACATTGCAAAGGTGATTAGTATGTACAGTCAGAACATTTGGGCTTTTTTGAACCTCTTTTGGAGCATTTTGAATCTTTTTTTATATAAAATATCACATTCATTCTGATAGGTTCCAAATAGACATGAAAACTATTTTTCTACTTGTTCTTTGTTCACACCTGCAATAATTAGGGTGGCTATTTTCATATTTTAGTAGAATAATTCAGTACAAAGATTCTTATTGTTCTAGATCTAAATCCACAATAAAGTGGATACATGCTGTTGATGATTTGAGAAGTCAATAATCTGAGGATAAAACTCAATCACGCTGGGGCTGGGAAGATGGCTCAGTGGTAGAGCGCTTGCCTTGCATGCCTGAGGCCTTGGGTTCGATTCCTCAGTAACACATAAGCAAAATGAAAAAAGCCGGAGTGGCACTGTGGCTCAAGTGGTAGAGCGCTAGCCTTGAGCTGGAGAGCTGAGGGACAGCGCCCAGCTCAAAGTTCAGACCCTACGACCGGACCCCCAAAAAAAAAACCAAAACTCAATCACACTGAATTGAGAATGACCACATAAAAATAACATTTAAGAAGTATCCAAAGTGTAAAAGTGGAGAACATGTGGCCTCTAACCTGACAGGTTGAAATGATGAAAATAAATTCTCATCAGGCTGATCACACAGGCTTTATCGTCAGCATCACTGAAGAAGAAACAGAAGTTCACCAGGCATCAGGAAGAAGGTACATGCAAAAGAACACTGGCTGCTTGTGGCCTGGATAACTCCAGTGTGAGTGGGATACAGGTGCGCACGAGGAAACTTGGAAGAGATGAGGCAACCCATGGCAAAGGTCATGTCATGGCAGGCCTGAAGAATGCTTCAATCACTTTTATTTCCAACAGGGAGATTAACTATTACAAAGATTTAAGCAGACAAGAAACATAGGCAGATTTGTGGCAATGTGGTTGGTTGGAAGACAATGTCAAGGCCAGGTAAGAAACAGTACACTGACAAAGGTAACAAGAAAAGTGATGCTGAATAGGATCTGTGTGAGAGAGATGCTGAAGTAGAAGAACAACAGTCTACGCTCCAATGGACTTAAGAAACAATTAGGTATTTCCCCTCGTAGACTACTGATTTCAGTGGCTAATTCCACTAAGTGATATAGAAACAAATCTGGGCAGTAAAAGATAAACTAGCAGGTTGCTTCTGAAGATTCCACTGAACTTAATTGACAGGAGACAGGCTTAAACTCTAGATGGAGAATTGCTAAGAGCATGTTTGTGGTAGTTTAAATCCTATTTTTAAAAAAGGACTAAGAAGTTGTTAGAGGGGCTGGAAACGCGGCTTAGCGGTAGAGTGCTTGCTTAGCATGCATGGAGTCCTGGGTTTGATTCCTTAGTACCACATAAACAGAAAAAGCTGGAAGTGGAACTGTAGCTCAAGTTGTAGAGTGCTAGCCTTGAGCACAGAGAGGCTCAAGGACAATGCCCAGGCCTTGAGTGCAAGCTCCAAGAATGGCAAAAAAAAAAAGCATTGTTAGATGTTATTAGGAAATAAGAAGGGTCTTGGACTGGAAATGGGGCTCTCTCTTTTTCTGAGATGGGGGAAAAAAGGGTGTTGAAAGGAATGAAGAGACATATGTTTAGAACTCCTACATGATGACTTCTATTTCCTCCATGGAGCAGGAAATGTACAAGTGAGCATGTGCAGAAGGTGAGGATGTAGTAAGCAATGGTAGAGAGTAGAAGGCAGTGGGAAAGCCAGCTGCTCTGGGCCCCACAACCTAACAATGAGGACACTCCATCGGTGCAAAGCTGTGAGGTCCTCTAGCTACAGCAGCAGCTTGAACATAAAGCACAGAAAAAGAAAAACTGGCTTCATTCAGAATTTTTCAGCAAGAAGTAACTTCATGGCATGTTCTTCCTTTCTCTTCTTCCTTGCTCTGCTCTTCCATTTCTTTTCTCTTTCTCTTCCTGCACACAAGATTGTGGCTCAGTGTAAAGGCCAATGAAAGCTAGGTAGGATTTTTAAGGATTGAACACAGTACAGTGTGCATCAACTTTAAATACCAAATGGGTGCATCATCGATTCTTCCGTCAGTTACAACAGATGGAAACTGTCATATTGTGCATGCTTCCACATCATTACAAGCAAGAATACATCACCCCACTGAAACCACTCCCATCCAAGTGAACAATTATCTCCTTATATATTCAAATACATGATCTTCCATTCTTGGGCCAGTACCTGGGCTTGAATGCAAAGCTTCACACTCTTGCTAGACTTTCTTTATCATGTTAAGTGACACTCTACCATGCCTCCAGCATTCTGCTGGTTAATTGGAAATAGTCTCTCAGACTTTTCTGCCCAGGCTGGCTATGAACTGATATCATCCAGTTCTTAACCTTGGACTTCCCAGCCTCTACAACTATGAGGAATAAATTGTCCTTTACAAGACATCTAGTCTATGGTATTCAGTCACGGCAGCCCAAATGGCCTAAGATGCTCTCAAACTCCTCCTTCTTGTCTCTAAAATGTCTACAGATGCTGCCCCTTTGCTGGACAGCCTAGCTTTCCCATCACCAGCTCCTTTATCAGCCACTCCACTAGTCCCTCGACTGTCATGACATCACCTCATCCCCCGAAAAGCTTTCTCTTATTTCTCCAGCAGGTGCTTGGTGCTTTCCTGGGTTCCTTAAACTCTGCTCAGAAATGACCATCACAAAAACTTGACATCTCTGCCGGCCCATGAGCCATTTGAAGACAGAGACATGATGTCTGGTCACTGACAGTCATTCATTTCATTTGCTAGAGTATGAATTATTGATGGAATAGAAAGAAAAGGCTTTGCTGTGAGTCAACTCAGGATAAGTAGTGTTTCTAAGGGATGATACATACTTAAAGTAGAAAAAATGGAGACAGAAGTGGCTAAGGAAGATGAAGAAGGGACAGTCACTCTTATCTTGGGGAATTCCTGGCTCTTCCTTCCCTCCTGGGAGGAAGTTGGCTGCACAGAGAATCATGAATTATTAATCAGAGAGGGTGAAAAGGGCCAATGGAGAAAGTGTACTGGGCAAGTCAATTAAAGTATTTATCATTCAAGAGTCTATTTCAGGAATTTGAGATATTCATTTTCCCTGTTGCAACTAATGTATCTGACCTCTCCTTCAAAAATGGGATCAAAGAGTATTTTTAAAAAAATTATCATAGAAGAATAAAATCCACTCAAGCTTTTTAAATGATCATGAAGGCAAAGAAATGCTAATGCCTGGTGTTTTAATGAAGATATCTCTCAGAGTACTTCTTTGTTTTTGTTTTGGACATTATTGGCGATTGAACTTAGAGCCTTGTGCTTCTTAAGCATTGCTCTACCACTTAAGCTACACTCCCCATCTTAATGCTATCTCTTATTATAACCTAATATGATGCCAGGCCCATGATAGAAACAAATATTACATGTAGAAAACTGCCAACCATGGCAAACTGTTGAGTCTCAGAATGTGGGCTCTCCACTCAGGAGAATGTCTTTCTCATGTGGGCATACCTCCCTGCCGTCTTTTGCTGGTACTCTAACTACTTGTTAGAAGATGTAGGAGTTGATGGGAGATTTGTTTTGTTTTGTTTCACAAAACAAGCCCTTCCAAACGAGAGCCTTATGAAAGCTTAAACTAGATAAGGAAGAATGGGGAAAAAAAGAAAAGAAAATATCCATTCAGTTAGAATTGGGGTATATGTCTTGGCTTGCTTTCATTTATTTATTTTTAATTATGTGTGTGTGTGTATCTGTCTATCTATGTGCGTGTGTGCATGCTCATGCGGGGCTCATGCATGCACACACACCACAGTACTGGGATTTTTAATGCAGGCTCTGGGCGCTATCTCTTAGCTTTTTCTGCTCAAGGCTAGTGCTCTACCACTTAAGCTACAGCTCCACATTCAGCTTTTTGGTAATTAACTGGAGATAAGAGTCCCACAGACTTTCCTACTCAGGTTGGCTTCAAACTAGGATTTCAGCTTCCTGAGTAGGAGGATTACAGGCATAACCCACCAGAACTTACGATCCTCTTTCGTCAGTCATCTTACGAAAGCAATTCATCTCTCAGTTATTGAAACTACATAAAAGCCAAGCATGGACTGAGGATAGAGCTCACTAGTGGAGTGCTTGCTTAGCACAGCAGGAATTAGGTTTCAATCCTCAGTTGTTGTTGTTTTTTTAAAATAAAAGACCAGGCTAACAATTAATTAATTATGGCTAAATTAGAGCAAATTTGAATTCACTAGCCTAATGTTTTTCTGAGTTAAAATATTATGACTAGGTAACCTGTTGACACCAGGAATACTTTATAAAAGAAAGTAGTACATTACTGATGTCCACAAGGGGGCAGAATGTCACACTACAGCAGAAACTACAGTTACCAAAAATCAATTTCGTTCCAGTCTCTTAGGGATCCTTTTATACCAGTTTCTCCTCATCAGCTCTAACTTAAACATTCAGCAGAGCAAAGGGAATAAGAAAAAGCAGTCCTCCTCATCTTCAGCAATAATCTTTACAATGTACAAAGGCATGTGCATAGATTTCAAATGTAAATAAGTATGCTTAGTTGAGCAGAACTAAGATAGAGCTCCATAGTTATGCAATGTCATATAATTATTGCATAATAAAACAATCCTGAAACTCAAGTTAATTAAACAATAAATGCAATGGGTTTATTGGATATCCTTTACCACTGTGAGTACAGGCACAACCTAGAAGTTCAATGATTGTCAGAATGTTAGACGATCTCACAGGAAAGTTTAGTATTTCCCCACATATTGAGGTCAGTTATCTATGCTGGGCCTGGCTTCCACAGGTGGACATTTTGTGTTTGGTCACTGGAGCCAGAAGGGAAAGGAGGAGAAAAGTATCCATGAATTCTTTGCTCGGGACTTAGAGCTCTTAGGAAAGTCTCTTCAGGATCTTCTCAAAGCAAAACTCTGACCAAAGGCTTAGGAATCTCAAGGAACAGACAAAGGTTTATTTTCCTTCTTATTATAGAAACAAAAGGGAATTGGAGGAATTAGAAATACTATTTGAAAGTTAAATATTTGCTTTCCAATCCAGACCTGTCCTTCACCTTTACAAGTAGATAATGAAAGCTAACCTTGCATAAAAAGTATCTTTCTAGGGGCTGGGAAGGTGGCTCAGTGGTAGAGCCATGCAGGCATGAGGCCCTGGGTTCAATTCCTCAGCACCACATAAGTAGAAAAAAAAGCTGGAAGTGGTGCTGTGGCTCAAGTGGTAGAGCGCTAACCTCAAAGTGAAGAGCTGAGGGACAGCGCCCAGGCCCAGAGTTCAGGCCCATGACCGACCAAAAAAAAAAAAAAGTATCTTTCTAGCCAGGTGCCGGTGGCTCATGCCTGTAATCTAGCTACTCAGGAGGCTGAGATCTGAGGATCAGGGTTCAAAGCCAGTCCAGGCAAGAAAGTCCATGAGACTCTTATCTCCAATAAACCACAAGAAAACCACAAGTAGTGCTGTGGCTCAAGTGATAGAGCTCCTGCCTTGAGCTAAAGAGCTGAGGGACAGAGCCTAGGCCCAGAGTTCAAGCCCCACAACTGACAAAAAAAAAATCTTTCTAATTAAAAAGTGAATTCAAGAAATAAAATTATACTTAGGGGAATATATATTTTGAAATATATATGTAATATATACATATATATAGCAAATCAAGAAGTGTATGATGCATAAAATGAAGATCCGTCTCTACCAAAATACCACCCACCAATTGTTTCTCCCTCCTCACTACATCTTCAGCCTGCAGTTCCTCACAGTTGGGCACTGGTGTGGACAGAGATGGGGTGGGTAGTCCATGAACTTTTACAAGGCAATAAAAACATGTAATATGACACACATGCTCAGAGCAAAAGGCACTGCCATGTGGGAGATGGGAATTTTGCTGAATCAGAAATTTTCTAGCCACAATATGTATTTTTGAGACCATAAAGAAATTAACAAGTTGATGGGGCTAGGAAGGTAGCTCAGTGGTAGAGCGCTTACCTTGCATGCCTGAGGTCCTGGGTTCGATTCCTCAGCACCACATAAGCAAAAAAGAAAAAAGCTGGAAGTGGTGCTGTGGCTCAAGTGGTAGAGCGCTAACCTTGAGCTGAAGAGCTGAGGGACAACGCCCAGGCCCAGAGTTCAGGCCCCACGACCGGACCCCCCCCAAAAAAATTAACAAGTTGTGACCAAATTACTAATTTAAAAAATAGGATTTTCGGGGCTGGGAAGGTGGCTCAGTGGTAGAGCGCTTACCTTGCATGCAAGAGGCCCTGGGTTTGATTCCTCAGCACCACATAAGCAAAAAGAAAAAAGCCGGAAGTGGCGCTGAGGCTCAAGTGGTAGAGTTCTAGCCTTGAGCTGAAGAGCTGAGGGACGGTGCCCAAGCCCAGAGTTCAGGCCCCACAACTGGACCCCCCCCAAAAAAATAGGATTTTCTTCTTTCAGGCAGCTGACTGTGCTAATTCTCTATATTAATGAACCCATTTATCAAATGATAAATGGTTTTGGTGAACCTTATCAAAAGAAGGCATGAGGATCGAGGTGGCCTTACACAAGCTCTTCATTTCTCTGCATTACTGCAGAGCTGGATCTAGAACTTGGCTATCAGGTGAGATGGCCTCAATCCCACAAGCTTCTTCCCAGAAGTCAATTAAGTCATACAGAGCCATGGTGACTCCTCTACTCAGAGCAGATCGGAAGCAGCTCTCCATAGGCATTGTATGGAAAACACCCAAGTTCCTTCTACTAGTCTAGTCTCCACACTGATCTGCACATCTTCACCCTTATCCTAGACCCCTCCCACCTCAGCCCTCCTTCACTTCTGCAGCAAGTGGAGAGAGAAAGTAGAGAGCCAAAGGTGAGAACAAGAAAAGAGGCAGTTACTTGAAATGTCAGAGACAGGAACAGAAAGTTTTCCCTCTAGAAAGAAAGCAGAATGGATGAAAGAGGCAGAGGATGAAGAACAATCTTCTACAATTCATGTCCCACAGTGAGTATCTCCCAGTGGGAAGGAGGTGATTAGTAAGCTCCTGGATGGTATCTAGTCTAGAAGTAGCAATTATACCAAAAGTATGGGCTTAACAATTCTTCATTAAACCTTTGGGACAAAAATCAAATGAATTAAAATCAGAGAAAAACTTTTTCCCAATTATCAGAGTGTTGAGAAAGGGGCAGATATGCCAGAAACTGGATGAAAGCAAGAGAAATGAGTTTGCAAAGCAAGAAGATCTTGACCCACAAGCAGAACTGGGCAAGTCATCACCACAATTGTGCTGTTTCACATTGGAGGACTCCAAGCTCGGCATTGAACAATAAGGGCAAAGGAACTGCAGAAACCATATGCTATACAATTCACAGAGAGTGGTTATTTCAGGAACACTGACAGCAGCACCACAAGAGTTATGTAATTGATGTCACCTAGGCACTGGATCTTGACTTAGTCTTCCATCCCTCCTTTGGATATTTGATGGAATAGTGAAAGTCAGCCCTGCCTATTGGTGAAGGAAGAATCCTGACCTCAGGCAACTAAAATATCTCCCTGTTCTAGGAAAGTCACAGTTTAGATCAAAAGCCCAGAAAACTTCAGTGCATACACTGTGAAGCCCTTCCATTTTTAAATGGTTGGAAAATAATCAAAAGAAGACTATGTTGTATTAAATGGAATTTATGTTTCAATGACCACAATCTAGTTGAACCATGCATAAGCAGGCTTAGTCACTGGCTTATACTCCTTGGCTGCTTGAGTAATAAAATGGCAGGGTGTAGCAGCAGCCACAGAGGCATACGGCCCACAGAGCCTATGCATTTTGTTAGTTGGTTCAATGCAGGAAATGTCTCTCAACCTCTTATCAAGACAGCCAGAAAGAACAGCTGTCACTATGACCAGGAGTCAGTCAGTTTTCTCATCCTAAGTATTTAAGTCCTGAGTATTTAACAGAAAACTGAGAGGGTGGGAAGAAACATTGAAAGATGGAACCGAACATGGGCTCCCTCCTTCAGTGAGGGGATAGGCCAGTAAAAGGGGACTCACCAGTAAAAGTGCTCCTCCACCAGCTTCGTCACCGCTCGCGACACAGCTCTTTCATGAGGGCCAAGGTTTTTGTTTAAATTCACTCCAAGTTTCTCTTCCAGAAAGTCAATTATGAATTCTGTGCCAGAAACTTTTTCATTATTATATTCAATCCAAGGCATTTTCCCTTGAGCAGAGAGTTTTCCACCAAAATAGTTCTAAACAGGGTATTTTTTTTAAAAGGAAAAAACAATGTTATAAGTTAAATTTCACAGTTTGATTCACACAAACATTCAAGCCTTAGGTGTAATAGTGTGTGTACTATTTAAGAAAATGACCTCGGCATATAAACTCTTTAAGAAAATAAATGACTACTCTAACAAAAAAAAAATTTTAACCGAAATTAAAATATCAGTTTAACTTTACTCCCATAGATTTTGTCAAGAGCCAGGATTGGGGGCAGGGGAGGAGGGGGCAGGGGAAATAGGAGAAGTTAAAGCTGATCTTCATTGAAGTCATTCTAGTTATCATCTACAAACTATCCAAAAATGTAAGAAGTGAAGACAGACTATAAGGAAGCTTGTCCCAACTAGGTTACTAAACAAAGAACTGCTTTGAAATCTGGTGTTAAACCGGATGCCACTACACTGCAAAAAGGCAGGCCAAAAATTAATACACAGTATACCGAAGTGTTGCAACAGGCTCCACTGGAGAGATTCTTTAAAAATGCAGGCTCCAGCTGGGTGCTGGTGGCTCATGCCTATAATCCTAGCTACTTAGGAGGTTGAGATCTAAGAATCAAGGCTTGAAGCCAGCCTGGGCAGAAAAGTTCATGAGATTCTTATCTCCAAATAATCACTAAAAAGGGCTGGAAGTGGAGGTGTGGCTCAAGTGGTTAAATTCCAGCCTTAAGTGAAAAAGCTAAGGAACAGCATTCAGGCCCTAAGTTCAAGCCCCAGGACCAGCACACACACACACACACACACACACAAGGTAGATCATAGATAGATATATAGATACATATATCGCTAGACAGATATAGTTGAGAGATGAGAGAAGACAGACAGATAGAGTAGGTAAATAGAATAGGTTTAGAAGGGGTAAGCACACCCTCCTAATGATCTCTATAATAGACTTGGTCTTCACAGGGATTTTGTGTCCTGCTGCACCATTTACAAACTTATTAAAAGCTGCTCTGGCCAGGCGCCGGTGGCTCACACCTGTAATCCTAGCTAATCAGGAGATTGAGATCTGAGGAGCGCAGTTCAAAGCCAGTCAGGGCAGGCAAGTCAGTGAGACTCTTATCTCCAATAAACCACCAGAAAACCGAAAGTGGTGCTGTGGGTCAAATGGTAGAGTGCTCACCTTGAGATGAAGAGCTGAGGGACAGCACCAGCCCCACGACAGGAAAAAAAAAAAATGCTTCTCTGATATGGCAGATAAGGGGTTAGGCTTCAGGTAAACACATATCTGAAGCAGTGAGCATTTAATCTGAAAGAAAATAAGGAAAGAATAGAACAGCCAGCTGCTGCAGCCACAGCAAGCAGCAGGATTCGCACCACGAGTGGGAGAGTGCATTTGAGCTTGAAAGCAGCTACGTAGAAGTTGACTCTTCGTGTTTGAACCCCGCTTGCCCAATGCTGTCATGCGTAAGAGAAGTAATCGAGTCGAGGGTGATGATGGAAAGAAAGGGAGCTTCTGCGTGGCAAATCTCTTCCTTCGATGTACGTCCCTCAGTGACATACACTTCTTAGCGCTGCCTGCCAACACCCAGCTAAACAATCGTCTTCTAAATCTGATCTGATGCATTTAGCTTAGTCAAGCCTTGTCCGTGTTTATGGCTATTTTCCCTCTCTTGCTGGCTTAGCAATCCTGCATACTCTTCTCCCTGTTTCTCCTTCCAGATTTACACCTGGCAGACAGACCAGTTCCTAGTCATCAAGACCCCTTCCTGTTCCCAAACATCTCATGGCCACCCTGATTCTCACACAAACACTGCAAGTCCAGTGAGTGCTCCTCCATGGCGCTCCCCCAGGCCCCTTACCAAGCAGGAACTGTGTCATCTTACCCTAGCACTGCCCTAATACAATGCCAGCTTCTCTTCCACACGGACTCTATACGCCACAGGAGTCAGGAGTGGGAGGATCACATCCTATGAGGACAGCCTGCCAGCTGGTCTAGGACAACACAAGAAGGCCACCTGCTGCCTCTTTGTAGGAGCCTAAAGGCAAACCCCAGAGCAGTGAGTGCCATTTGGAGGAATAGCAGCAAGCTGAAAGATTGGGCCACAGTGTCTGGGGAATATCTACAACTCACCTCTTCCCCTTCCTAAACTTCCTTCAGGACACACAAACCACTGTCCCGGCTTTCACGCTTTCCCTTACAAATCCCCAAACAAGGAATATGAAATCCTAAGAAAAGGAGCTCTCAAACCAAATTAGACACCGGAGGAATATAACTACCACAAGAGAAAGGTAACCTGTTGAATATGTACAATGTGAGGCAGAGTCACTCACAAAGCAAGAGATGATGGAGAAGTCACACAAATCAAGAGCAATATGAAGAAAAAAGTTAAAAAAAAGAACACAATAGGGGGCTAGGAAGGTGGCTCAGTGATAGAGTGCTTGCCTTGCATGCATGAGGCCCTGGGTTCGATTCCTCAGCACCACATAAGCAGAAAAAGCCAGAAGTAGGGCTGTGGTTCACGTGGTAGAGTGCTAGCCTTGAGCTGAAGAGCTGAGGGGCAGAGCCCAGGCCCAGAGTTCAGGCCCCATGATCGACCAAAAAAAAATAAAAAAGAACAAAATAGATGAGATAAATAGGATGATGATGGATATAAAAACAGAACAGAGAAGAGCTGAAGAGTAGAGGACACTGATGAGAGAAATCAAAGCAGAGGGTCTGAGATCCAGACAGCAGGGAATAGAAAAAACAAGAGGAATCTGAATTAGCACTAAATAAAAAAAAATATTTAAAGAAAACTGATCATTAAATTTCCCAGAGATGGAGGACTCAGATTAAAATAAAAGAGTTTATAAACAACCAGAGGATACATAAACACCCAAAGTAAGACACATTAGAGTCAAAAGAATGTTAAGCTTGGGGTGTGTGTGTGTGTGTGTGTGTGTGTGTGTGTGTGTGTGTGTGTGTGTGCTGATATGAGGTTTAAACTTGTAGCCTGGCTGTTTGTGCCTGAGTTTTCTTTCTTGTTTTGTTTTTTGTTTGTTTGTTTTGATTGTAGGGCTTGAACTGGGAGCCTGGGTGCTGCCTCTGAGTTTTTATGTTCATGGTTAGCACTCTACCACTTTCAGCCACAGCTCTACTTCCAGTTTTCAGGTGGTTATCGGAGATGAGTCTCACAGACTTTCCTCTGGCTTTGAAGTGCAATCCTCAGATGTCTGCCTCCTGAGTAGCTAGGATTGCAGGCGTGAGCCACCAGCATGACTCCCTAAACTTTTTCATTCAAGGCTAGCACTCTACCACTTAAGCCACAGCTCCACTCCCAGCTCTTTGGTGATTAATTGGAGATTGCAATCCAGGCTGACCCAAGCATAAAGTGAAATCTTATCTCAAAAATAATCAATGCAAAAAGGTAGTGGTATAGTGGCTGAAATGTTACAGTACCTGCTTAGTAAGCACAAGTTCAATACATCAGTACTACAAATAGGTAGGCAGGTAAGTGTGTAGGTACATGCATAGGTATGTAGGTATGTAGGTACTCAGGCAGGAGGAAGGAAGGAAGGAAGGAAGGAAGGAAGGAAGGAAGGAAGGAAGGAAGGAAGGAAG
>NW_012267278.1:8899633-8908376 GCF_000151885.1 Dipodomys ordii | reverse complement strand
GAAGGAGGGAGGGAGGGAGGGAGTTGGGGATCTTAAGAGCAATCAATATAGAAAAAAAAAGTGGGAGTTGTTTTAAATTATAAGAAAAAATTATCCATTAGAAAGCAAGAAGTTAATAAAACAAAAATATTAAAAATTAAAGTAAGTCCTTACAAAATAATAATTATAAGCATAAGTGAATTAAAATGCATCAATTAAAAGTTTTTAGATTCAGTATAAGTAATGCATTTTCTATGTGAAACAAAGCCACAAAATGAGAAATAAAATGAAGAAAGATATCCTAAGCAAATATGAATCAAAAGAAAGCTGGAGCATCTATACTGGTATCTCATAATACAGAATTCAAATTTTAAGAAATCATAAGGGACCATGATGGAAACTACCTATTGGAAAAAGAAATACAAGAGTAAAAACATGCTCTTCCATATTAATCATATGACTTCATGTATATAAATATGTAAAGTAAGAACTAATAGCAGGACAAGGAAAAGAGATAAATTGACAAAGACTTGAATGTTTTTAATTAGCCCTTTTAGAAACTACTAAAATGAGTAGACAAAAACAAACAAGTTTTTTTAACAAAGAATAGAAATAAACAAGGTCTAAATAATAACCAAGCATGTTCAAGCTAGTAGATATATAAAGAAGTCTATACTCTATGTCTATATCATATAGAATTACTTAGTTGCTTTCAACATTTGAAAAATGTAACTACACACTAGGCCAAAGCCTCAATGAATTCTAAGGAATCAACATCACAGACTATCTTCTCTGAACATAAAATGTAAAAATCAAAGCTTTAAATGAAATGCCTTAAGGCTAGAACTTGGTTAAAAAGGAAAACATAAGGGAAAATCTTTCAAAATACTTAGATTTGAATGAAAAGGAAAGAAAACATGCTGAGTTTGTGAAACAGAGTTCAAGCATTCCTCAGAGGAAACTATAAACCTTTAAACACATTTTCTGCCCAGTGTGTGTGTGTGTGTGTGTGTGTGTGTGTGTGTGTGTGTGTCCTGGAGCTTCAATTCAGGGCCCGGGTGCTGTTTGAGTTTTTTTTGCTCAAGGCTATTGCTCTACCACTTGAGCCACAGGTCTACTTCTGGCTTTTTGGTAGTTTATTGTAGATAAGAGTTTCAAAGACTTTTCTGCCCAAGCTGGCTTTGAACCACAATCCTCAGATCTCAGCCCCCTGAGTAGCTAGGAGTGAGTCATCAGTGCCCAGTTCTCTCCCTTGGCTCATTCTTTTTTTTTTTGTTGGTCATGGGGCCTGAACTCTGGGCGTGGGGGCTGTCCCTCAGCTCTTCAGCTCAAGACTAACTAGCTAGCACTCTACCACTTGAGCCACAGCATCACTTCTGGCTTTTTCTGCTTATGTGGTGCTGAGGAATCGAACCCAGGGTCTTATGCATGCAAGGCAAGCACTCTACCACTGAGCTACCTTCCCAGCCTCTCTTGGCTCATTCTTTAAGGCAGCAATGAATAAGTAAGTGTTTCTCTGAAAGCCTCTTGAACAAAACCCAGGAAAGCTGATAATATAGACAAAAATCTGTCTGGTGCCTACTGGGTCCTTTAACCCCAGATTAATGAAGAATAAAATACAACACCTTCATGAATAAAATCTACAGAAAAGCAATGCATGAGGCATTGGCACATTCAACTTTATCAACAGCTTCTTAGAAGACCTATCAAAACCACCATCAACCAAACGATATTCTATGTTAAAGGAAAATATAGCCTTGAATCCCTGAAAAAGCCTATTGATCCTTGCCAGGTATGGTGGTTCAAGCCTGTAATCCTAGCAAAGAGGCAAAGATCAGGGGACTCTTAGTTCAAGGCCATCCCAGGTTTAAATGTTAGCAAGACTTGAGCTCAACCCACTGCTGAGTGAGGTAGCATGAGCCTGTTATCCCATTAACAAGGAAAGCACAAATAGGAGGTCACAGTTTAAGTTTAGGCCATCCCAGGCACAAAGTATGACTCTATTTTAAGAAAATAACTGATGTACTAAGAGACTGGCTAAGGGGTTAAAGTGGTAGAATCCTGTTTAGCAAAAGTTAAAAACAGATGTTTTTAAAAAATAAAATAAAATAGAACTAAACAGGGACTGGAGGCTTAGGTCAAGTGGTAACGCAATTGACTAGCAATTGTGAGGCCCTGAGTTCAATCTGTAGTACTGAAAAAAAAAACCACCCTAGAATTATATCTCTATCTTACGAAGAACTAGGCACTATTACTTTCAGACCTACCTCTTCTGGCATCCACTTGTGTGACATTAATACTTCCCCCTCTAACTGATGCTGTCACTGAGAACCAAACATATTTGCAGACAAGTACCTGGTATGGTAAGTCAGCCATCCTTAAATAAGTTTCCATTTTCAAACAGAAAGGAGACAAACTGGGAACACCATTGTTAGGTCTTGCAAACTGATGCAAAATAATAGCATCTTTGGAGTCAAGCTCTTGCTGTTTCCTGTCAAAAACCAAACAGAAATAAAGAACAATCTGCTCATTACACATCCAGTTCCCTTAGTTCTTAAGGGGACCACAACCTGCAGGGTACTTAAGAGTACCCAGTACTTAAGAAGATGGATGCTTAGTCAAAACTCCAAAGGGATCACAGCTCTGGTACCACCATGGCCCCAATGGATCAGAAAACTAGC
Organism: Dipodomys ordii; assembly: GCF_000151885.1. NCBI lineage: Eukaryota > Metazoa > Chordata > Mammalia > Rodentia > Heteromyidae > Dipodomys > Dipodomys ordii. The sequence continues at coordinate 8,905,716 of NW_012267278.1, read as the reverse complement.
TTAAAATCAACCTGCTTCTGTTACCTGTAGCCTACAGACAGGAAGACTATTTTCCACCTCTTCTCCAATATCTATGTCCTGCCAGGGACAAGAGAGATAGACAAAATATGTCTAATGTTTAATATGTGTCACACATGACTGAGTTTCAAAAGTATTATCTTAGCCACGTGCCAGTGGCTCCTGCCTGTAATTCTGGCTCAGAAGGCTGAGATCTAAGAATCCTCCGATCTCAGTTCAGAGCCAGCCTGAAAAGGAAAGGCCATGAGACACTAATTTCCAGTTAACTATCAAAAATCTAGAGGTGGAAGTATTTCTCAAGTGATAAAGTGCTAGCCTTGAGCAAAAAAAAACCTCAAGGACAGCACCCAGGCCCCAAATTTAAGCCCCAAAGACCAGCACACACACACACACACACACACACACACACACACACACACACACACACACACAAGTATTGTCTCATTTAATCTCCCAATAACCTTATAACGTAGTCACTACTTTTATACGTGTTTCATGGATGAGAACTTTGGTGTACAGAGAATTAACTTACCCAAAGTTACATTGCTAGTAAATAAGAGAACCTAGACTAAACCAGCCTTTCCGCCCCTATGTTCTTGGCTCTTAGACTAAATGAAAATCTCTCCATCATTAAGAGAGTAACCGTGCAGATCAATTGTGCCATGACCCAGTCTACAGGGAATCATATTCAACATTCTGTTCCCTCTTCTAAGCTGTCTAGCTCTCATCTGGCCCATTACCTGTGATATTGTGGAAGCTGGCTTCTAAATGGAGCTAAAATGAACTTCTCCTTCCCGCCTCTCTTTCTCTTCCCTCCTCCACCTCTGCCTCCCTCTCTCTATCTCTTTTTTCTTCCCTCCCTCCTTCTTTTCATAAGGCACCCACTTTGGCCATTGAACATCTATCTTAATAATCCTGGTTTTCTCCTTTCTTCAGTCTAAGCCACACATCCATCTTTTCCTTTGGCCACTTTGTGGTGAGGACTTCCCTAGATAGTTTCTCAATGGCCACCACATAGCAATAACATTGGGTCCAAGTCTGGAAACTTTGGGGATGAAGCATAAGCCCCGCTACCCCCTGGCCACCTCTCAGCTCTCTCTCTCTCCTTTCACCTGGAGAATGAGGCCAATACCAATTCTATACTGATGACAGCATGATTGAATAAGAAATTACATCTGTAAACATTTAGTGAGCTGCCAAATACTGAGTAAGAATAGTGAGATATGCCCATTCAAAGAGAGAGGGTCTTCTCCCCTTAAGTTACAAAATGTCCTCATTCCACAGTCCACTCATACACCACCCCTCAGGGGTATTTCCCAATTTTCGTCTCACTTTACCCAGCATTTTCTAATCACATAAACTGCACTCTTCCCATTGCCCCTTCCTAAATTTTTGGTTCTTCCCCAAGGAAAGGTTTCATTCTACATCTAATTCCACCCAAGCAAGGACAAGCTCTTGATCATCATCCCATAAACTCTCACCCACCTTGTCATATAAATTCTCCTCAACAAATTTACCACCCATGGGCTGAGCCAACTTAAGCTCAGAAGGACTCACTCTGAAAATACTGGTGTTTTTCTGGCAATATTTGCTATGAAACAACATTATTCCCTTTAGATGAAATGTGTGGGAGCCAAGCACCAGTGGCTCATGCCTGTAATCCTAGCTATACAGGAGGCTGAGATCTGAGGATCAGGGTTCGAAGCCACTCAGGGCAGGAAAGTCCCCATGAGGTTCTTATCTCTAATGAACCACTCAAAAACTGGACGTGGAAGCTGTGGCTCAATGTGATAGAGCACTAGCCTTGAGCTCAGAAACAGCACCCAGGACATGAGTTCAAGCCCCCCACGACCAAAAAAAAAAAATGCACACACTTAGACTATGTTCATAGAGAGCATGAACTGTAGACCTCACAATTTTGCCCAGTAAAATAGCTCGTATCACGAAGTAGTATTTCCATGTAAATTGGTAAAGTAGAATTTTGAGAACAAAAGGAAGGAGATAAACTATAAAACAAATGTCCTACTAGACAAAATAATTTGACTCTGATTAACATTTAATTTTACATAATAGTAAGAATGGGCTCAAGTGCTGGAGTGCCTGGCTAGAACGTGCAAATGAGTTCAATCCTTGAGTTCAAATCCTAGCACCACAAAAAAAACAACTAAAGAATACATAGTGAGAATGGATATTCATCATATGGCAACCATATGTCAGTGATTCATGCATATGATATAGCATACATACTAACTCCATAATATTGTGGATAGTATTATAGGTTAAGAAATCATACCAGTCTTACATTTTATGGGGAGACAAGGTAACTAAATCTCAGCAGAGTTAAATACCTTGACCAAAGAATGCCAATGTAACTTCAAGTCTGTATTAACTCCAGCTCTGAAGCTCTTAAGCACTTCAAAGACACTCAAAATAGGCAACTCCTCAATTAATTTTTTTCATACAGCCAGTTTGACTCAAACCACTAGAGCTATTGAGTGTTAGTGATGGTTAACCTTTATTGAAGGCTCACTAAATGACCACCACTTAGAACAAAGTGCTTTACATGTGGTAACAAATTAAATCAGCCCTACAAGGAAGGGTAATAGTAATTATCCTTATTTTATAGATACGAAACCTAAGGGACCAAGAGCTTATGGTCATATCCAAGGGACATGGTTGGTTAAAAGCAGAATCTGGATTCAAACCCAGGTAAGCCAGAACTCTCTCAGTTTAGGTTCCTGTACAGTTTCAGTGTATAAAATGACTTATAGGATAGAGCCTGTAGAGTAACAACTAGCTATTTTAGTAGGGGTCTAGCTCCTTCTCCCCTGGCCCAGGTAGTCACAGAGGACTAGGCCTTCTATGCCTGGCTGAGGAGTCAGGTGTTAGCTTTTGAAGACCAGGGGCTTTTGTACTCAGGGGCCACTTGACTCACAAAGTAAGTTTTCCCGGACAGGCTGAGCTGGAGTGCCAAAAGTACAACTGAGCTACCGGTAATGGAGTCATTGCTTGGTTATACAATGCACAATCAAATTCCAAATGCCCAATTAAATTTAAAATAGCTGCCACATCATCTCTTCGCAGGGAAAACACAGGGTCTAGACAATATTTCTGTTTTTCATCTGGAGGTGAGAAAATGGATGAAACTCAAAATATCAATGCAAGTAAATATTTCTGTTTAGGTTATAATTACTAATTTGACTTCCTAAATAATTCTCACCTGTCAACTTTATTTTTCACTCTAAAAACATAGTTCTAGATAAAGGTTAAGTTTTGTAACAGAATTCAGGGTGGGGAAGAGTTTGCAGCTGCCCATGAACACAGTCAGTGTGGATATGTGTATGAAAGCATGTGTGGATGTGTGCATACATGTGCACATCTAGGGGCTTGAACTCACAGCCTTGGTGCTGTTGTTTAGCTTTTGTGCTCAAAACTAGCACTCTACCACTTCTGTCACAGTTCCAGTTCCTATTTTTGGTGGCTAGAGATTAAGAGTCTTACAGACTTTCCTGTCCTGGCTGGCTTCAAATTACCATACTCCTGAGTAGCTAGGATCAAAGGCATGAGCCATTGGCACCTGGCTGATGGCATGGTTTTAATCACAATTTTCATCAAACATATTTCACACTTTTGGCCTAAACTATACAGACAATTGAAACTTGGATTTCACCTTACATGGAAGTTTCTACCTGGTAACTCCTGAAATCTGTGTTGACCCTCCCCATTTCCCAATGCCTCTATCCATTGAAGCAGACAGAATGTTGAGCCTCTGCCACGGACCTGCCTTTTCTGGGAAATGCCCCATTTCTGCACATTTCTCTTCCTCTTCCCTCACCAAAACATTGCCAGATGGACACTTTCTAAGAGCCAGGTTCCATTTTTACACGCACACACACACACACACACACACACACACACATTCTCACACTTGTATCTAGATCCTGCTCTTCTTCCTGTGTGATCTTTGGCAAGTTGCTTAACCTTCGATTTCCTTATTTATATAAAATGGAGATCAAATCTCAAAAATCACAGTTATTAGAAGTGTCATCCCACATTCAAATCAGGATCCCTACTAAGTTCTCAAAAATGGCAGCCCTTCTTTGTTGTCTATTATACTAGAGTTTAAGATTTACAACTCCTTAACCCACATAGGTATCTCTTGCTGGGGCTGTGATCCTGTCAGTGGAGGAGCTAGCCATGGGCATAGGACTTGCTAATGTCTGGGTCCACACCTCTGGCCCACTCAAAAGTGGTCTCTGAGCACTCTGCTATTTCTGCAAGGTCATCAAAGCCATGTTATAGACTCAGCCCTGTGAACTTCACTCCCTCCTCAAACTGGAGAAAAGCTGAAAAGACACATGGTTCACAATGTTCAAAGGATCCAGATTGGTATATAATTGGGAAACAGTTGGTTACCCTTTAAAATACTGCACAAAGGTTTTAACTCTCTATATGGCTTGAAGTTTAACTTAAATTGAATGCTACAGTAGACACAAATATGGAATCATCTGGGAAATTTTTTCTATTAGCTTTAAGGCACTAAGCAAAATCAGATATATATATATATATATATATGTATATATGTATATGTGTATACATACACACATATATACATAAACTCCTCAATCTTCTATTGTTGGTAACTGGTTTGAAAGTCACACATTTTCCCAGATCTAAAGGATTTCTCTCAGACACAGGAAATATTCAAGACAGAGGGAAGCTGTCCCAATGCCCTCCTGAAATCCCTGCAGGCCCTTGAAGGGTCACTTGCCATTGTCTTTGTTAACCTCTACTGCAGGATGCCCCCTCACTCCCCACTCCCAGAAAAAGACAGTGTGGGGCTATTTCTCCCTCAGAAAATATTGGCCAGGAGGGATATCTCAAGCTATTAAAAAAAAAAAAAAACTGCTTACTTCCAATGATCTTTCCCCAAACATACATTGAAGTACCAATTAGCTAAAGACTGTGTCCCAACCCTGTGCTGTCCCACTACTCCAATAAAGATCTCTTATGGGGCTGGTCGGGCCCACAGCAGGGGTCTCCAGAGTGTGGAATTTCCAAACCAATCCTGTAAACATCTCTGCTGCAACGGAAGCCAGTGTTTACGGCTTCGGGAGATTCCAGATTCCGTGTTGTGTCAAACACGCCCATGTGTTCCTCCAGAGCCTGGATCCGATAACAATAACATCGAAGCCAGAAGATGGTGCTTCATCTTCGCTAGCAGAGAAGCAAGTTAAGGCTGCATCAAAACTGTACACCACTAACCCTTAGTCGTGGGGACCTGCAGGTTTCCAGAGCTTTTCCGCATTTAGGGAGAGATAGAGGAGGTTGCTAGTTAATATTCTAGCATTGTTACCTATCAACCAATAAGGGATCTCATAAAAGTGTACCTACCCTAGCATTTCTGCAGAGCCCAATTCTATTGTTCCAAATGCATTGATCGCACTTGTGATCTCCTTAAGGGCATTTGTCACACCAGTCCTCAAGCTAACGACTAGTGTGACCCGTTGCCTTTCGGCACCAACTGGGCGGAAGACAAATGTCTTTTTCCCTCTGGGTGGCAGTTTGATTCGCCCATCCACTCTCACAGCCCCTCGCGGCCAGGTGTCCACGCCGAGAGCCGGACGCTCGGGCGCGGGGGCGCGTGGTGGAGGGGCTGGGAACCCCCCGCACCCGTGCCCGCCCTGCCCAGGCCAGGTGCCCCTCTCTGCGCCCCTCTCCCCTCCGGCTCACCTAATGACCAGCAGTTCGTGGAGCAGATACGCTGCTGCGGCCAGCAAAGCTCCCCCAGTCAAGTAAAGGGTTTTCTTCCACCAGGGATCAGAGCCCAGCCCTGCCATGATCCCACCGTAATCCTGCAAAGGGAAAGCGATGATGTCCCCATAAAAAGAGAAGGGCTCCTCGGACCCGGCCCACCAGCCGAAGAAGGAGACACTCTGGTTCCAGCTCAGATCCACCACGCACGGCCTGGACGAAGCAAAGCCAACCCCCCAGTGCATGCTGCGCGGCTGGCTCCGGGCGCCCCTCCCAGGCCCGCGCCGCCCGCATGGGAAGCCAGGGGCCCG
>NW_012267278.1:8823809-8897818 GCF_000151885.1 Dipodomys ordii | reverse complement strand
CATTATCTTGCCCATGTAATTGTAACCCCTCTGTATGGTATTTTCACAATTAAAAAAAAAAGAATCCTGGGTTCCCTGGATAGCCAATTGGGATGAAAGAGATTCCTCCAAGGACATCAGCTCCTTAAGACAAGTGGTTCTAATACAATGTGGAGGTGTACTACATGATTAGCAAGGCTGCTGTCCAAGCCCAGCATTCAGGGGTTCCCCAGTTATCACCTGGAAAGGTGGACATCCCAAAGACCAAGTGTGTGTAGTTATAAGTGAACCTTCTGCTGAGCTCCTGTGCTCACACCTATAAATACTAGCTAGCTACTCAGGAGGCTGAGATCTGAGGATTGCAGATTGAAGCCAGCCCAGGCAGGCTGATTAAGTAACCTTCTTATCTCTCATTAACTACTAAAAAGCAAAAGTGGGGCAATGGCCCAAATGATCGAGTATGGGCCTATCTACTGAGTGGCCAATAGGCCGGTATCAATCAATCAATCAATCAATTGATCAATAGATAAGACTTGAATGCTGTAAGGTGACCATAAGTGCTGAAGTGTGTTAAAGAAAACCTAACTCTCATATGCACTAAAGGGAGAAAGGAAGGCCTTATTCAAGGGACTACTGTAATGGGCCTCTACAGTAAAAAGACTGAAAAAGGTTCAGCTCAGTTCCAATCACAAAGAAGAACAAAGATGTACAGCCAAGGAGCAACACTAAGGAGGAGGTTCAGAGGAAATAAAATGACTCCAAGAAGGGATCTAGACTATGGGGAACCACTGCAAGGAATCTAGCTGAGGGCAGAGCAGGGTGATTAGGTAAAACTTGAGTAATGAGGAAAAGGAAATTTGACTCGTTCTTTCAAATATGGAGAATAGAGAATTCCAGCTAAACTGACTTAGTTGAGAGGATCTCTTCCATAAGCCTGACTGAAGCTTGATCAAAGGCAATGTTTTTGTCAGGTCTGCCTATGAAGGCACAAGCCTAGAGAAATAAGGTGCTACTGCTGATTTGGCAGGACAGGAGCCATCCACAAACACCATCCACTGCAGTTTTTCAGGAACTTGCGAAGGGTTAAGAAGGAGAGGGATAAGACCCTGTGAATAAGAGAAGTGGCCAGAAGAGAAGATTTTCAGTAAACAAGGATTTGATGGGAAAGTTGGACTTCAGGACTGAAGAAGCAGAAACTTGTATCCAAGAGTACTGACAGGGAACACAAAAGATCTAATCTAATCTTCCTCCCTTGAATTTCATAGAATTTAAAAGTTCCTCTCAAAATGACTTCAAGTGAAATCATTCTCATAGGACAGGCAGGATTCAATTAAGGTGAGAAGTGGAGAGAAGTTGATGAAGACTTGAGGAGGAAGGGAGGTTGGTATATCCTGAATCAGGCCTGATAAAGACTATAGGTAATGGACCCTCAGTGGCAGGTAGAGTCAGGAAGAACAAATCCAAGATAGGCTCTTGGGAAGAAAATCCAAGAAAGAGTTGTTAGGGAGTGTCTCCATGTTGAACAATTATACTATCCATGATTCTTATCAGCCTACAGGAAAAGAATGACTATCTGCTCCAACAGGTTCCTGGAGTGCCAGGGACCTGGCCTTGAATTGATTGATGTCAGACAAAGGTGTCATCTACAGAACACAGAGACATCTGTCTCCAAAAGTTAGTTTCACCCTGTATCATTGGCTCTCAGGGAGTACTCTGGGTTTGAAACTGCCAGTTCTGTGTATCTTCAAGCAGACACCCAAAGGCCTTGTTACTGAGTCGTCTTGGTGTTGTTAGATCGGGACAAGAGCCAAGCTGCTTGCATGTCTGGCTTCACAGAAGCAATTCCTCTTGGTTCTTGGTTTACACTGCAGCTCAGGATCTCAATCTTGCATCCACCATTCAACCATCCATTCTTCCATCCATAACTCTCTCATCTTCCTATCGATGTTCTATTTCTATTTAATGATAGCAATGCTTTCTTCTGAGCTGAAATACTATAAACATATAAGAAATCTGCTTATGAATTCAGACTCACCTCTATCATTCCATTCTGACCAAACTAAATCTAGACACAACTCCAGGATGACTTCCCAATCTTTTTCAAAATAATACCCCAAAAAGAGCTCATTTAAATCCTGCCTCAGTTTTTTCCTTTTCCAAATTGTAATGGCTTCATATTGACTTTTACACAACATATAGAAAAACAATAAGGTTAATTATATTTTTATTTCCCTGTCATATCCTGGTCATATAAGGACTACAGTTTCCCAATGCAGAATTGTGTGTATGTGTGTGTGTGTGGATGGTCCTGAGGCTTGAACTTAGAGCCAGGACACTGTGCTTGAGTTTGTTTACTTAAGGCTAATGCTCTACCACTTCAGCCACAGATTCCCTTTCCAGCTTTTTTGTGCCAAATTAGAGATAAGAGTCTAATGAACTTTCCTGCTTGGGCTTATTTCAACTCATGATCCTTACATCTCAGCCTCTTGGGTAGCTAGGATTACAGGTATGAGCCACTGTCATTGGTTCCAAGGCAGAACTTTACAGGAGTAATTTTTAATGTTTCTACAGTCAGGAATCCTTGACAGTTAAAGGATATTCTCAGTACACTTTTGTTACCTATATCAAGGGTTTCCAGAACCTTAGAGCTGTCTATGGATCTCAAAGATCTCAAAGGCTGGGCCTGCTTTTTAGTCAGGAAAGAACCATAGTCTTAGGAGATGTGAGTCCTACACCTGTGTGGTTCTGCCCTGCAAAGGAGAAACAAGGACTCAAATCTAGTTCAAATCCATATTTAATCTTGAAATTCCATGCCTCCATTCTCAACTTTGCTACCACACTGTCTTAAAAACATATCTTTTTCTTTGGGTGCAAATGGTGTTTTTGTCTCTTAGACAGTGGTTCTTTATATGAGTTGAATCCTTTTCTCATGGAAATACAAGAGGTTTGTTGTACTCATCACAGATTCTTTTGCTTGATTTTCATGAAAACAGTCAGTGACAGGATGGTTTTGACAGAAAGGATTTGTATCATTTGTAGCCCATTAGTAATAGCCAATTAAGAGGGTCCCTTCAAAAGGAGTTACATTGTAAGTTAATAAAAGCAATTATGTGTTGGTTACTCCAACACTTTCATTTAGTCTTTCCATTTTTATTTACATGTTATTTTTTGATATTCAACTATTTCTGTAGCCTATAATGATGTGCTGTGACTGTGGACACCACACCAGTCTAAGTATAAAAATTATTTCTAGTAAGTATGATTTGAACTTGTACATGGTTTCAAGTGGTTTCAAAATCACTCCTTAATGCTGCTCAATGGTGTGTTCATTCCAAGTCAGTAGTAACACAAATGCTAACACACATTGAAAAGCAGTATTTATGGACATCTACCCAGAACATCACAAGCCTCGATAGCATAAAGACATTTGCACATCCATGTTCACTGATACACTATTCACAATAGCCAACTCAGGGAAACAGCCCAGAACCCCTAAAATAGATGAGTGAATCCAAAAAATGTGGTCCCTATACACAATGGAATTTTATGCAGCCATTAGAAAGAATATTAAATTATTTTCAGGGCAATAGATGGACCTAGAAGAAATCATGTTAAGCGAGGTAGGCCAAGCTCAGAGAGATTACACAGCACATATTTTTTCTCATATGTGAAAGATAGATATAACACACTGGGACATGATAAACTACATAGGACTCAACAGTCACATAGTGAAAGAAAAGGAGGATATACTTAGGAGAGGAACACGAAGTCTCAACGCCTATGTTCCTCCAATCATGTAAAATAATATTTATCAAATGAACTCCAGGATACAGAAACAAGGTGTTTTTTTCTTTGTTGCTATTTTTGTTTACTTTTTGTTTTATTTATTCATTTATCTGTCTTTGAAAGAGTATGGAGGCACAGAAATGGAGGAACAAAGGTTGGACAAAGACAGCAATAGTACCCACTAGACATTATATTGAAAATGAACTATACACCTTGGTAGGGATGGGAGGGAAAAACTGGGAGTAAGGGAAGGGGTGACACTGTCAAAAAAGAAATGTACTCTTTACTTGACTGTAACTCCTCTGTGAATCACCTTTATAATAACAATAAATAATTTTAAAACAAGAGTATTTATCTCACTTAATAAAGGTTATATCTGTCAAACAAACAGCCAGTATCATAATAAATGTGGAAACACTAAAACCATTTTCTCTAAAATCCGGAATAAGGCAAGGATGTCTGTTCTCTCTACTCCTCTTCAATACAGTGTTGGATTCCTGGCCAGGATAGTAAGGCAAAACAAAGACAGAATAGGGATTCACATAGGGAAAGAAGTCAAACTATCCCTATTTGTAGATAACATGATCTTATAGCTAAAGGACCCAAAAGATTCTGTCCCCAAACCCCTAGAGCTGACTAATAATTTTGGCAAAGTTAGCAGGATGCAAAATTAACTGACAAAAATCAGCAGTCTTTCTGGATACCAACAATGTACAATCAGAGAGAGAAGTCAGGAAAAGAATTCTGCACAAGCTTCAAAGAAATCTGGGAATTAACCTAACCAAGAGCAAAAGACCTTTATAGTGAAGTTATAAAAATTAGAAGAAATCAAAGTTGACATCAGGAAATGAAAAGACCTTCCATGTTCATGAATAGGTGAAATATTGTGAAAATATCCATACTGCCAAAAATAATCCACAAATTTAATGCAATCCCTATTAATATCCAAATGAAGATCTTTACCAAGATAGAGAAAATAATCCAAAAATTCATATAGAACAACAAAACACCTCAAATAGCCAAAGCAATTTTAGTTTTAAAAAAAAAAGCAATGCTGGTATCACAATCCCAGATCTCAAGCTCAACTACAAAAACAGCTTGGTATTAGCACAAAAAAATAGACCCGAAGATCAATGGATCAGATTAGAAGACCCAGAAATAAAAGCATATATTTAGTTATCTGATGTTTGATAAGGGAGCCAAATATACGCAGTGAAAACAGATAGTCTCTTCAATAATTGGTGGTGGGAAAACACAAAATCCATATTCAAAAAACTAAAAGTAGATCCACGTTTGTCATCATTAACTAATATCAACTCAAAGTGACTGAAGACTTCAACATCAGACCTGAAACTTTGAAATTACTACAAGAAGGAATAGAAGAAACACAAGAACATAGGCATAGGCAGAAACTTTTTGAAAAGTCTCAGGGACATAGCAGATAGGATGGAACTTGACAAATGGGATTACATCCAAATTAAAATTTTCTGCATATGAAAAGGTAAATAAATAAAAGTTTCTGCACAGCAAAAGACATAAACTAGAAAGACAGCCAATAGACTGAGAGAAGATCTTTGCCAGCAATACATCCAACAAAGGCCTAAATCCAAAATATACAAGGAGCTCAAGAAATTAACCTTTCCCAAAGCTAACAAACCAATCACTAAATGGGCAAAGGAGCTAAGGACATAAAATGGCAAAGAAAAACATGAGGAAATCCTCAAAATCCTTGAAAAGGAAATGCAAATCACAACTACTCTGAGATTCCATCTCACGCCAGTTAGATTGGCCAACATCATGGATTCAAACAACAAGTGGCTGGTGGGGATGTGGGGAAAAGGAACCTTATTTCACTATTGATGAGAATGTAAACTAGTACAACCACAGTGGACAGCAACTTGAAGGTTCCTCAAAAAATGAAACAGGAATCTTCCCTATGACCCCGTCATACCACTCTTGGGCATTTACCCGGAACATCATGAGCCAGGATATGATAAAGACATTGCTGCACTCTTCACAATAGCCAAGTTACAGAAACAGCCCAGATGTCCTACAGTAGAATGAGTGGATCCAAAGACTGTGGTATCTATATACAATGGATTTTATGCAACCATTAGAAAGGATATCATATCAGTTGCAGGGAAATGGATGGACCTAGAAGAAATCGTATTGAGGCAAACCAAGCTCAGAGAAACAAATGGTGCATTTTTTTTCTCATATGCAGAAGCTAGATCTAAAATACTGGAACATGTGGCTTAGTGGTAGGGTACTTGCCTAGCATGCATGAAGCCCTGGGTTTTAAAAAGTTCCTCAGTACCACATAATCAGAAAAAGCAGAAGTGGTGCTGTGGCTCAAGTGGTAGAGCCTTGAGCACAAAGAGGCCCAGGGACAAAAACCAGGCCCTGAGTTCAAGCCCCAGGACTGGTAAAAGGTAAATAAATTACTGCAATGTGGTAATTTTTCAGGACTTTACACATACTCTTAGGGGAGGAACCCAAAGGCACAATGCCTCTTTTCCTCTGATCATATAAAATAATGCTTATTGAAATGAACTCCAGGAAATGGAAACAAGAGGATTTTTTCCTTTTCTTTTTGTCTTTTTTATTCATTTGTCTTTGAAGGGGTAATGGAAGGCACAGAAATAGAGGGCTAACGGTACAGCAGTGAACTATACAACTTGTAGGTGGGGACAGGAGGGAAAAACTGGGAAGGGATGACACTGTTCAAAAAGAAATGTGCTCATTACCTGGCTTATAAAACAGTAATCCCTCTGTATATTACCCTTATAGTAACAATTTTAAAAGAGGGTATTGAAAAGTGTCCAAAATTGGGCTCAGAATGTGGCTTAATGGAATGCTTGCCTAGCATTCATGAAACCCTGGGTTTGATTCCTCAGTACTACATAACAGAAAAAGCCAGAAGTGGCACTGTGGCTCAAGTGGTAGAGTGTTAGCTTTGAGCAAAAGCAGCTAAGGGACAGTGCCCAGGCCCCGAGTTCAAGCCCTAGGGACTGGCAAAAAAAAAAAAAAAGTGTCCAAAATATTTACCTTTTTGATTAACTTTTTTTTTTTTTGCCAGTTCTGGAGCTTGAATTCAGGGCTTGGCCATTGTCCCTGAGCCTTTGTGCTCAAGGCTAGTGCTCTACCACTTGAGCCACAGCTCCACTTCTGGCTTTGCTGCTTAATTGGAGATAAGAATCTCAGACTTTCCTGCCTGGGATTGCTTTTGAACCATGATGTTCAGATCTCAACCTCCTGAGTAGCTAGGATTACAGTCATAACAATTTTTTAATGTGTAATATTTTAACTGCATGTTTTTCTTTGATTTATCATTAATATGACAGTGAAAACTGTGTATGGATATTCAAGATCTTTAAAGTATTTTATTGTTATAATTAGTACTACAGTTGTTTTAGTAATAGAAGGGTTATAAAGCCTGGCTTCACCTAAACTTTTATATCAATTTTAACTTTCATTGATGATCCTTGCCTGAATCAGTCAATATTTCACTGTAGACAATATAAGTATTTTAAATTTTCCATATGAGTGACTGAATAATAGTTCAAGGAAGAGCACTGGTGGCTCATACCTGTAATCCTTGCTACTCAGGAGGCTGATATCTGAAGATTAAAGTTTAAAGTCAGCCTGTGCAGGAAACCAAAAAGGCAGTGGTGGTGTTAGGACTCACTCAAGTGAGGGTACCAGTCTTGGGCAAAAAAGCTCGGGGCCAGTGGCCAGGCACTGAGTTCAAGTGCTAGTACTGGCACCACAAAAAAAAAAGTGAGGATAGGGTAAAAAGGAATAAAGGTATCTAAAATGTGAGAATCAGTTGTGGATTCCTATACCATTCTCTTGTTTTATGGGTGTGCATGATTTTTGAGTTGGATCTAATAAGGAAGCTATTTATTCAACACTTAATTTATAATGGTTGTATGTGCTAGATATTACACTAAAAAATATAGATATGATGCAGATCTTACATCTCAACTAACTCCTTCCCTTTCCTTTTTTTTTTTGCGGGGGGCGGGGGACAGTCGTGGGCTTGAACTCTAGGCCTGGGTGCTGTCCCTCAGCTCTTCAGCTCAAGGTTAGCACTCTACCACTTGAGCCACAGCACCACTTCTGGTTTTCTGGTGATTAATTAGAGCTAAGAGTCTCACAGACTTTCCTGCGCAGGCTGGCTCTGAACTGTGATCCTCGGATCTCAGCCTGCTGAGTAGCTAGGATTAGAGGCATGAGCCACTGGCACCCTGCCTCCCTTTACTTTTTGCTATGGGTCCCACGGTAGCCTCAAACATCTATGTATCCCAGCATGGCCTTGAACCTGTGATCCTCTTGCCTCACCCTACATGCTTAAAACAGCTTTCTAACAGAAAGTTAAGGGTACTAAAATGTTACAAACATCCTGGATAGTAATAAATACAAGGTAGCAGAGGGGAGGGGAAAGAATGCAATGGAGATGGCTTTAAGCCATGAATATTAGTTCTTCCTGGGAGGGAGTCACAAGTTGATTTTAATGTCTGAATCTAAACCCAGGACATAGTTAATAACCCATTTGTTTTCCAACAAAATAAGATGTAAAGAAAAATAATACATGTTATCTTCCCAAGTGTAAGTAATAGAAAATTGTAATTGGTTTTTATCAGGCAAGAGTACTACTGAATTAACAAAAAAGATTCCATATTAAGTTAAAATAAATAACAAAACATATTCATGTAAATGCATGTGGGGAAATATGTAATGTATAAGATGAAATGAAATATGCAGATTTTACTTGTAAACTAAAAGCTAAAGAATGTAAACTCCTAGATCACACAATATCTTGATAAAACTTTTTGTCCATAGAATCTCTTGAAAGTAGCACATGATCATGAGTCTTTTCAAAGATTTAGCCTTTTTGGTTGGCCTTTATTTCATGATTTTCTCTCCAAAGATGAATTGAATATTTTTGTATGTCTTTTTAAACTTATAAAGAGACTTTTCAGCCATGCTATTACAATCCTCAAAAACAATTCATTTCTTTAGCTGTTCATGAACACCTGGACTGTTGGATGTGTTAGCATGGAGCTCTTCTGTTTCACCCTTGAAAACAAACTCAGCAGGCCCCGGATGCTCCTGTGCCAAGGATTTTACAGCATGAGCTGCATAGTTAATGCTGGTGCTGTCGCTCCAATGCCAGTAACCTGAGAAGGGGTTATAGATCATTCCTGCCACAGTCTGAACTGAGAGACCATCTGAAAAATTCAACAGAAAACATGGATTTAATAACTTTTAACTTCCAAAGGCCAAAAGTCTCTGCAACATTTCATATCAATGAAAATTTATTAGTACTTTAGTGTGCAAAAATACTTTGTAACCATGTACAGACCATACTTTAGACTAGAACACATACTCTAAAGCAGACTACTTGGGTTCAAGACCTAGCTTTGGCACTCTGTACCTGGTAATACTGGACAAAGTATTTGCTATGGACTGATTATCTTCCAAGTAAAATCAATTTTTTTGATCTATAATCAAAACAAGAAGCATGACAAATGCAATGACACTAAGTACTCAACAAAACCATCAAGCCAGGCACTGGTGGCTCACGCCTGTAATACTAGCTACTCAGGAGGCTGAGATCTGAGGATCACGGTTCAAAGCCAGCCCAGGCAGGAAAGTCTGTGAAACTCTTATTTCCAATAAACCACCAGAAAACCGGAAGTGGCGTTGTAGCTCAAGTGGTAGAGTGCTAGCCTTGAGCTGAAGAGCTGAGGGGCAGCGCTCAGGCCCAGAGTTCAAGCCCCACAACCGACAAAAACAAAACCATAAAATGCCAAATAAATGAGAGACAATAGCACTGGACAAGATCTCAACATGTAAATTGAGTGTCCATTATATATAAAACAGAGTATAACACTGTATAGGATACAAGAAGATAACCTTACCAATATATCAGGAAAGAGAAAAAAAGTATCCTATAATATATGTAACTGACAGTAAATGTGTAAAAAGTAGCAAACAAGTTTGAAATATCTGAGTATGGCAGAATCAGGGAAAACAATCTATAAGATAAACTAATACAAGTAAGACTCAGAATGGCAAACTGAAGATGTGTAAGCAACAGATATCTGTACCTCATCTTTAAACAACTTAATACTAAATAGAAAGAAACCTGTTCACTGATCAGCTATTTTTTGTTTTGTACTGGGTTAGGTGCCACATGTAAAAGTAGTATTTTATCCATTTCTTAAGATGTTTATAACAGTTGAGAGACTAATATGTAAAACATACTGACCTGTTTAAGTGCTAGTAATGTGATTGTGAATTATATTACATAATGCATTAAAAGCTTGAGTAGGCCTTGAAAATTAGAGAAAAAATTCTCCATACTTACTAGATTCCAGAATGCTCTCTAGTGTCTCAGGTGAAACAAACTTCTCCCATGTATGAGTACCTTTTGGTACAATACCTGCAATTTGCTCTGTAAATACAATTCCCAGGGCATAGGACATCTGTGTTTTGTTGATTGTAGTAATAAATAAAGAACCACCAGGCTAAAAAAAATCATATACAGATAAAATTGTATAGAAGTAAAATTTAGCTGGGTGCCAGTGGCTCATACCTATAAATCCTAGCTACTAAGTAGGCTAAGATCTGAGGATTGTGGTTTGAAACCAGCCTGGGCAGAAAAGTCCCTGTGAGACTCTGATCTCCAATTAACCAACCAGAAGTGACACACACTGTGGTTCAAGTGATAGAGTACTAGCCTTGAGCACAAAGAGGCCCAGAGACAGCACCAAGGCCCTGAGTTCAAGCCCTAAAACCTACCCTGATTCTAATAATCAGGATGCTCTCTCTACATTTTCTACAGGATGCTAAGCTTGTTTAAACCTGTTTGATGTATCACAGAACTATGTATCTTACATAAGGGAACAATATGCCAGTAAGTGATCTCTGACCAGAACTTTAACGGTTAAGGTTAAAATGGTTTTGTTTTATATAAAAATTATGAAAAGACCAAAATAAGCACCAACATGAACACAGACCATTTACGAGTATATGCAGTCTTCCATTTTTCAGTGACTATATTTATGGTGCTGCCTATGTTTAGTCTCAGAGATCCAAGGACATTGATGTCCCTTCCTTTTATTACAAATTAAGTCTGAATGGGGAGAAAAATGAAAGATTCCCTCCAAAATAATCATATTATTCTCTATTTATATGTGGTGTGGGAAAGAAACATCTCAAATACCACCCCAAACCAAAACTCTAAAAGAGGATGCCTATTATTTTTATTTATTTATTTATTTTTGTCAGTCGTGGGGCTTGAACTCTGGGCCTGGGCGCTGTCCCTCAGCTCTTCAGCTCAAGGCAAGTGCTCTACCACTTGAGCTACAGCGCCACTTCCGGTTTTCTGGTGGTTTATTGGAGATAGGAGTCTCACGGTCTCTCCTGCCCGGGCTGGCTTTGAACCGTGATCCTCAGATCTCAGCCTCCTGAGTAGCTAGGATTATAGGCGTGAGCCACCAGCCCGGCTTGAGGATGCCTATTATTGAGATATGTTGTTTAAGTAAAAGTTGAAATAACTTGAGATGGGTGGAGTTGAGGGAGATAGGGGAAGGGGCAAAGAATGGTGGAAGAGATAACATTGATCAAGATGTAGTACACTCATAAAGTGACATGCTGAATCAAAACCCATTTTTACAATAATAATATAAAATAAATTTAGGGGTTGGAGATATGGCTCAGTTGGTAAAGTGCTAGGCAAAGAAGATATGGCAAGTGAGTACAATGCAGGAGGCTATACTGGATCCCATGACACAAAAATGACATTAGTGAGAAAACTAATGAAATAAGCTCTAAAGAGTAGTATGCAAGCACAATGTCAGTGTCCAGGTGCTGTTGTTGAGAACTGTACCAGAAGAAATGTGCAGGGAATGGGCTTGGTGAAGCTCCTGGGGCCTAGAACAGAAAGAGGTCACCCTTTCAGGGTTTGAAAGTATAGGGTGGGCACCTGAGAGTGAGTGTGTCCTTCATCTTAGTGCTGAGCCTTATTAGTGTTAGTACTGGGGGAAAAGGTAAAGGGAATACACATTTTCTTTGTAATTCTTCTGCAAAGCTAGAATTTGGTTTAAAAAGCTGAAAACACCAGGAACCCGTGGCTCACACCTGTAATCCTAGCTACTCAGGAGGCTGCGATCTGAGGATCATGGTTCAAAGCCAGCTCAGGCACAAAAGTCTGTAAGACTCTTATCTCCAATAAACCACCAAAAAACCGGAAGTGGTGCTGTGGTTCAATTGGTAGAGTGCTTGCCTTGAGCTGAAAAGATGAGGGATAGTGCCTAGGCCCAGAGTTCAAGCCCCATGACAGACCAAAAAAAAAAAAAAAGCTATAAACTTTCTATATATAATACATAGATATATATCACACATAACCTTACCAAGTGCTTGTTCTCATGGATTTCAAATATTAATCTAAATCAATTTCCTAGTAATTGTCATATAATGTCCATTAAGTATTTAATGCAGATTGTACAAATGGGAAAATTACCACTATGGATGTATTGTTGTCCAATTTAGCACCTTTTTTAAGATCCCTAGACATCAAGATACTCATTGGACACTGGAAGGTCTTGCTATTGAGGGCAATCAGAGGCACAGAAATACTCTCCAACCGAGATGCTACCTCCTAATCCTTGCTTATTAGTTCCTCTCTCCTATACCTTGCTTGCTGGACTGCTAAAATAACATTCTGTTGCTGTAGATACATACACATACAGAGAAAAACAGAAAAGTTCTGTTAGTCTTACTTTCAACACTTGACAACAGCACTGTACAAATGCTTCCAGATTAATCACATGTTCTACAACTTCAGAAGCTATGACAGCATCAAAAGTTTCTGCAGAATCTTCCACAATCTCCTCCAGGGAAGACACTCTGTACTCTATCCTCTTATCCAGAACTGGATCAAATGATTTATGGTGTTGTGCTATTTTAATGTTTTCATCCACAGGATCAATTCCAGTAACAGAAGCTCCTAGCCGCCCTAGAGGCTAATGGCATAAAGAAAGTTACTCTCAGTAAGAAAATAGGACATGTTAGTAACAAGCAATTTACCAAAAATGAAACAATGACTCCTGATGATTACTGAAGATCATCTATAGGTATTTGGGTTCATAGACCATTTTCTCCATTTTTGTATATATTTGAAATTTTCTGTAGCAAAAAGCTTAAATGTGAGAACAATGATCAAACCACCTTACATTTACACGCATGTGGTATAATACTGACATATTTAAAGTGTAATACCCCGTGGGGCCCTGATAATCAGCAAGGCCCAATAGTCAGCGTGGCCCCATGGCCCGGCCTGCTGGAGGGGGCCGGGCATCAAGAGTTGAGCCTCACCACTCCACAGACCAGGCCACCAGAGAGAGCAGGGCTTTGAGAGGCTGACGTCACCACCCCACAGAGCACAGCCAGTGGGGCCCAAGCCAAGGGAAGGGGCGGGGCATACCACCGAAAGAGGCGGGACACGCTGGGAGGGGCATGCTATTGGAGGGGTGGGGTGTTGAGCCCCACATGGTTAGCTACCTGTTGGGATTGGACAGGGGGCAGCTTGGGGAGGAGCATGAGTGTCGGTTTGAACCATTAGTGGGGGCAGGGCGCAGCCTATCCAGGGATATATAGGCTGCTGCTGGGGGGGGGGGGGGAGTCCTGAGGAGAGGTTAGAGGAAAACAGTGGAGGGAGGAGAGAGGAGTCCAGAGGAGAGGAGAGCAAGGGAAAGACAGAGTCCTGAGGAAAACAGTTACTGCAGGGGAGGAGAAGAGGCAGGAGGGGAAAGCTTGCCGGAGCAGGGCAGGCCTGTGCACATGGAGAGGCCCACAGAGCAGGAGGAAGGGTTTCAAGAAAGGGAAAAGCCTTCCCTTTGGGCTTTGGAGGTCTGAGGTTTGGTTTGCAGGGGGTCAGCACTGCGTACTGGAGGCTTGGAGGTTTGCGGGTGGAGGCTGCTCCTGGTTCTGGGCATCTAGCCCAGGACAAAGTAGTCTCGATACCCTTTTCCGGTGTAAATAGGGTAAATAAACTTCTTTTGTCCACCTTTCACTGTCCGTGCCTTGATGGATTGTCGTGCTCCCAGGAGGTCATAAGTATAACACAACATAGAAAAATCATCTAGCATTTCTGAAATATTCCTATTTTTTTTTTTTGGGTCCGGTCATGGGTCCTGAACTCTGGGCCTGGGTGCTATCCCTCAGCTCTTCAGCTCAAGGCTAGCGCTCTACCACTTGAGCCACAGTGCCACTTCCGGCTTTTTTTCTTTTTGCATATGTGGTGCTGAGGAATCGAACCCAGGGCCTCATGCATGCAAGGCAAGCGCTCTACCACTGAGCCATCTTCCCAGCCCCAATATTCCTATTTTTAATAAAAAATTTTTATTTATTCTGATAATTGGCCAGTTTGTTTATTTATTTATGTAGCTTTATTTATGTACCTTTGGTGGTACATGGGCTTGAAGTGTAGGTCTCATGTTTACCAGTCAGGTGCTGTCTCCTGAACCACATTCTCTGCCTGCCTGCCTGCTTCCTTCCCTTCCTTCTTTCTTCCCTCCCTTCTTTCCTCTTCTCTCTTTGCTTCCCCCTCCCTCCTTTCTTTCTACTTTTCCTTTGATATTTATCATGGTACTAGAGGGCTAATTTCCCATCTCCTACAAATAGTTCTTTATAGGTTCTTCTTTTTGTTTTGTTGTTGTTTGATTGATTTTCTAGTGGTTAATTGGAGATGAGTTGCATGGGCTTTCCTACCCCTGAATTGAACCTCAATTCTCAGATCTCAGCCTTCTGAGTAGCTAGGTGTGAGCCACCAGCCCAGCCTTCTTTTGGTTTTGGGGTTTTTTGTGGTGGTTTTGTTGTTGTTGTTGTTAGGCACTGGTGGTTCAGGGCTTTAATCCTAGCTACTCAGGAGGCTGAGCTCTGAGGATTGCGGTTCAAAACCAGCCCTGGCAGGAAAGTCCATGAGACTCTTATCTCCAATTCACCACCAGAAAACTGAAGAGGAACAGTGGCTTAAAGTCGTAGAGTGCTAGCCTTGAGTAAAAACCTCAGGAACAGTGCCTCGGCACTGAGTCCAAGACCCATCACTGATAGTAAAAAAGTAATAGAGGTGGTGTATATGATTGAGGTATATGTATGCATGTATGGAAATGTCAGAGTGAAATCTCCCTATGTACAATTAATATACTACAATAAAAGAAAAAAATGTACATGGGCTTAATTTTAATCAAAGTCTACATAGAATTTATATTAAAGTTAGTCAAACAAGCCAGGCACTGGTAGCTTACACCTTTAATCCTAGCTCAAGAAGCTGAAGTCTGAGTATTATGGCTCAAAGCCAGCCAGGGCAGGAAAGTCCATGAGGCTCTTATCTTCAATTAACCACCAGGAAACCGGAAGTGGCGCTGTGTCTCAAAGTGATAGAGCTCTATCCTTGAACAAAAGAGCTCAGTGCCAGCACCCAGGCCCAGAGTTCAAGCCCCACAACCAACAACAACAAAAAAGTCAATAAGCTAAAAGTAGACTCACTGTGTTAGTTTTAGAGCTATAAGACCTGCTACAATACACTAAGCAGGCTGAAGAACGCATAGTAAAATCTTACTTTTCTACAATTTATATACCATATACTCTTGATCCTAAGAAATGTATTTTCACATACTTCAAGTTTCCTGAAATTTGGAAGGGTCTACTAACAGATAAACAACATATTTTATGTGCATATGGAAACAACTGTGTATCAAAGAGCTCTGTTAGTGTCACTGTCAACCTGCCTGAATCATGGACCTTGACAGTAATCACATCCCATTAAACCTTAGCATTTCTGAATCCCCTAGTCACTGAAAATATGTTTCAAGACATTATGATATAGCATCAGCAAAAAGTTTCTGTGCTGACATCAGAATACAAAGGTATACACTTACGCTAAGCTAAAGCAATTATTCTTCACTACTACTCTTCCAATTACTCTAAATCATCTAAGATGAAAAAAGCCCCACTAGTACATAAAAGTGTGAGGATCTATTATTACACAAGTGTAAAAGGACCGCACAAAAACCCTTCTGTATAATTTTCTGAAAGCATACTGAAACACAACAGGAATTGTAGAGCATATGAGATCAGTGTACTTTTATCTCAATTTTTGTAAACCTAAAACCTTTAAGATAATCAAATTTGTCGATAAAAAATCTTCAGGATATTTCCTGAAATTTTCACATGCAAAAAAAATTTTGAAGCATACATACTTTTAAGCTTTCCAAAAGGCTAAATATCAACATTATTCATTAAAAAGATAAACATTACTATTTGTCAAAAAGACAAATCAGCTCTAAGTTGAGTTCTCAATTTTCCCCATCAGGGTAATAATATCAGAACAACTCTAAATCACTTACTTCAGTTAATAATCCACCACCACAGCCAATATCCAGAATCTTCAGCCCAGACAAAGGTTTTCCTGGCTGGTGATTGGCAATTGTTGTCAAAAGATTGTCTCTTTAAAATAAAATTCAAAACATGTAAAAAAATTATTAATCAGTAAGAAAGTCTTAAACATACGATTTCTAAGAAAATATTAATCCCTATTTTATTTAATTAATTTATCTTCTTTCATTTTTCTTCTTGTTATGTAGCCCATCTAGCCTCACACTTGTGATCCTCCTATCCTCAGCCTTCCGAATGCTGGGATTACAAGAGTGTACCTGCCACCATGTCCTAATTCCTTACATAAGAATTTAATTCTTGGGCTAGGAAGGTGGCTCAGTGGTAGAGTGCTTGCCTTGCATGCATGAGGCCCTGGGTTTGATTCCTAGCACCACATAAGCAGAAAAAGCCGGAAGTGGCGCTGTGGCTCAAATGGTAGAGTGCTATCCTTGAGCTGAAGAGCTGAGGGACAGCATCCAGTTCCAGAGTTCAGGCCCCACGACTGACCAAAAAAAAATAAAATAAAATAAAAAATAAAATAAAATGCGTGAGCCAGGCCCAAGACCAAAAAAAAAAAAAAAAAAGAATTTAATTCTTAGCCAGGTACAGCTGGCTCACAACTGTAATCCTGGTTACTCAGGGGGCTGAGATAGAAGGATCTTGGTTTGAAGCCAGTCTAGGCAGGAAAGTCTCTGAGACTCTTATCGCCAACTAACCACCAGAACACCAGAAGTGGAGCTGTGGCTCAAAGTGGTAGATTGCTAGCCTTGAGTACAAAAGCTCAGTTACAGCACCGAGGCCCTATAAGTTCAAGCACACACATACACACCTCCAAAGAAAAATAATTTAATTCAAATTCACCTAATATGTCCAAAACTGTTTC
Organism: Dipodomys ordii; assembly: GCF_000151885.1. Classification (NCBI taxonomy): domain Eukaryota; kingdom Metazoa; phylum Chordata; class Mammalia; order Rodentia; family Heteromyidae; genus Dipodomys; species Dipodomys ordii. The sequence goes on along the minus strand of NW_012267278.1, from coordinate 8,880,723 downwards.
AAGTTAAGCGTAAAAAAAGCCTAGGTCTTTGATGTTAGTAAAAGTACATAGTTTCACATGCTGGACATTGAAGAGATGCTCCCTAATTTTCAAAACAAACCTATCCATTTGTTTCATTTTGTTTGTGCTGCTCAAATAAAACAATACAAAACAAAATAAAGTAAAAGGCTGGTGCTGCACTACTTGAGCCACACCTCTATTTTCAGCTCTTTGCTGGTTAAGAATCTTATAGACTGTTTTACCTGGGCTCACTTCAAACCATGGTCCTCAGAGTTTAGCCTCCTGAGTAGTTAAAATTTCAGGCATGAGCCACCATCATGAGGCAAGTTACAGCATTTTGAACCTAAGTGTAAACTAAGAGAAAAGTGGATGCAAAGTGGATGGATTATTATAAAGAGCTGCAGCTTTTAAAAAGAATGATGGAGGGCAAATGATAATAAAATACATGGTAAGTATATATTTTTTTAAGTAAAAAGGAAAAATTAAGAGTTGGAAGTGTTACCTAATGAATGGCACCCTCAGGTCATTCATAGAGTGAAGAGGCGCATACACTCCTTGCTCATCCCACCACTTGTCAGCCAGGACCCTGAAGGTTTTCACCTCACTGCTGTCGACAGTGGTTTGTGAAGTACTGTATGACCTTTTCCAAGGGGACCTAGCAGGTGAAAACAAAGATCCAAGCAAATACCGCTGTTATAGAAAACTTATCTTCTAAGATACTGTGTAGAAAGACATTCTTTTTATATTTTATTAGATCCTAAATACATATTTTTTCACTTTTGATGCTTTATAACCAAGCACTCTCATAATCATTCTGCAACTATGTATCATACTGCTTATATGGATATGCAGTATGATTATGAGATATATGATTAATATGAGCACTATTATTATGAGATATATATCATATATATGATTATGATTATATATATATATATATTCACAGAAAAAGAAAATTAATTGACTTTGGAAGTAAGTTATAACTGAAAATGGAATTATATAAACATAGGCTTGTGGGTCACATTTAAAATAATAAAATAATTATAGTTACCATTTATTGTGAATTTAATAAATATCAGGCAGTAGCTAGGAAATCTAAATATATTCTCTTAATCCTTCAGGCAACTCTACCAGATAAAGGCTATTATCACTGCTTCTAAGGGCATTATCTACTCTGCACTGCATGCTATAAAATACTCATCTGATCATATTATTTCCTCACATAAGCTAGGAGTCAGTGGCTCACGCCCATAATCCTAGCTACTCTGGAGGCTGAGATCAGAGGATCACAGTTCAAAGCCAGCCTGGGCAGAAGAGTCTGTAAGACTCTTATCTCCAATTAACCACCAGAAAATTAGAAGTGGTGCTGTGGCTCAAGTGGTAGAACGCTAGCCTTGAGCTGAAGAGCTGAGGGACAGCACTCAGGACCAAAGTTCAAGCCCCATGACCACCAACATCAACAACAAAAGGCTTCCAAGTGGAAGCAAAAGACTATAATCCTTAGCAAGAGCTATTGAGAATTATTTAGTCCCCAGTTTCCTCCCTCTCCAAACTCAACTCCATTTAATTCTCGTTATTCTCCCCTCTGGAAACATAGGTCTTTTTCAGTTCTTCAAATTGACCATGCTTACTCTTCCTTGGGCACTTTGTATACATTGTTCCTTGTGCCTGGAGCATTTTCCCCACATTCTCCCTTTCATTTTCTATACTAATTTCTTCTCATCCTTTAAGATTTTTTTTTTTTTTTTTGTGGGTTGTAGGGCTTGAACTCTGGGCCTGAGCACTGTCCCTCAGCTCTTCAGCTCAAGGCCAGTACTCTACCACTTGCGCCACAGCGCCACTTCCGGTTTTCTGGTGGTTTATTGGAGATAAGGGTTTCACGGACTTTCCTGCCTGGACTGGCTTTGAGTCTCTGCCTGGACTGGCTTTGAGTCTCGATCCTCAGATCTCAGCCTCCTGAGGAGCTAGGATTACAGGCATGAGCCACTGGCGCATGGCAACATCCTTCACGATCTTAAAATGTTGTCTACTATGTCTTCCTTGTTCTTCAAAAGTAGCTCATATTTCCCTATTTTTTTTTTAATTTTTAGTGCCAGAATTTAGGTCCTGGGCCATTTCTATGATTTTTTTTTTTTTCTTAAGGCTGATGGCTGATGCTTTACCAGTTGAGCCATACCTCCACTTCTGGCTTTTTACCACTTAACTGAAGATAAGAGTATCACACACTTTTCTGCCCCAATTGGCTTTGAATCATAATCCTCAGATCTCAGACTCCTGAGTAGCTAGGATTACAGGTGTGAGTCAGCACCTAGCTAGATGCCCCTATTTTAATTCTCCTATACTAATGTGTACTTCATGGGACTATATATATTTGATTGTGTTATCCACTAATGGCAGACAAGGAATGGACTCTCCCTTACTATTTTATTCCTAGTGACTAGCACAGATCATGAAACATAGAAGACACTCAGAAGACATCTGCCAAATAATCTGAAAGAAAACTCGGTATGTTTTGCCTAAAATAAAAATAATATAAAACCAAATTTATACAATGCATTGAGTTCTGTCCTAGTATAGTAGGAAGAAATACTCTCACTTGAGAGTAGGTAAAAGATAGTAAGATTACTCAGAAAAGGTAATAACATTCAAACTTTTAGTTTTTCTAAGCTACAAATAGAGCTAAAAATCCTGTCAATTCCATGTTACCTACATTCAATAGAATTTCACACATGCTCACCTGCCTTTATAGAGGGCCTAAAAGTATATTAATATATTCATATATGTATATTTTATTTTGTATTATGTATATATGTATGTATGCATCAATGTTTGCATGTATGTGTATATGTATATATGAATATATGTATGTATATATACTACATCCTAAAATAAACATTCACCTAGTCTATATATTCAAACTTATAGGATGTTTTATGAGTAAAGCTAAATCTTTCCAAATGGAGAATACATACTACACTCATTACTCTTTAGCCTTTTAAAATTTAAATATCACTTTTCTTCAATATTATCTTAAGAACCTTAGTTTCAGCTGGTGCCAGTGGCTCACACCTGTAATCCTAGCTACTCAGGAGGCTGAGACCTGAGAATTGCGGTTCAAAGCCAGCCCAGATGTGAAAGTCTGTGAGACTCTTATCTCCAATAAACCACCAGAAAACCAGAAGTATCACTGTGGCTCAAGTAGTAGAGCACTAGCCTTGAGCTAAAGAGTTCAGGGACAGCACCCAGGCCCAGAGTTCAAGCCCCACAACCGATCAAAAAAAACCAACAAACCATTAATTTCCTTTTCCATATATCATTCAAAACTGCAGTAATCTAGGACTAACTGATAATTGATAACACTAGGTAGATGCTCAGCTGAGGCACCCAGTCTTAAAAGTGCTACTTCCAAGAAGCAGGATCAAGTACCTAAAACACAGTGATGGCTGTAATGCTATGAAATATTTTTCAAAAGGTCAGAAATTGGATTATAAAATATAAATACTCCAAAAGATATTACTCAAGCTCAACTTTAGCTAAAATACATATATAGCCACCTTATATATTTATGTTGCTTTGAAATCATTTATAATTTTAGGCATAAGGGTTTTTGTTCTTTTTCTTTAAAAAAAAATCAGTGAAGACCTCTTGTGTGCTAAGCAAGTGCTTTACTGCTGACATATACACTTAGCCCTGAGAATGACATTATTTGTGGTCTGTCATAAGGATATTATACAGAAATTAAAATAACTTCTCCAAGCAATATAGTATTTTATAATACATTAAAAAACAATCTCTGAATTTGAATGAAGGTATGCACAGGCATAATACTGTATTCTTTTATTGACTTTCCAGTAGACTTGAAAAACTTTAAATCTAAAAGCTGCTAAAAATTAAGAATATTTAGTCAAACCATATAAACTATTACATGCTGACCAAGTTTATGAAACATAATCAATAAACATATACAATAAATATTAAATAAATAAATCATATACAATAAATATTGTATATGATTATGTAAATAAACTTACCTGTAACTTTTTATTTTATTCAAATAGGAAAAAGTCATCCTACAAGGTTTAAACCACATGGTTTTGTATTCACTGAAAACTTGTGGTTTAATTCGCAGAGACCAACTGAGTTTATTTTCTGAGTAAACTGAAAAGAAAACCAAAATTAAATATCTAGAGGAAAGCATCACATAGTAAGAACTCTGTAATTCATATAACTGAAGAATTCTACTTTATATGGTAATCTTCATTATGATAATTGATAAAGGAGTTTCTTAATTTTTTATTTTACTTTTAAAAAAATATTTTCAAGGTGATGTACAGAGAGGTTACAGTTATCTAAGTAAGGGAGTGATTACATTTCTTGTCTAACTTGTTACTCCATTTATTTGACTTTAAAAATAAGGCTCTTGAAAAAAACAATAACAAAGCTCTTGCTTTCTGCCATTTAATTCCAACCAGAGTTCTGTAATTATAATTAGAAAATGAGAGTAATAATATTAAGTAAAAGCTTTTCAGGCCAGTAGTTTTTGCACACACATTACACAAAATTACAAAGTGTTATTTAAATGTAATCTGTAGCAGTTTTAGTTTTATTATACAGTACTTGGATTTGAACTTGGGGCTTTGCATTTGATCAGCTTGATTGCATGGATGGTGCTCTATCACTAGAGCCATTACTCCAGCTCCACTTTTTGCCAGTTAATTGGAGATGCAGTCTCTCAAACTTTTCTTCCTAGGCTGACTTTGAACCATGATCCAGATTCTAGCATCCAGAATAGTTAGGATTACAGGTGTGAGCCACCTTTCATGTTAATTTAATATTAGCTATCTTAATTAGATTTTAAATATGCTCGCCATCCTTTATTGTGTTTGTTCTCTCTTTTTTAAATGAGTAATTCTCAGTCTGGCCCAAATCCATTCCAATGTTATCATGCACACTAAAAGAAATTTATGCTTTTAGGGCTTTTTGTGTGTGCGCTGATAGTGGGGCTTGAATTCAAGGCCTAGGCACTGTCCCTTACTTAGCCTTTTCACTGAAGGTGGGGACTCTACCACTTAAACAGTATCTTCATTTCAGGCTTTTTGTTAGTGATTAATTGGAAACAAGACTTTCACTGACATTCCTGCTGTAGCTGGCTTCAAACCTTGAACCTCCAAAGTAGGATTACGGGCATGAGCCATTAGCACCTGGAACTTCTATGCTTTTGCTCATATTATTCCCTCTTCCATCAACTCTATCATGTCTACCTTATAAGGTCCTTTATGAGTTTATGAGTTTAGGCAGGTAAATAAGATGTTATATAAAATTACATAAACTTCAATATACAAATAAGGAAATACAAAGTATTATAGAACTAAACCTCCTTAGAGATTTTGCTGGGCCAGTGGCTCTTGTCTGCAATCCTAGCTACTCAGGAGGCTGAGATCTAAGGATCTTGATTTGAAGCCAGCCTAGGTAGGAATGTCTATGAGGCTCTCATCTCCAATTAACCACCAAAAAGCCTTAGATGGAGAGGTGGATCGAGTGCTAGATTTGAGAGAAAAAAAAAAAACAACTCAGGGACAGCACCCAGGCCCTGAGTTCAAGCCCCAGAACTGGCACCAAAAAACAAACAAAACACATCCCAGAGATAAACCACCTCAGAGACTTTAACAGTACTTGCTTCTAGTCAGTGCCAACCACTGGACTTCTTTTGACTCCCTGTATTTCTGGAAAATTAGTCTTGAGTATTGCTAGAATTCTCAGGAGCTTTAAAATCCTCCTTCCCACAACATAAAGTGACCAATTGAGTTTAAATTTTAAGCAGCATGTTACCAATTCCTTCTCTCATTTGAATCCTAGTATTTAAAGGAATGTAGAGAGAGGAAGAACTTCATTTAAGTCATTTATTCAGTATTTAACAAGCATTCATTATCTAATATCTGGATTCCTCTCAGGACTGTCTTAGAGCTCCATATGCTACAGAACTGCCAAATGTTATTTCTAAGTCTGACAGCGTTGCTTCTCACATCCTCAGGAAAAGAAAATCTCAGGTTATGTGTGGCTTTTTATGAACTTGTCATGACCATTAATGTTCTCTGCTCATCCCTTTCCTTCACTGCCCATATTCCATCCATACTCTACTTTTCAGGGAAAATTTTTATTTCCCCAAACTCTCCTGAATATTAGGCAGATGTTCCTCTATGGTTACCCTTCAAACTGAAGCCCATGGCTTGGTTTTCCCCCCTACATTTCTGATTATATAAGACACACATGCTTACTGAAAAACAGTTCAGAAAAAAAAGTACTTAAAGGATGATGATAGACAATCACCTACTCCACTACAGGTAATCACTGTTAAAGTTAGATATATAGATAGATAGATAGCTCTATCTATATGTCCATATTCATAATATATAATAAAAACTTAATTCTGTGTTACACACTAGCCTGGAGCTGGTAGCAAATGCTTGTAATCCTAGCTACTCAAGAAGCTGACTCTAGAAACCTGGAATTCAACTTGAGCAGACAAATATGAAAAAATGTTATCTCCAATTGATGAATAAAAAGCTGAAACTGGAGGTGTGGTTCAAGTGGTAGAGTACCAAGTTAAGGTGTGTGGGGGGGAGGGTAAGCAAGACAGTGAAGTCCTAGATTTAAGCTCCATTATTGGTGTGGGCATGTGCAAGGAGACACAAGGACTCACACACACACACACACACACACACACACACACAGCCCTTAATCATTTTCCCATGTGGAGATAAATGGATTTAAATAGTTGGTATTGCTGGGAAGGTGGCTCAGTGGTAGAGCGCTTGCCTTGCCTGCATGAGGCCCTGGGTTCAATTCCTCAGCACCACATAAGCAAAAAGAAAAAAAGCCGGAAGTGGCGCTGTGACTCAAGTGGTAAAGCGCTAGCCTTGAGCTGAAGAGCTGAGGGACAGCGCCCAGGCCCAGAGTTCAGGCCCCACGACTGGACCAAAAAAAAAAAAAAGTTGGTATTATGTTTTGTTGTTGTTTCATCTGATTTGTCCTTTTCTTTTTAAATGACTAATCAAGTCTCTTGGTGGATTGATTTTCCATTATTTTCTTCATTATATCTTGATTTTAGTTCTATTTGAACATTTTCTAAAAGACTCTTTCGAAGTGTAATTCATTTTAGATTCTCAGTGTCTCTAAGAGTTCTTACCAAACAACAGTTAATGAGTTCCCTGTGAGGGATGAACTTAATTCTCTGGGTGCTAGTAGCTCACGTCTGTAATCCTAGCTACTCAGGAGGCTGAGATCTGAGGATGGTGGTTTGAAGCCAGCCGGGGCAGAAAAGTCTGTGAAACTACTAGCTCCAATAAACTACTCACAAAAAGCTGGAATTGGTGCTGTGGCTCAAATGGTAGAGTACTAACTAGCCTTGAGTGAACGAGCTCAGGGACAGCGCCCGGTCCGACTTCAAGCCATAATAATAATGATAATAATAATAATAGTGACAATAGATTTCAATAACCAGACTTATCCACAAGCACCGAATATAATCAATTATTTCCTTGATCTTATTTGCAAATAATGAATTAGCCCAAAAAAGCTTAGCTGCTGCCTTAAGTTCTGGACAAATGACAACGCCAACTGCGAGCAGACCGAGCACTGACGTCCGCAGTGGAGCGCTTGGGAGCGCAGCAGGTGTCTTCCGGGGCGGGCGGTCGCGGGGCCGGACGGCGGGCCTCGGCTCTTCCTCAGCCGGGAGAACCGAGTCCAGCGGGAGGACAGCACTCAGATCCGGGGTTCCACGCAGGCCGGGGCCGAGACGCCGCCCTCGCGCAAACCAGCGGCCAGCGCAGGCCCCCCCCCCCGGCCTGCCGCCGCGCCTGCGCAGAACGCCCTGCGCCGTGGGAAGGAATTCCGCGCACACTCACCCGCCCACGAGGCGACCCTGGGACGCTCGGCTCGTGGGCCCCGGAGTCCAGACGTAAACTTTCCTAAAAACCGCGTCTCCCAGGAGCCCCAGGCCCGGCGTCCCCACATCGCGATTACAGTGCCCCTCCCCTTCCGGTCCGTCCCTCCGGATCGCCGACGGAAAGGTTCCGCGCCCACTCCCGCCGCGGTGGGGTTGCGGCATGGTTCCCGCCTGGGTGTCGGGCGGCGGGGGTGCCGCCGCTGGGTGTCGGGCGGCGGGGGTGCCACCGCTGGGTGCTGCGCCCTCTCCTCCAGGACACGGTACCACCGAATCCCCCCGCCAGCCCGAATCCGGCAAAAGACTATCACTCAGTGCTCAGGCCTGTAGTCCTGGCTACTGGGGAGCCAGAAATCTGGGAACAAGGTACACCAGTCAGGCAATTAAAAGTTCACAAGTCCACATCCAACCAATGGCTGGGCATGGCGGTGGCCGGACATCTACAGAAGCAAAGGGACCCTACCACTAAAACCTAGCACCAAAATAACCCCCAAAGACTAGCACTCACTCTGGGCCAACTTCTAGGGCCTTGAACGTGGTAGCCAAGATTTAAGACATAAAACGTCTCATATGTTCAAGTCAGGGTCAAATAAGCCAGGGGTCCTTTAATTGGATCCTTTGACAGGAAGAATCTTTTTACCTATTGCTTGTGTGCGGACTTAAGGGGTTGGAGACCTTCCAAGCAGTCTTCTGAGTTCCACTCCATAAATATAAGGCAGAAATAGCACAGAAGGAAACTTGGCCTGTCTTGTATGTGTTTGGAGAGATAAAACCAAGGAAAAACCCAGAGTGCAAATGTGATTAAAGTTCTAACAACTTTCTAAGTGTCTTCTTTGTATCGCATTGCTTTGGGAGTTTGAGCCTTCTCACATTTGGCAGTGGTTTGCCTGAATAGGAAAACATTTTCTTTTAAACCCCCAGAACCAGATATACAAAACTAGTTCAAAGTACTTTTCTCTACAAGCATCAACAAAAGCTTTTCCAATGACCACTGAACCTGAGTGTGTTTAAAGCTGTATGGACTGTAATACAGTACATGAGGTTATTGCCTACACTATCTCTGTGGTCTCACCCATAAACTTGTTGTCTAAATATTGATTTTATCAGGAATATTTAATGCCTATTTAATATTCTGTAGTTTATTGCTTTATGTGCATTTTTTCATTAAAGCAAAGGTAACCAAGTTTTCTGCTTTGAAATACCACTCAGTTTTAACTGTTTCCTTACCAAAAAATTCTATCCAATTTGTCAACTTAGGATAACTATATAATTTGAAATATTATAAGACTGTGATAGACATAACAAATGCACTAACAGGAAAATTTTGTGGATGATGCCTGGTTAACTTTATGGTACAAATGTAACTCGTTATGTGTACTAATCTAAGAACCAATAAAAAAACTTATTTTCTCTTTTAAGTTTTGGGGATTATAAACAAATAGTACTTAAAACTAAAGTGTCTAAGACCTTGGAGATTATTTAATTCCTTCCTTGAACAGCTGATGAAGTTGGGTGATTTCCCTAAACCCATTAAGTTACCAGAGACAGGTTATTTTTTTTTTGTCGGTCATGGGGCTTGAATTCTGGGCCTGGGCGCTGTCCCTCAGCTCATGGCGAGCGCTCTACCACTTGAGCTACAGCGCCACTTCCGGTTTTCTGGTGGTTTACTGGAGATAGGAGTCTCATGGTCTCTCCTGCCCGGGCTGGCTTTGAACTGCAATCCTCAGATCTCAGCCTCCTGAGTAGCTAGGATTACAGGCGTGAGCCACCAGAGCCCGGCACCAGAGACAGGTTAATTTAACTCTAATACATATTACTTCCATTAAATTTTGCAGTAAGTTGTGTGAGAAGACCTAAATGTGAAAGTATGCACAAGAACTTAAAATATAACTCCCATAAATTTTCAAATGAAAACATTTTTAAACCTACTAGTATTCGTCATGTATACCTTTGAGAAAGAAAAAAAATACAGTTAGAAAATGTCTGTTGTGTACTACCCCATTAGAAGGCAACAAAAGCATATCACAATGGCAAAAAACATGTACATTAATGAGATTCCACACCAATCTTTATTTATATTTGGGGACCTGAAACAAATTATAAGTACTTCTTCCAAATTACATCTTGTTCTGTTAATGGTGTGGTTTACCCTCACTCCACAAAAACAAGTATGACTAATACACTAGAAATATTTTAAGAGACTCTCTTAGTTTGTAATAACCAATCCATATCAAGGTCTGTCTCGAAAAGCTGAATCTATTAATTTTCTGGTATCTTTTTAGAAAAGATTTTATAACAAATTATCCTCAACCTAACTTTTGTGAACATTTTAACATTCAACATTTTAAAAGCCCTAGTTTATAAATTCTTGCCACTCAAGTTAAACACTAAATCACGTGTAAAGGGAATTCTCTACATTATTGATAAAAATCTGAAAGTTTCTAATATCTAATTATTACACTGACATATCTACTAATACAAGTGTCATGATGCACTGGGTTTTAAATCTACAGGTTTAAACTGATAAGAACCTGGGAAATTGTGACAGTTAAAAACATCACTTGTTTTTTTGGCTCTAGCTCTTATCCAAAAATGTGTATATCATAGCCAGGATAATTTTTCTGTAGAATTTTATTTTGAAAATAATATTTCACTTGAAGATTGATCTAAAAACATTTTAAGATTCAAAAAATGTTATACAACTTATTACAAATTAACCAGATAAGTTTTTCAATTAGATACACTGTGTTAGTTCACCTACATAAAAAATACTGCACATTTTCCTTTATTTCCAGATGTTACACTGATGACTAAACTATATAGAAATCCAAACTATCGTAAAGTTGTTCTGTGAAATGTCAACTTTATAAATATCAGAACTAAATGCACTGTAAACAGTCATTTTGGTAAACATGCATTTATTCACAGTTGATTTATTTCCTTTAGATAAATGCATAACTGCTCAAATTATTTAAGAACCTACTAGAGGTACAAGAGCACACCATACAAATCTATTTTATCTTCATTTTGAGGGAACACTGATCTTGGCAAAAATCTGGCATTATTTTTAAAATGAGCTATTGCTGGTAAGAAGGCATACTTTAAAACTTTTTGTGTCCTGCACTTGCTTTTACTTTTTAAATTAAAACATTAAAGCATCTGTTTTCAAAGACTCAACTATCACTGCATAAATGTGTAGTCATAATAAAAAATGGACCCTGAAAGCAGTTGAGCACTTAAGTTAAAATGCCTTGAGAGCCTCATTTCACTCATAAGTTATGACTGCCTTAAACTAGACCACCCACTCATCATTATTTTTAAACTGACAAATCAGACCATTTTATTCTTTTGTAACTGATATAAGCCTGTATAATACAGTATTCCCCTGCTGAGTTTAGATCATATACTTTAAAAATAGAAATAAATATATTGAATTATAAGTTCCATTTCTATAGTAACCCCATGGTGTTAAAATATGCCTGTAAAACAGAAGTGGGTGACTGTATAGTTTCAGACTTGACTATTAGTGTCAAACACAATTTTTCATCACAAGTAACTCTACTGGTGCATTGGCTTGATTGATTTTAGCAATTTCATTTTACAGGAGTGAACCATATCGTATACACACAGAGAAAAATCCCCAAAATAAGAAGAAAACTTTGGAAAGCCAATCAAGTGCTTTCAAATGAAAAATAAAGGTCTTTTCTGGCCCTCTTCCACACCCTGAAAGTTGAAATTTGACAAGTCCATGGGTACAATATACAAACTTTGACAAACTTATTAAGTTAAAACCATTTTCTTTGGGGAAGGTGGGAGGAAGTACCTTTAAAACCTGTTATACAAATTTCCAGCTGCCTTTTTATAAAAGTACGTTCCTTAGATTAAAATCATAAAATTAAGGTGCAAGAATTTAACAAAAATGAACTAAAGAGCTTTATTGACATCACAGTACATTCAAGAATAATTTTAAGAACATTACAGCTGAAAGAGAATGGCATGTTTATAGTCTTATTATGCACTATTTCTTGAAAAAATGTAATACAAAGAAATCCTATTAAGTAACTTGGAGCAGCATTTGGAAAAAGTACACCTATTTACAGATTAAAAAAAAAAAATTCTGGTTTCACCTACACAGCCACATTGTGCCTCTATAATGAGACAAGCCCTTAAAACTCATGGAATTTTTTTAAACAACATCATGGCATTCTTGCCAACATCATTCCTCAGCGCTTACGACGGGGAGGGGTTGTTGATCTGAAAAAAAAAGGGAAAAGACAAAATTTAAAAATAAAAATGTATTTTAGACTGAAAATCTGCAATTTTCAATAAATACTATTTTATAGGATTTCTAACATTATTTAAAACTATGATCATTTATCAAGTACCAAACTGAGTTTATTAAAGAGAGAGAGAAAGGACACTTTCAACTTTGAATAAATTCAGTCAATTTTTTTTTAAAAAATCAGACAAAATACTTTAAAAAGTATACTACCTTGATCGAGACTTAGACTTGTGTTTGCGGCTTGCCTTCTTACCAGACCTTTGAGATTTCTCCATGGATCGCGATCGACTATGTTTAGGCTTCTTAGCCTTCTTTTCTTTGCTACTTCCTGGAGATTCAGAACTGCTCCTTCCACTAGAATCAGAGCCTGAATGCTTCTTACTATCTTTGGTAGTACTCTTCTTACTGTCCTGTCTAGAATCATGTCTTATGATTTTAACGGATATAGAGCCACTTCTGGAAAATGTTCTTTCACTTTCCCGTTTCCTTTTTAATCTATCATCCTGGCTACTGAACTTAAAATCTTTTTCTTCCCTTTTTTGTTTCTCTTTTCTTTTATCCTGTTCACGCTCCCTTTCTTTGTCTTTCTTTTTCCTATCTTTGTCTATGCTTCTACTCCTCTCCTTTCTCCTCTCTTGTTCTTTAGCCTCACCTTTATGCTTATGACTGCTCCCACTAAGATTTCCACGTTGATCCTCAATTTTACGCCTATCTCGACTCCTACTGCGACTGGAACGATTGGTTCGTCTATCCCTTGAGCGACTTCTACTTCTACGTCTCTCTCGGGAAGGACTCCGATTTCTTCGTCTTTCTCTTTCAATACTACTTCTATTAGATCTCCTCCTATCCCTAATTTTTACCCTAGCCCTGTTGCTCTCTATTTTAATTCTGCGGGAGTAGCTTCTACTCCTGCTACGTCTAGCTTTTATTGTTGGAGATCTACTCCTACTATGTCTTTTTTTCCTTTTAGGAGAAGAAGACCGAGAAGAAGTGCGACTACTACCTGAGCTAGAGCTGTATGAAGAACTAGAGACAGTACTACTAGTACTACTCGTTCTGCTATTGCTGCTGGAACTACCACTGCTAGAACTCCCTGATCTACTCCTTCCTTGTTTCTCCTTTTCTTTATGCTCTTTTTTGGGTTCTAAAACTGATGTAGTTTCATTTGGAGTTCTTTTCTTTTCATTAACCACATCACCATCTGCTTCTCTTGCTTCTAGTATTGATAAATTATTTTGCTCTTTATGGATAAATTCGTTCATCTCTTTTGTAACCCTTTCTGTTTGTTGTTTTTCTTCTGCAAGAGAACAAGACAAAAAAAATTTAAGATGAAAATAAAATGAAAAATTCTCATACTAGTAAAAATGAAGTTAGCAAACTAAAACAAAAATAAAAAACATAAGCTTTTTGGTTGTTGGTGCCAGTCCTGGGGTATGAACTCAGGCCCTGGGCAATGTCCCTGAGCATTTTTGGTTAAAGCTAGCACTCTACCACTTGAGCCACAGCCTTTTCAGCTTTTTTGGAGATTAACTGGAGATGAGAGTCTTATGGACTTTCTTGCCCACTTGCCCAGGTGGCTCTCAAGTGTGATCTGCAAATCTCAGCCTCTTGAGTAGCAAGGATTATAGGTGTGAACCACAATCACCTAGCATAATTCAAAACTTTGTAGGAGCCACACAAACAGGTAAGATAGAAACAAGTGAATTAATTTCGGTATTTTACAACCCCAATATATCTAAAATGTTATCATTTTTTGGTGCAAGTACTAGTGCTTGAACTGAAGGCCTAGAGGTCTCACTTGGCCTACTCTGCTCAAGGCTGGCACTCTCCTACTTGTGCCACACGTTCACTTATAGCTTTTTGCTAGTTAACTGGAAATAATAGTCTCACAGCAGAGGTAGACTGCCAACATTAGAGGGGAGAAGTCTCATGGACTTTTCTGCCCAGGTTGATGTCAAACTGTGATCCTCAGATCTCAGACTCTTAAGGAGTTAATATTAGAGGTATGAGCCACCAGTACCAGGGTAAAATGTAATTACTCTAATATGTAATCAATTAAACTTAGAGAAACATTCAGCTTTTACTTTCATGTTAAAATTTCAAAATCTTTTATATCTGTGACATATCTGTATACATACATTTAATAGCTACAAGTAGTCAGCCATCAGTTTATTTTTGGCACTACTGGGACGTGAACTTAAGGCCTTTTGCTTGTTAAACAAGCACTCTATCTCTTGAGAAATGCTCTGTCCCTTTTTGCTTTAATCTTTCCACACACAGTCTCATACATTTTGCCTTGAATAGTGATTTTCCTACTTGTTGCCTTTTCCAAATACCATGTACCACCATGCCTGGCTTATTTGTTAATATGGGGGCTAGCTAAATATTTTTACTTGGGATGACATGAAAGTCTCTGCTGGCCAAATAACTGATTACAAGGCCATGTGTGCTACCCTGCCCAATAATCTATTTAAATATTTCCTCATTTCTTGGCTTTCATTTCAACAATTTTAATAAGAAATAATGTCTACAGCTACTAAAATAAATTCTAAAATAAAAACAAAAACAATTGATTGAAGGTACGTCATGTATTATTCATCTAGCACCAAATTTTGTTTTTTTAGTTTTGCTTAAAAAGTAGTTTATAGCTGGGCTTTGGTAGCTCAAGCCTGTAATCCTAGCTACTCAGGAGGCTGAGGTCTGAGGATCACAGTTCAAAGCCAGCCCAGGTACGAAAGTCCTTGAGACTCATCTCCAATTAGCCACCAGAAAACCAGAAGTGACGCTGTGGCTCAAGTGATAGAGAATAACCCTGAGCTGAAAAGCTGAGGGACAGCACCCAGGCCAAGAGTTCAAGCCCCATGACAAAAAAAAAAAGTTCATATAAAACTGGACATAAACTACATAAATCTAAAAAAATTTACCTTCCATCTGTTTATCATGTAATAGCTGCTGTTCTTTTTCTTTTCTCCAAAAAGCTTCCTGTTTTTGCCGGATTCGGTGCCGTAATTCTTCATCATCAGTATCAGATGACTCAGAGCCTCTGTCGCTCCTCTCATCTTCACTGTCTCCTGATCCATAACCACCCAGTCCACCTGTGTGCATAAAGCTCAGTCTATCATATGAAAAAGACATGCGTTCCACTAAAAACTTTTTAAGATTAGAGAAGAAAGCTCTTTTTTTTTCATTGCCTTTTCCTGGAAGATATGTTTATTCCAGGTGGGGAGAAGCATAAATTCAAATGTTTAAGGAGTTCAACGAACCCTCAGACAACGGTTACATAGTGTTCTTTCTAAATGTTTCAAGCAAGGAAACATTTTACACCCTTAAAGAATTAGAATAATGGCAGGCGTACAACCATTTAACAGGGCAATAATGAAGCCTCACTAAAACTTAACCAATTCAACTATCTTAATAAAATTTATGGTGATCCTGAAAGTATTTTTAACATGAACTCTTTTATTGTTCATACTTTTAGAATCTGATAGGATGTTAAGCATTTTTTTTCCTTTAAAAATTAGAAGATTGTAATTCTTATTGGCACAGAAATGGAATGAATTCCCCACCCTGAAGTGATCCAAGTAATTATTATAACAAAACCACATGGCACTTTATCCTACCCTTCTCCCTTCTTCCTAACAGAAATGAACATAAAACATGGAAAAGGCAAATTCAAACTTTAGAGTCTTGGATAATATGCAATTAGCAAAATTTCAATCTAGCACTACTATTATACCATGACAAAAAAAAACCCTTTCCCTCTATGTTAATACTTGACTTGCTGCAACACAATTTATGTAAGTCATTATAAGCATTAGTGGATAGATAAATCCCTAAAATATGTATGCAATAATTCTCAAAGTGACTTTAGATACTATTGTGGCTAAATGACCTATACATATATATATATATATATATATAAACTATACATATACATATATATATATATATATATACCCACACACATACATATATATATATATTCATATCCATACACACATATCACATATTGGAGCAATTAATAAGGAAATTTTCCATTCAACTAGCCCCAATAAACTGAATTAATTACATTTTTAATCGTTCCACTGTGAATATTTTAGTAAAAAAAAAAAAGAGTCAATCTCTTAGTGACACAGAAGCTTAGGTTTCTTAACTGAGTAGGAATAATCCAGTGTCAACACAGAACATGTAGAAAGACAAGGTTAAGTGCGTATTTTCCCTTTAGGCCCTCTCACAAATAAGGAAAACACTTACCGAGTCCAGTGAGGGAAGCCAGTGCACTGGACTGTGCCAGCTGTTTTGCAGGAGCTTTGTATCACATCAACAACAGGAGCAACATGTTAACACAAATAGCCACGATTTCATAGTCATGAGAGTCTATGGTATTGTTAAATCTACTACTATTGCTGCTTTTTGGGGAGAGAAGAAACATTAAAAACATAACATTCATTTTAAACCAGTAGCATGTCTGGCTTTGAAATTATAATTCTGATGTGAGCTGAAATTGGTTTATAATGAAGAAAAATGTTGACTGTTATTTCTAATTCTGGTATGAGTTATGGTTTTTATTTTTTTTAAGTGTTACTAAAATCATGGGGAAGGGTAGAAATTACTTGCTTTTGTAAAAACTGCAATTGATTAAATTGAAAATTCTCAAGGTTCATAATTTAAAACTCACTGTCACAATAAACTGTATTTACAAGCCATCTACCAATACCCTGGTATCATGATGAAATAAACTTAAATCAGGTAAGATAAACTGAACACCAGGAATTTTCCGCAATACATTTTTCAGGACAACAGCGTGATTGCTATTTTCAGGTAGGTCAGATAAAAAATATATAAAAATAGAATTGTATAGTCTCAATATGGTGTCTACATATCTAATCTTTCCCCAAGAGTTAAATCATGCAAGAAGAGAATATATAAATATCTGATAGCAATCCAGAGGAAAACAAAAAGTCCAAATGTTCAAGAAGCCAAAATTCCCCCACAAACCAAGAACACCCACAATATACCTTTCGTTGCTTTCCGATGTGCATCTTTGGCTACATAATAAATTTCTTCATCTGTGACATCCAGCAGAATTTCAGTTAGAAGCATTTTTGTCAGCAACATCTAAAGACAAATATTTTATATAGCATTTCCAACTTAGTTATAATTACTGCTTGTTTTCTAAATTAAAATGCAAAGAAACAGATCAGACTAGCCATTCCTAAAAAAAGAATATTTTAAACATTATTCTAAAACATCAAAGCCTGAAAATATTTCAAAATCATAAGTATCAAAGAAAAACTATACATCCATGCATAGTCACTGAATCCTTACTTTAGACACAAAAAAGTTAGAAACTTAAGAGGCTCTCTATTATTAAAAAATTCTATGAGTGCTTTAAGTAGAGCATATTACCAAATAAAGCCATACTAGAGAATACCAAAAAACATACTATTATTATTATATACTAATACATATTATTTAGTATCATAATATATCAAATAAAAGAATACTCTTCATTAAAAATATACTTTTATTAAAAGGATACTACTTTTATTTAGTAACACTGGTAAGGTTTACATTACTACTTTCTTAAGTCACTTCCAAAGGTTAGATTACAAGTCTAAAGAGGAGCCAAAGACAGGTGGCTCACACCTATAATCCTAGCTACTCAGAAGACTGACAACTAAGGATCGTGGTCCAAAGTCAGCTGGGGCAGTGAAGTCTATGAGATTCTTACTTCCAATTAATTACTGAACAAAACAAAAGTGGCACTGTGTCTCAAGTGGTAGAGTGTTAGTCTCGAACAAAAGGAGGGCAAGGACAGTGCCCAGGCCGAGTTCAAGCCCCAGGCCTGGCACCAAAAAAAAAAAAAAAAAAAATTAAAGGGGAAGCTGCGTGAAGGCAGCTCATGACTACAGTTTTAGCTATTCAAGAGGCTGAGACTAGAAAGATCAAGGTTCAAAGCCAACTGGAACAGAAATGTTTAAGAGATTTTCTTCCTAAGTGATAGCTGGGCAGGCTAATGAATGTGTCATCCTTGCTATGTTGGAAGCTGAGATTAAGAAGATGAAAGATCCAGGCCAGCCTCGGCAGAAATGTCCATGCAACTCCATCTCAATGGAAGAAGCTGGATATGACAGCTCATGCATGTCATCCTAGACACAGTGGAAAGTAAAAAATAAGATTGAGATCTAGGCATAGATCCGTGAAAGAATGAAGAGTCTTAAACAGCACAAAAGCCTAGACCCACCAAAAAATTAATATAACTTTTAAAAAAATAAGAAGGATATTATTCCATTCTGCTGAGTTCTACTACTCATAAACTGTAACATCCTCATAACTGTAACACAATATAAAATGGAGAGCACAATTTGAAGAGCTAGATGTTAGCTCTGGCTTGGCTACCAACAACTATTTGAAATGCAGATTCTTAGTTCTCCAGCCTCTCTCTGCCTCTGATTTACTCATCTTACTAAAATTAGAGTTGACCAAATTAGCATCTTCTAAATGCATTCCAAAACTCATGAGTCTTTCAATATGAGAAATGCAACAGATTCAAAATCTGACAACATAACAATTATAAAAGCTTAAGGAATTTTTACACAGAAGTATGTTCTTACACTAAAAAAGTATGTTTAACTTTGTTCAGTCTAAACCTATTTCCCCCTCAATTCCTTTAATATTTCTTAGTATTTCTATTTAAAAGAAACACTTCAGAAAACAGATCAATAAAAGTTCCTCTGGTTTTCATATAGTAAAATATTATTTAATTTTATCATTGGAATTACAAAATAAGTTTAATAACTACTGGATAGGCCACAATTTTGTATTTTAATTACTATCTGAATATTGAGCAGTGGGAAAGGAGATAGGTTTACTATCTCAAATTTTAGACACAATTTGCCTGACAAAACGTGTATGTACTTTACAATTTTTCTGAGTTCTCAATTTAAACATTTTATAAAATTAATACTTTTAAAACATTACAAACAAAATAAACCCTGCACATGGTAAGAAATTTGACATTCTACCATCTGATACTCTTTCTCTTCTTCAGTCATCTCTGGTTCGCTATGTTCTTCTTGGGGAACTGGAGATGGACTTCTGGTAACTTTTCCACTGCTTGCAGCCTCAATGTTTTCAGCATCTTCATCTTCCTCATCACTATCCTGTAAAAACAATATGGTAGCCTGAATTTATGCTTATAATGCACAGTTGATAAGAGAATTGTAAAGGTAAAATTCATTTCTGAATTGTGTGACATTTCTTTTTGGGTACTGAGGATCAAAGTAATGCTTTATGGATACAAAGAAAGGTACTTTATCACTGAGCTACATCTCCAGTCGCTATATTTTTAAATAAGTTTTTAAATTATTTAAGACAAACCAGATTTTCTATTTTCTTTTATTTTCTTTTCTCGAGACAGGGCTCCAGCCTTTAAATTACATTTTTGTAATTTTGTAACTTCATTTGGTAACTTAAAAAAGTATAATGTGGAAAGAAATGAAAAGAGTAAAGAAGGAATTATGAGCTAGGCTCTGGTGGCTCATGCTTGTAACCGTAGCTATTTAGGAGACTGAATCTGAAGATCAGGGTTGCAAGCCAGCCCAGGCAGGCAGTTAAAATCCAATGAACTCTTATCTCCAATGAACTACCAAAAAGCCTAAAGTGAAGCCGGGCGCCTGTGGCTCACACCTGAAATCCTAGCTACACAGGAGACTGAGATCTGAGGATCATAGTCCAACGCCAGCCTAGGCAAAAAAGTCCATGAGATTCATTTCCAATTAATCACAGAAAAAAACAGAGATGAATCTATGGCTCAAGTGGCCATAGAGCCACAAGAGCACCAGACTGAGCAAAAGAAGCTCTGGGACAGTGCTCAAGCCTTGAGCTCAAGCCCCATGACCAGAACATACATAAAAAACAGTCTGAAGTGGAGCTTTGGCTCAAGTGGCAGGGGCGCTAGTCCTGCACAGAAGAGCTCAGGGATTTAAAACATTGTTACTTTCAGTGCTCATGTCAAAAACAATAAAAATTATTTTATCTCCAAGTGTAAGTACATCTAAATATTCGCAAGGCACATTTATTCCTATGCCACTGAATACTTTTGTTTCACTGAATCCACTAGAGTCAGGTACACAATAATGAAAGATCATGGATTTATTTAGAAACAATAAGATCATATGTAATAATATCTCTCTGAAATAAAGCCCCTTTTTCTCCTTAATCCATCCTCAATAGCACATATATAAAAACACAAAACCCATCATACATTGTAACACAGTATTTTCCTATGGGCTAAAATATTCATTTCAATGAACTTTTCAGGATAAAATTTTCAGATGAGTCTACTTACAAATTTACTTCTCTGAGGCAAACGAGGACCATCTCCTCCTTCCGCATCTTCTGTGGCCTTCTTTTCTTTTTTGGACAACTGTGAACGTTGTTGTTCCATTCTTTCTTTTTCCAATTTCTTCTGCTTTTCACGTTCCATTTTTTCGAGACCTTCACGAATCCAAGCTGGAAGAGTTCTCCGTTTTACTGCATCTATTTACACAGGAAAAAATCATTTTACAAGTCAATTAAAGGCATAATAAAACAAATGAGTTCCTTAACTTTGGTTGTCTACAAACTTTTAAGTAAAAACAAGGAAACAAATCTGTTAACATTAATGGGACATGGTGCTCAAGCCTGTGCTCCTAGCTACTTGGGAGATAAAAGATCCAGGGATGATGGTTAAAGACTCCATTTCAACCAATGCTGGACACAATGGCATGCATCTGTCACAAGTACAACCCAGGCCAGCTTAGGCATTGAGACCATAACTGGAAAATAACCAATGGAAAAACAGGGTAGAAACCTGGCTCAACCTGTAGCGTGTATCCCTAGCAGACTGAAAGTCTTAAGTTCAACCTCAAAATGAATTTTTTTTAATACCATCAACATTGGGCTTTTTGAAAAAACAAACATGTTTAACAGCAGCAGGAAATGTTTTTTTAATGCTTGCAATTTTCCAGGGCACAATAAAAGAATATTAAGCTGTTATTTCATTTAATCTATACAAAACGCCTCAAAGATTTCTACTATGATTCTTTTTTGTTAATGAGAAGACTGAAGGGATAAAGCCAGTAAGTGGTGCTATGGAATAATTCAGAACCAAGTTTGTTACCATTATTTGATCTCTTTCTCAGGGGAGAAAACTGATGTGATAAAGGGATATGCCTGAGGTTTAAAAGCCAGTAAATTATGATGTGGGCTAAAGAAAAATTCTTATACTAAGCTGCTGCCCCAAAATATGAACATACAGCAGAGTCAAACAAAAGGCAGGACAGATTTTTTACACTAAGATCTTTCCATACATTGAGAAGCAGTTAGAATATTTCTAAGGAGGGCTGGGAAGGTAGCTCAGTGGTGGAGTGCTTGCCTTGCATGCATGAAGCTCTGGGTTTGATTCCTCAGCACCATATTCGCAGAAAAAGCTGGAAGTGGCACTGTGACTCAGGTGGTAGAGTGCTAGCCTTGAGCTGAAGAGCTGAGGGACAGAGCCCAGACTGAGTTCAGGCCGGCAAAAAAAAAAAAAAAAAAAGAATATTTCTAAAGAAAGGCTTAATGTTCTGCTCTACAAAACGCTGAATGATTCTGAAACATTCCAGTTAAAATGTGGCGTAAGTGTGTAACTTCTCACTAGCAATAACCTACATCTGATATTTAAATTCTAAATTTTCTGCCAAAATACTTAAGAATGTGAAATAATCAAAGGAAAATTGAAAAATTTTTGAAAATCTAAAATTTGAAAACTGTGTATCTTATGAACTAAGAGTAGAAAGAGAACTAAAACAGGAAACCATTAGGTTTTGTTTTCTTTATCTGTGTGTGTGCACATGCAGGTTTGTGTGCCAGTTGTAGGGCTTGAATTCAGGGCCTCGGTGCTGTCCCTGGGCTTTTCTGCTCAAGGCCAGCACTCTACCACATGAGTTACAGCATTACTTCTGACTTTTTCTGGTTGTTAACTGGGTGATAACAGATTTTCCTGCCTAATCTAGTCATGAACCACAATCCTTAGATCTTAGCCTTCTAAGTAGCTAAGATTACAGGTATGAGCCACCAGCCCCCAGTTTAACAATTAGGTTTTGAAAAGGGACACTTGCTATACCTAAATTTTAACCCAGAATAAGAAGATGCTATGGAAATCAAAAAAATTACACTTCATCACAAACTAGTTTATGACAAAAGATTTGAAGAAATTACTTGAAACTTTTTTGCATCAATCTTTTTGTGGTTTTAAGATTTATGATTTAAAAATTGTTTTAAAGTACCACTATTTCAGTTCTAACAATTTATGAAACAAAACATTGTTTTTACAAAGGTTTCATGACAACTGTGTTTCACCGAACTCATTTAAATAGCTACCAATTTGTGGAGGCTCCTGCTTCACCGGAAGTGCAATAGGTGAACGCTGACGATCCCTGAATGATGAAGGTCTTTCTCTGCGGTTCTGGGGAGGTGCTGGAGGTCCTGGAGGTCCTGGTTGCCAATAAGGAGGATGAAATCCACCTTGCGGTGGACCAAAAGCAGCCCCATGCTGAAAGAGTATTGTATTTTATTTTTCTTCAGGTTAACATAATATACTCCCTGGGACACATGCGTGTTATGAACTGGGACAGTATCCATGTGTGAAGCAAATCCAAGAATCCCATGGTTCTAATATCTACTAGTATTTCTGAAACCCAAACAACCTAATTTTGTTTCTTAAGAAAACCAAATGATTCACCATCTTCAAGAACTGTATGTGTGTATATGTGCATAGATGTGTATATATGTATATATGAACATTTTCTAGACTAATTTGTAGACACTACCACCACCACAAAGACTTGGTATTTCCTCTTCCTTTTTATTTTTTGAAGTAGGATGTTGCTATGTAGCCTGTTCTCAAACTCTTGATCCTTCTGCCTCTGCCTCCCAAGTGCTGGGATTATAGGCAAGGGCCACCAGGCCCAGCCAATTTTTAACTAGAAAATACAAGTAAAGGCTTTTGTCAATTTCAAATTCCTTTTTCTAGTGAATTCAACTTGCTTTTATAATCTCACAGGATATATTTACTTATAATCAAAGACAGTTACTTAATTATAACAGTAATTTATTTTTAGCTTTGCTATATTTAGAGGTTTTCAAGGCCAGTAGCCAATAGTTTTATTTTCTTAATATAGAATCCACCAATCAAAACTAGACTAAAAGAAGTTCCCTGCCACTACATCTCTTCATAAATAAAAGCTTCATGTGTATTAACAAATATGAGCACAGTACAACTTATGTGACTGTGTGTTAACTAGAAAATGACTACTTCAAGGTGAATGTATTATCAAATCTTAGAATTAAGTGGGACTTTCCAAAATTTTATATTAGAGCAATTTAGTTTATTTATTTATTTATTTATTTTGGCTCCAGTCATGGGGCCTGAACTCTGGGCCTGGGCGCTGTCCCTCAGCTCTTCAGATCAAGGCTAGTGCTCTATCACTTGAGCCACAGAGCCACTTCCGGCCTTTTTCATTTTGCTTTATGTGGTGCTGAGGAATCGAACCCAGGGCCTCAGGCATGCAAGGCAAGCACTCTACCACTGAGCCATCTTCCCAGCCCCAGCAATTTAGTTTATAAAGTAACAATAGTAGTAAGTTATTTCACAATGACATCTAGCATTATCATTTAAGGATCGTCAATTCTCACAGAGGATATGCACACATGGTACTATTCCCCATAGAGTTCCATGTCATGAATTAAATGTTACAGAAGAAATCATGTACAATTCCATTAATAAGTTATGCCAGAATGGGGAGGAGGAGGAAGGGAAACACTGAAAAAACAGGTGTAATACTACACAGATGGAACTGTTAAAAAAAAATCATCTATGTTAAGCATCTTAAACCATGTCTTAACCATAATCTATTATTGACAATGTATTCAGCTACCATGTATTTTCTAAACTTTAACAGCTATTACACCAACTCATTTTTCATTTTATCCAGATTTCCCCCAAATGATCCTTTATTCATTTCCTAATCAAAGAAATATTCAGAAAATAAAGTCTAATGATTTAAATAATCAAAAATTGATAGTCTCTCAAACACTGTAAATGCTTATCTGTACAACTCTGCACACATATCTTAAGATATTCTTCATGAGACACTTCCAAAGAATGGATACGTGCACATCTATGATATTAAGGCAACAAAATATCTTTCACCTGATAGTCAAACTGGTTCACTGGCCCCACTGCAAAATTATCGGGTGGTCCACCAAAGTTGTGATTGTTCTGGTTAAATATATGCCTGTTGTCAGGGGCAAATTCCCCACTGTCCTGACTGTTGCTGTCTTCAGAAGGAGGAACAATGTCCATTGGGCCTGGTGTTGGTGGCATCCATGGCTGATCTGGAGGGGGATGTGGGGGCTGCTGATGCATTCCCCATTCTATTTAGGATTCAGGCATAAAAACATTCAACAGGGGGTTATAATAAAATCAATACAAAATTTTAACATCTCAAAAAAGCTAGATTTTTCAGTAAAGAAACAATAAAAACAACTTATGACTTTTTGGTCAAATTCTTTCTATATTAATCTTAAAAATGAGCAAAGAACTAATAAATTGCCTAAGTTCAAATAAGTTAATTCCATTCTAATTTACACCCTAAGTCAATAAAATCCAAATGCTCAAAATTAACTTTAATGAATAGAACACAATCCAAAGCAACTTTTTGTTGAATCTATTTTGTTCAATAATGACACCATAAAAATTACTTAATATATAATTTCTTTCTTCCATGAACACATTGATCCTCACAACATCCCTGTGAGGTAGGAAGAAAAAAGGTACTATTTTTGCCAATTTCAGGAGGGGGAAGGGAGGCATACAGAGGTAAATAACTTCCCCAGGGTCACAAAGAAAGCCAATAGAGTAAAACTTTGGAGGGTGGGAGAGTAACGTCAGGGTGAATCATTTATAAACTTAAAACTGGGACACCAAAACAGCTTCATATTTGGAAAAATTTGGCCTCAAGAAGATAGAAACGGACACCTCACAGTATAGAAGATTGTTATTCCTTTCAAAGTAATGTTGGAAATGCCTGTTTTCCACTCTTACAGTAACAGAAGAAATATTAATAGCAAAAGAAGGATATGGCTTCACCATCAGCATGACCAAATATAAAATTCGTCTAGTTTTCAGTGATTATTAAAAAATAACACAACCATAGAAAAGTGAATTAGCATCAAGAAATCTAAAACATAAAGAAAAAAACATAAAAGCTTATGGAAGATCATGACTATCTGAAAAAAAGGGAAGAAAACGGTGGGTGCCTGATAGGGGCAGAGTATGCTTGACAGACTTGTCACATGGTGACACAATTTTTCTTTAATTAGAAGCTAGACATATTTTATTCTGCCACTGCTGCTTGTGTAAAGGCCAGAGGTTGCAACAGAGAGAATGCTCTCTCCCCTAGGTGCCAAGTGAGGTTTCCAGAGTGTTCCCAGCCCCTGTCATCCTAGGAATGAAGAACCAAGAAAAAAATCAAACTGAGTGCCACAATGCTAGCAGACTGAGTACAGAATATTTTTAACCACATATATATTAAGGTCAAATAAAATTGAGAATGACATGAAATTAATCCAACTAAATAATTTACTACTGATCTTCATGTTCTTTAAAAAGTCTTAAAATCTAGATAACATAAACAAACCTGGTTGCCACATTCTGTTAAAGTTTGAATCTCCTTGAAAATTTCCATGATTGTTTGGACCAGATTCCATTGGAGACATATCTTGTCCATTTGGCATCATTCCTGGTGGTTGTTCTACAATGCTTTGCTGTCCTGAAGCTTCTCTTTGGGCAATCCAAGCTTGAGCCAATGCAGCCCAGTCAATTTGGCCTAATGTAAATTAACAAGATTTCAGCATTCAGAGAGAAGCTAAAATAGCAGTGCATCCATTAAAATAAACATCTCAAATTATTCTGTAGTACATTTTAAATATAGAGTATTTTATGCCTGAAAAAATGCTTAGAAAACAGTCTGTACTCAGACCAGACCAAAAATTACTTAAAACTTTTGAAGAATCCACAGAAGTCTTAGCCCCTTTCCAATATTATTCCAAGAAATCAACTTCCTGTATCTTTAGCTTACTCAATTTTTAAAAATCAGCTCCCCTCCTTTAAAAACAAATAAGCAACTACTGTAGCATGTCCTATTCTCCATTCTAGGCATACTTTGATTACTGTAGCTATCTATCCCAGTTCCTCCTCATGGCTACCTTTCTTTAAGGCTTATTGGTGGCCAAAACACATCTCTATAATAACTTTTGCCATCCTTTACTAAAAATTTATTGTTCCTATTATTTTGGAAGTCTTCCCTTTATTATCTTCAAAGATAACAGCTTAAGGTCTAATATTACTAATAAAATAGAACATTTTTTCCCACACTTCAGTTTAGTAAAGAATAGACATTCTCATAATGTTTTGTTGAAAGATAAAACTGGAATAACCTGGATGGTGTTAAACTTGTCCATCTGTATCTAAAACTTTCTAAATCTAGACTGGGTGTAGTGGCAGATGCCTATAATACCAGCTACTTGGGAGACTGAGACTCGGAGGTAGTAGTTTGAGGCCATTCCTAGCAAAAAAAAGTTAGGAAGACTCCACTGCAATAAACAAGTTGAGTAGGGTGGTATACAAATATTATTGTAGCTATGGGGTACAGGTAGGATGACTGAGGTCCAAGGCCAGCCAAGGATAAAAATATGAGACACTAAAAGCAGAAGAGAGCTAGGAACATGGCTCAGGCAGTGAAGTGTTGCCTAGCAAGCACAACGCCCTGAGTTCAAACCTCAGTACCACCAAAAAATAAAGAGAATTTTCTAAATCTACAACGTCATTTGGCAAGCCTTGCTCTTTTATTAAGAAAGTGACTAGACAGTGACTAATATATGTATATATGATTGTGCTATCTAAAAGAAAGAAAAAGTCAAATACTGAGAAATCTCAGCACTTGGGAGGTAAGACAGGAATACTATGAGTTTAGTTTAGCCTATGCTACATAGGAGGACTCTATTCAGAAAGGAAAAGTAAGAAGAGGAGGATATGGAGGGCATATTGAAGGATTTCTCAGACAAGGCAGATCAGTGTAAGAAAATATGGATGAAACAAAATCAGCTATAGTTAAATAAATACTAAAGTAATAAATGAGGACTCTATACTCTAATACATGCTCAAAGTACTTGAAAAGTTAAAAATATAGTATATCATAGTTGCGTATCATGTAATTGAAAGGTCCAGAATAAAGAAGTATATGCTAGTTATACAACTTTAATGCTTTTTCTTTAGAAAAATGAGACTAAATCAGTTTAAGAGTAAAATTTTCATAGAGCTTGTTATCCTTCAAGAAAGCAAAAAAAAATCTCACTTTTTATTATATGGTAGGGTTATTTATAAGATCACATTCTGAATACGGAGATTAAGACAATCAATTGGTTTATCAACCAAGTGATAAACCAATCCTAACCCCACACCTATCTCCTACCCATCTCCATTCACTTCCCAGCTTCTTCCACATTCATTTTCTTTCTTACTTGGATCTTGCTGGTGCTGAAATGACTGCATCCACTGCTGTTGGTTCAAAGGCCATTGCTGCCAAGGCTGTCCTCCTTGATCCCACATCCTTTCTTATAAATGTACTGATTTTCTATCTTCAAAAATTAAACACAGTTTAAAAAATACAGTAAGTCCTTTAATTTTCAAACCACACATATCAGAAATTATTATATGTTTTTATATAAGAATTCTAAACTGTTGGCCAATAGATTGTCACAGACAATTAGAATTTTAAAGTTAGCAATCAGGAGTACAAAATATTATGTTAACATTGATGCCACAGTTTGGTGGTAGTCTAGCTCAAAGAAGATATATATATATATATATATATGTACATATATATATTCTCCTTTTCTAAAAGTCCCATATAGCACTAATAAAATTTTTTGCAAAAAATTATAGTTAATAAGTGCAGAATGTAAAATAGAATTAGAAAACTGTCCTATTGCCCTATTTAATAATTGGGAAAAGAAAAGGTGGTAAGAAATCAAAACTCCAAAGGTTGCCAAAATATCACCTTCACAGATGAAGTGGCCATTAAGATACAGTAAGAAGTATACCAAATCACTTAATTTCCTCATCAGAAGTGTTTAATCAACCCAACTGAGCTACCAGTATTATTACAGTGTTATTATTGAGCTTCTAGTGAAATTATAAGGGGGGGGGAGGATAAAAGAACATGATTATTTGGTATCAGAAGAAATAACAAGACAATGTTAGAAAGTACAAGTCTTTAAGACCTGCTTTTTTCTTTTCTTTTTTTTTTTTTGGCAGTACTGGGGTTTGAGCTTAAGGTCTCATGCTTGTTAGGCAGGCACTTATGCTCCAGTCTAAGAACGAAATAGCAACAAACAGAAGGGAGGATAGTAGTCTGGTAATGTCTAGTCTGTCTAAAGGAGGAATCATTATAGTAGTCAACTTTTCTGTAAACAAATATGCAAACTTTTCAAACACAATTTTTAAATTCCTACAAATCTACCTTTGCAATTTACCCCAAGGTAAAATAAATTACCTTTGTCTTTCAAAACCAACTCTGATATAAAGCTCTGTTTAAGAATTAATGACATACACGGTAATCACAGTATGTTTCTTCTTTATTTCTTTATCCCTAGGCTTAGCATACAGCCGGCATTTAATAAATGTTTACTAAATGAACCCTTCCTTTTAGACTCTTCCTTTCCTCTATCAAAACAAAAACAAAAACAAGCCTCAGTACCGCAAATGAACAACTAATGAAGTCAGATAAGAAGGAAGTGAAGATATCCACTCTTATTTGATAGATGGCTATTACAATTCAAACTTTTAAAGCCTCCAGCCTCTGTAGCATTCTCAGAATGTTAACTCAGTTTTATCAGTGGCAATCCTGATTTCTCCACTAAAGAACACTGTAAGATACATTTCTTTATTACCTTGGTTTACTTATGAGTCTACTTGGGTTATAGTTACATGAATATGGCCTATTAAAGGGTATTAGAACATAATTAATATAGTGTTCATTACAATGGCATTACCAGATTATGTCAAAATGAGTACTCCATAGTACCACAATTGAGGATAACATCTAGACTGGTTATCGTCAGTTACAAGCTAAATAGACTTCTTCTGATCTTTCTTCAATGTTTGTTTCTTCTCTCCCATTTTTTTCTTGTTTCTCAATTATATCCTGAAGCTCAAGGCATCATTAGAACTTGTGAAAAGTCTACTTTCATTGAAAGTTAATAAATACATGAATAAATACACACCAAGAAAAAAATGTCAACTGCTACTTTAACTGACCTCAGAGGCTCAACTTCTGGTTAAAACTTCGGCTGGTTAGTTTACAGCTTGACAGCATAACAGCAAGAATAGTTATGCCCTGAGGGAGGAGGGTGGGAAAAAAAAGTGTTCACTCATATACTACAGACCTATAGACATTACTGTAAACAAAATACATTATTACTGTATTTATTCATAGTCTACTGTAAAAATAAATTCTGGGGATACAATCTGTAAGTGTGATCATTTCCAAATTAGATTAGAAGCCCAAAGTTATTTTCTATAAATCTTTTAGCAGAGAATTGCTTTGCCATTATTAATAGAGATCAGAAAGAAAAAGTCAAAGATTTCTGACATCTTTTTAACTTTCAAACTATCTTTATCTTTTATCATTTCTCTTGTGTTTACAATATACGACACTATCAAATAATTTAGAAAAAAACAAAGAACAAATATTTGAGGTAGTTTAAAAGTAGAATGCTTGCCTAGAAAATATGAGGCTCAGCACTAGGGAAAAAAAAGAGAAGCGGAAAAGATTTCATCTGGTATTAAAGTAAGGAAATAAAATTACCCATGGAATTCTGTGGAATTCTATGGAATTCTGTTTAGAAACTAACAGCAGCAAAGGTATTGGTTTGTCCCTAAAATAGTCAGCAAGGACATCAGTTTGTCCTGAAATAGTATATCTTTCATCCTGCTAGCAAAAGTTTTTTTTCTTTTCATCAGTAAGGATTTATTTAAGCAACAGTTTATCTTCAAACAGCATTAATTCCTCTTCTCTTCTGATCCTTGTTCCAATTTCATCTTTTATTTAATTCCTCTTGATCTCTGGAGTATTGTTCCAATATCAGTTGGTAAATATATATTCCTCCAGCAATTCCAAGGATAGTAGCAAAAAGCATTTGGGGAAGAATCAGCCTCCCAAACATGGTTGCAACACAGCCTAATACAAAGGTGGTGTTGAAAAGTTACATTTTTTTTTGGTCATCCTGGGGCTTGAGCTCAAGGCCTGGGCACTGTCCTTGAGCTTCTTTTGCTCAAGGTTAGCGCTCTACCACTTGAGCCACAGTGCCACTTCCAGCATTTTCTGTGGTACCGAGGAATCAAACCCAGGGCTTCGTGCATGCTAGACAAGCACTCTACCACTAAGCCACATTCCCAGCCCTTAAAAGTTATATCTTATGTGCAGCCAATCTCTTCAGATTTGAGAGGTAAGACCAGAGAATCACAGTTCAAGGGCAGCCCAGACAAAAGTGTGAGATTCTACGACTGTAGTGGCTGCTGGGGCCCTTGGCTCAGCACTGACCCTGCCTCACGAGCCCCAAGGAGGTGACAACCCAGCTCCTTCCAGCTGCCTTCTGGGCCACCAAAGCAGAGTTTTAGGACTGCAGCGGGACTGGGGTGTACCACGTGCATGGTGCAGAAAGGTTCAAAATTGTGGCACTGGACAGTAAGGACTGCTTTAGCAATAGTCTTCTAAAGCAGATAGACAAAAATCATTTTTTATCTTCCATAAAATACAAAAAAGTATCTTGGCCAGGCACCTGTGACTCACACCTGTAATCCTAGCAACTCAGGAGGCTGAGCTCTGAGGATCGTGGTTCAAAGCCAGCCCAGGCAGGAAAGTCCGTGAAACTCTCACCTCCAATAAAGTACTCAGAAAAAGCCAGAAGTGGTGCTGTATCTCAAGTGGTAGAGTGCTAACCCTGAGCACAGAGAGGGTCAGGGACAGAGCCTAAGCCCTGAGTTCAAGCTCCTGGACCAGCAAAAAAAAAAAAGAAGAAAGAAATGATCTTACACAAAGCAGGCACAAAATAAATACAAACAGTACCAACTCCTTTTTGTTTATTTTTAAAAGGACAATGATGAGAAAGCTGTTGACTTACAAGAACCAAGCTTTGCTCTCTTTTGGCAAAGCTTCAACAGCTTATCAGAGCTGAATGCACATTTTTCCTAGCCTAAGTTGTAATAAATTTACAATGTAGACATCGATCTTTATGCTGGTGCCAGAAGGGATGCAAATAGCAAAACCGCTCTCATGAATGTATGGACTACCATAATTTCCAAGACATAAATTTCCTCTTCCAGAAATCACTAAAAATAGGTTTTTCTTACTCATCTCTAATGGCTGTCAAGACAACTTTTTAAGTCTTATGAGCTCATTATGCCTCCCAACAACCATTCACAATGTGTGAACACAGGCAAATTACTCTCAGTCCTTAATTTCACATGTAAAATGGAAGCCTAATGTCTGCCTTATAGAGTTACTGATTATTGTGAGAAATGCAGAAAGCTCCAGTTGATTAATACCAGAGCTTTCTTCCCATCACTTCTGCAACTATCAGAAAAAAAGTTTGATAAAGCCAACACAGTTCTAATTCAACCAGAAGTTCTATTCTCCAGAAGTAATCTAAGACCTATCCAGATCACTCTATCTTTGCAATAATTCTTTAGTTGTAAGCTTGTCTTCCTGTCCTGAATTCTCTCAAAAAACACAGACTAAACTGGGAGACAGCGAGGGAAGGGGTGACATAGTACAAAAAGAAACGTATTCTTTGCTTGACTTATGTAACTGTAACCCCTCTGTGTACATCACCTTTATAACAGTAAAAAAATTTAAATCATAGATTATTATTAAAATTGAATATGATGGCTAATACCTGTAAATCTAGCTACTTGTGAGACTGAAATCAAAATAATCACAGTTTGAGGCCAGTCAGGGCAAAAAAGCTCTCAAGACCCCACTTAAATCAATAAAGAGCTGGGTGTGATAGTACATCCTCAAACCTCAGGTATGCAGAAAGCATACATATGAGGATCAAGGTCAGGCAAAAAAAAAAAAAAAGTAATTAAAGCAATAGGGAATGGAGGTATAGTCTAAGTGGTACAGCACGTACTTAGCAAGCATGAGGTCTTGAGTCCAAACCCCAGTATGCACCCCCCACACCCAAAAAAGAGCCAGGCTTCTTGTCAAATTCCTATAATCTTAGCTACTAATCAGTTCAGATAGGATTGAGTTAAAAAAAAATCTGGGCTGGGAGCTGATGGCTCACGCCTGTAATCTTAGCTACTCAGGAGGCTGAGATAAAAGCCAGTCCAGGCAGGAAAGTCCGTGAGACTCTTATCTCCAATAACTCCCTCCCCACCCACCACCAGCCTTGAGATGAAGAAATCAGGGACAGCACCCAGGCCCAAAGTTCAAGCCCCATGACCAAAAAACAAAAACAAAACAAAACAACAACAACAAAAAAAACCTGGGCAATTTACTTAGACAAAGCACTAACCTAAAGCATTTTTTCAATGTTTCCTGATCCTGAGCTCTTTTGCTTGGACAGAGCTCTACACTATGAGCCATAGCATCACTTCCTGGTTTTCTCATGGTTAACCAGAAGTGTGTGTCTCATGGACTTTCCTGTCCAGGCTGCTTTTGAACTGCGATCCTCCCATCTCAGCCTTCTGAGTAACTAGGATTATAGGCATAACCTGCACCCAGCCTCATTAGTATTTTCAAACTCAATTTAGGTAGTCTGCTAAGTCCTAGAATGGCAGAATCTGAGGATGAAATGGGTGTCAATAGACTGAGCAGAGTCCTGTGGCTCTCAGCTTCTGTGAACCAGAAGCTGCCCAACAGTCCTCAATCATCGAACAGTAATCACTAGGAACTCTTCAGCTGATTCTAACTATCTGGGAGAAAAGCTCAATACTGTAGAAGAACTCCAAGTTGTGTGGGTATTCAGGAGATGAGTATCTCAAATTCATGTCAGTAGTACCCCATGGCTCTTTAGTAACTCTTTCATAAAGAAACACTTCCGAAGGAACCCATTTAACTGAAGACATCAACAAGCACATAGAAGGCAAAAAGCTAGTAGCAGTTGTGACTGCCACAACACTAACTCATATTTAAATTCCTGGTGATTTGTATCTCAAAGCATTTTCAATGTTTATTTCAAAGCAAGCTTTAATTCTGTTAGGCTTTAATTTGTTCAGTAAATTAACACTGCAACACTAAAGACAGGAAAGATGAATTGTTGCTGTTTTGTGGGGCTTAAACTCTGGGCCTGGGCACTGTCCCTCAGCTCTTCAGCTCAAAGCTAGCACTCTACCACTTGAGCCACAGCGCCACTTCCGGTTTTCATGGACTTTCCTGCCTGGACTGACTTTGAACCTCAGATCTCAACCTCCTCAGTAGCTAGGATTACAGGCATGAGCCACCGTGCCTGGCTGAGTTATTTTTCATGTACACTCTAAATTCAAATGCTTTCTATGTCTACCATGCCCAAATGTATTCAATTTAAATCATTACTCAGAAAAATCAAAAGGTAGTTTATCATTATAGTTTCTATCAAAATTATAAATACACTCCTCTGTGCCAGCATTTCCATTTGAGAATAAAATCAAGGATGAGGATAATCACACTATAACTAATAAAATCTGAGCAAATTTTCTATTAAGCATAAACTTTCAGTGACATTTCATTTAAAAGTTAGGTAAGGGGAAGGTGGCTCAGTGGTAGAGTGCTTGCCTTGCATACATGAGGCCCTGGGTTCGAGTCCTCAGCACCACATAAGCAGAAAAAACTGGAAGTGGAACTATGGCTCAAGTGGTAGAGCACTAGCCTTGAGCTGAAGAGCTGAGGGGCAGTGCCCAGGCCCCACAACCGACAAAAAAAAAAAGTTAGGTAAATTCAGTTAAGTGAAAAAGTTAAGTAAATTCCTGAATTACAAAATACCCCTTACCTAAAACCTTAAAAGTGGTCAATTCTAAGAAGGAAAAACCAGGACCAGGGAACTGTGATTTTGAAAAATATCCTTTGGATTTGTTTAAAGTATATTTTTAGAAATATGTAAATTTTAAAAGATAAGAGAAATCAAGGGAAACCAGTAACTACACTCTACTGGTATAGGGAGTAAAAATTACATGAAAGTAATGCAATTGTGGGCTGGGAAGGTGGCTCAGTGGCAGAGTGCTTGCTTTGCATGCATGAGGCCCTGGGTTCAATTCGTCAGCACCACATAAGCAGAAAAAAAAGGCGGAAGTGATGCTGTGGCTCAAGTGGTAGAGCACTAGCCTTGAGCTGAAGAGCTGAGGGACAGCACCCAGGCCCAGAGTTCAAGCCCCACAATGGGGAAAAAAAAAAAGTAATGCAATTGTGAGACATGGCATGAATCAGCTAACCTTTGTTTCACTGTTTTATAAGATTTAGTGTAAATCTTAATATTCTAGTTGAAAATAAGTACCTCTGGTCATGAAAATTAACTTCAATTATGCTAAGGTTTGCAAAAAATATTTTAGGCAAAGACTTTATGAATTATAATTATTGAAATATTTAATACTGGCACTACACTTTATTGTTTTTTTAAATATTCTTTAAAAAAAATTATCTGGCAAGGCTCACTCCTACTACTCAGGAGGCTGACATCTGAGGATCACGGTTCAAAGCCAGCCTGGGCAGGAAAGTCCATGAGACTCTTATTTCCAATTAACCACCAGAAAACCAGAAGTGGCACTGTGGCTCAAGTGGTAAAGTGCTCCCCTTGAACTGAAGAGCTGAAGAACAGTACCCAGGCCCAAAGTTCAAGCCCAATGACCAACCAAAAACAAAACAACAACAACAAAAAATTATGTGATGTCAAGGATTTAGAAGCCCTATTCTTTCCATCTCTATTTTCACTGCAAAATATTCAATACTAACAAACTTACATGCAGCATCTGGAAAACAGATTTTGAATACAGACACACTACACAGCAATCAAAAGATAGTTTTGAAACAAGTCCTTGACAATTGTTTTTGATAATTAACACAGACTCCTTACTTGGGACCATAAGTTAACTAAAAGGAAATAAAAAGTTGGCATTTCAGCCTCTTCTATTTCATATCCAGGTCCTCTGTACTGAGCCATTGTCTTCTAATGTCATTTTATAGATATTGTGGAAGCCAGGAAGGAATGGACAGGAGACAGGACCACCTGCCCAGCATCACTGACAAGGTTCCTATGGTTTGGACCTACGTCTGAAACTCGAGTTTCACCTCTTCCTCATCTTTAGGAAATTGGCCCAGGATCCCCTAGGGATACCTAAATCTACAGATGCTCAAGTTCCTTCTACATAAAGTGGAACAGTATTTACAAATAACATACACACATCTTCCCATATACTTTAAATTATCTCTAGGTTACTCAAAATACTGAATACAATGTAAATTATATATAAGCAGTTGGTGTTGGTATTGTTTAAAGACATATATTCAAGCCAGGTGCTAGCGGGTCACACCTGTTTTCCTAGCTATTCAGGAGGATGAGATCTGAGGATTGCAGTTTGAAGCTAGGCCAGGCAGAAAAGTTCCTGTGAGACTTTTTTTTTTGTCAGTCATGGGGCAACTCTAGGCCAGGGTGCTGTCCCTGAGCTCTTCAGCACAAGGTGAGTGAGTGCTCTACCACTTGAGCCACAGTGCCACTTCCAGTTTTCTGGTGGTTCACTAGGGGTAAGAGTCTCATGGGGGCTGGGGGTTTAGCACAGCAGAAGGGCGCCCACCCGGCGCACGCATGACCCTGGGTTCGGTCCTCAGCCCTGGAAAAAAAATAAAGCTACAAGAGTCTTATGGACTTTCCTGTCCAGGCTGGCTTTGAACTGTGCCCCTCAGATCTCAGACTCCTGAGTAGCTAGAATTAACATGTGTGAGCAATGGGCGCCAGCCCTGTCAGACTCTTATCTCCAATTAACCATTTAAAAACTGGAATTGGCACTATGACTCAAAGTGGTAGAGTGCCAGCCTTGAATGAAAAGAGCTTAGGGACAGTGTCAAGGCCCTGAGTTCAAACCCCATAACTGACAAAAAAAAAAGAGACTATTCAGTGTAGATGGACTTACCCCCCAACCCTTTATTTCTGATCTTCAGGTGACTGACTCCAAAGATGTGGAACCCACTGACAGGGTGGAAAATTGTATTTTTAAATTTATTGTGTCTTTTTAATTTTTTTCTTGAGGTACTGAAGATCCAGTCCAGAATATCAAACATGCTAGGCAAGCACTCTACCATCAAGTTACCCCTTCAGCCCAACTATGGTTTAATGAATAATATAACCTGATACCATTAAAAATGATAATGAAGCACTGGTTTAATAATGATTTGGAAAATACTGTTACTGCTAAAGGTAAGTGCTCATTACATGTCTGCATTGTTAAATTTTTTCCCCTAAGTTAAAGACACAGTAGTCTTGAGTTCTTATGGTTGTTTTGACTCAAAGAAGAATCTTAAGAGCAAAGTAAGTTATTTGAATTATTCGTACTGCATAATCCATGTGGTTAAATATTTTAATCATCTGTTAAAATATGCTATCCAGTCAATATATTAATATTTAATCATGCAAATGGCATTTTAATACTGCTACTATGGTGAACATGGTGGAACACATCTGTAATCCTAGCACTTGGGAGACAAGGCTGGAGGGCAGTGTTTGAGATCAGCCTGAGCTACCTAGTAAGTTCAAGGTCAGTCTACACTGTATAGTGAAACCTTGTTTCAAAAACAAACGAGACAAGATTATGAGGTCATGGGTCAAGTGATAAAACACTGGTCTATTCATGCATTCAAGCCCTAGCACCACCAAAAATTAATAATAGTAAGTATCAAATACAAAATCAAAGATATAGAAACATAGTTGGATGCCAGTGGCTTACAATTTTATCTAACTACTCAGGACACCAAGTGAGACCTGAAGGATTGTGGTTCCAAGCCACCTTGGTCACTAAAGTCTGAGAAACTGTATTCCCAACTAACCAACAAACAAGCTGGACTGGAGGCTGGGCTCAAGTGGCAGGTCACTAGCCATGAGCAAAAAAGCCAAGAGAGTATTCAAGGCCCTGAGATCAAGCACTGGTATTGTCAAACACTCCCCACCCTCCCCAAAAAGAGCCACACAAAAACACGTATTCTTTGAGTATATGGTAAAACAGTTGCTATCAAACACAACTCTACTAAGTTAAAAAATAATTATTTTTATCCCTGCCACAATACCTTATGACTAACTTCTAAGTCACAAAGAATTTAAAATGTAAGATAGAACTGACATTGGTAATGATTAATTTTGTAATCATTTGGAATACTGTGGATTTTTTTGGCTACCTGCTTGATTTCATGTGCATTTATGTTCATTTGAAATATTTTGAGCTTATAGCTCCAACTGACTAGTTGGTTATAAATACCCCTGAAAATACTGATAATAAAAAACATTAATAGAGAGATGGCCTACAACACCCTGGTAAGAACAAGCGCACCTAGGCACCTAGAAGGTTCTAGTACCATTCTAAAATAGAATATGGGCTCTCCAAAGAAACAGATTCTAGTACTGAAGGAAGAAATACTAAAATATAAGCATGAACCATCTTTTAGTGCTAGCAAATAAGAAAATAAGAATGTAACATGATTTAAAATACAATGGAAGGGCTGGGAATGTGGCTTAGTGGTAGAGTGCTTGCCTAGCATGAATGAAGCCCTGGGTTCAATTCTTCAGTACCACATAAACAGAAAAAGCCAGAAGTGGTGCTGTGGCGCAAGTGATAGAATGCCCGCTTTGAGCAAACGAAGCTCAGGGACAGTGCCCAGGCCCTGAGTTCAAGCCCCAGCACTGGCCAAAAAAAAAAAAAAAAAAGGAACATGTAAAAGGGGAACAGTAGAAAGAAATTATGTCAATGGCTCAAAATGGAACAATCTGAGTAACAAAATGTCATACTGGAGGGGCTGGGAAGGTGGCTCAGTAGTAGAGTGCTTGCCTTGCATACATGAGGCCCTGGGTTCGATTCCTCAGCACCACATAAGCAGAAAAAGCTGGAAGTGGTGCTGTGGCTCAAGTGGTAGAGCACTAGTCTTGAGCTGAAGAGCTGAGGGACAGCGCCCAGGCCCAGAGTTCAGTCATCATGACTGGCAAAAAAAAAAAAAAAATAGTCATACTGGATTATAACACAAATTATGAAACAAATATCCCTAAGTTCATACTGATATAAATAATAAAGTAAATTAACAAATTTGAGGGATACATCTCTCATGAAGATTTCTAAATAAATTATAAAAATACCAAAGGGAGAGCTTAATTCCCCATTCTTTCTGAGATAAAAAGCAATTGCTTTCCAAAGAACATAGAATGAAAAGGAGAATTTCATTGCAGAGAAACTTGACAAACACTCTGAGGCAGCCATTAGTCATTATCAGCAAGTGAAGTCATATTGAATGCATACATTCTTGACAATGTGAGATGAGAAGAGAACCTTACCTCTGATTGTTCTCCCTCAAATCCATAACACTATTTCAATCAGGAGGAAACTATCTGACAAATTCCAACAGAAGAGGATCCTGACAGACATTCTCCAAAAAGGCCAAGTCACTTTAAGTTAGCAAGGGCTGCCATAGTAACATACCACAGACTAACTGGCCAAACAACAGAAATTTATTTCCTCATGGGTCTGGAGGCTCGAGATTCACAAACAGGTGGGTTTCATTCTCTTTTCCCAAACAGGTGGGTTTCATTCTCTTTTCTTGTAAGGGCACCATTCGTGCTGAATTAGTCCACCAAAATAATTTCATTCTACCTCTGTAAAGACCCTTCCTCAAAATATACTCAGATTTCTAAGGCAGAGGTTAGAACTTGGAGAGAAGAGAAGGAGGGCCTATTCAGGACACAAAAACGAGAAAGCCTAAGACACTTTCTTGGCAAAAGGAGCCTAAAGCATATGACGACTAAATGTCATGTGTTATCCTAGACAGCATCCTCACAGAGAAAAAGAACTTTTTGAAAAATTAAATAAGAATTATAAGCAATAATTTATCAATACTGATCCGTTAATGTAATCAACGTCCCATACTAATATAGTCATTGGGGAGGGAAAAAAAACCTAAGTGGTGTGATTTGTTCCTATATATGCTCAATTTTTCTCTAAGCTAGAAAAAAACCGGTTATAAAATATAAAGGTGGCTCAGTGGTAGAGCGCTTGCCTCGCATGCATGAGGCCCTGGGTTCGATTCCTCAGCACCACGTAAGCAAAAAGAAAAAAGCAGGAAGTGGCGCTGGGGCTCAAGTGGAAGAGCGCTAGCTTGAGCTGAAGAGCTGAGGGACAGCGCCCAGGCCCCGAGTTCAGGCCCCACGACTGGACCCCCCCCAAAAAAAAAGCATTTACATATATATATATATATACATATATATATATATACACATATATATATATATAAA
Organism: Dipodomys ordii; assembly: GCF_000151885.1. NCBI lineage: Eukaryota > Metazoa > Chordata > Mammalia > Rodentia > Heteromyidae > Dipodomys > Dipodomys ordii. The sequence goes on along the minus strand of NW_012267278.1, from coordinate 8,840,893 downwards.
GGTTATTGGTAATCTAAAAGGCATCAACCTCTCGAGGACATCTTAAAAGAATTTATTTACTATTAGTCTCCCTGTAGAACGCTTCACAAAAGAATTTCACATTAAAAAGTAAAAAAAGTTTAAAAATTAAAAAAAAAAAAATCCTGAGCGTTCGTGGTTGTTTTTGTCTTGTGGCAGTGAAGTGAGAAATTCCAAGCTCGTTTAGTTGAATGTGGAGCCAAGGAGAAAGAAAAAAAAAAAAGGATTTCCGAGGAATTGGGGGATCCGAGAAGATAAATTTAAAAGTGTACGCCCCCAATCACCATCAAAATCGGTCTGGTTAGTGCTCAGTGGGTTTAGGTAACACAACTTATCCACCACAGGGCAAAGCAAGTGAACATTTCACAGGCGACTTTATTTCCTCCGTGACGGCTGACACGTAATATCCATCACGGTGTTAAGAATACAAGAAAAACAAATAGGGAACCTCATTCATTCAAACAGAACGCAGGCACCCTTGGCCGCGCCTGCGCAGTCGGAGACCCAGGGGGTGAGAGCTCCGGGCCCCGGGCCCGGCCCCCGCCCCCTCCGGCCTGCGGCGCCCCCTCCCCACTAGACCTCCCACTGCGCACGCGCAGTACTTAACGGCCGGCCCGGAGCCCAACAATTAGCCCATCTCCTCCGAGGACTCCTTTCGTGGGGAGGGGCCGTGAATTCTCTCTTGTACGGACATTTCCTTTCACCGAGGGCCGCGATCTGCTCAACCAAGGCAGGCAGACGCCGCTGCGTGAGAAGAAGTCCAGCGGTCGCGCCAGGCAGCGTACGCATCCCGGTTAAGCCCCGGTGCCATCCCTCCGGAACCGAGAGGGCCGTAATAGTGCGGCGGGCCCCCACGCCTCAGTGTTGTCTTCCTCACTTACCCACTCTCGTTCCGGAACACCACCGTCGCCACCGTTCCTGGGGTACCTTCCCAACCCTTTCGATGCTTCCACTTCTTCACGAACAAGACAAGATGGCGCCGGATGGGTCTCACCCGGAAGTGAATGGTAATAACATCCGCCCGGTCTCTGAAGCCATACCAGCTCTCCACCGGGCTTGTGAGCACGTGACTGCGGCTGGACGCGCCTCCGCGCCATGTTTGTTCCGGGCAATCCCCCCACCGCCGCTTTTGCCAGTGGATATTCTTGTCAAGTACAGGTTATTATGATCGTTAAACTTGTGCTGTGGTGGTTGAACTCAGGGCTTACATCACGGGAGCCGCGCCTCCGTTTGCGTTAGTTGTGTGTCAGACGGGGTCGCCTGCGGGGTGTTGTCCGGGACCGGCCTCTGATGGCCATCTTCTCCCCGGCGTCTCCAACCCCGACCTAACGGAGCGTTTGCCCGGCTCGGTCGCGGTTTCGCTTGCGGGTCTCCACGCCCGGCCCCCGTGAACCGGCGGCTCACAAGCTCTCATCCGCGCATCGGGCCGAACGCCCCCGAAGAGGCTCCGTGGGCCGGGGAGCTTCGCCCGGAGGCCGCCGGCGCCGGCGCCTCCGCGCCCGCAGGTCAAACCCTGCGAACTCGGCTGGGTGCGGACGGAGGGGCTCGAACCCCGCAGTGCTCCGACCTGGGGTCCCGCCCCGCGCCCGCCCCCCGCAGAGCTGGCTGGGGGCGGGGAGCCCAGGGTGAGCCCAGCACCCCGAGACCTGACGCGACCCTGCAGGTCGTCGTCCTCGGGAACCTCAAAACCTCGCGCCCCCCTCCGGGGGACCGGCCCGCCACCGTAAATCCTGATGGCAATCCGTGGTTCCTGTGGAGTTAGGGGCGAGGAGAGAAGAGTTTCTGTCCTCGTCCTCTAGATGACGTGCGCGGTGCAATTCCCGGGAAAGACAGCATTCAGGGCTCCGGTATCAGAAGAACCGATGTCCGGACTTGCAGCTTCGAGTTACAAGCAAAAGTTCTCAAAATACAAGTGTTTCCGTTGCGTATTGTATTTAATAGAAAAATATAACCAATACAATATTAGTATTTTATTTTAGTCAAACCTGTAAGTGTCTTCCAAGAAGTGAACTTAAGTGATTAAGAAAGAGTGCACTAAGTAATTGGCCGGGCGTGGTGGCTCAAGCCTGTAATCCAAGGCTATTGAGGAAGCCGGTATCTGAGAATAGTGGTTCCTAGCCAGCTTGGGCAGGAAAGTCTGTCTGTGATATTCTTATCTCCAGTTAAGCATGTGCATATGATACTTATTTACACACACACACACACACACACACACACACAGCCAGCCAGAAGTGGAGCTGTGGCTCCAGCTCTGGAGTATGGGCCCTAAACAGCGAATTAAAATAAAAGCTGGAAAAGGATAACTATAGGCTTGACATGATGGATGCTCTTTGCATAAAATTCAGGTCTTCATTAAACACAAGCTTGCATTCCTGGATTATGATTAAAATGCTCTCTAGCTTAAAATATGCTCGTCGTCAAATTTAAGTAACTTTTAAAATGCAATTTTACCTTGAGAGAGATGTTTACTAATTATACCATGTGGATCCTACTGGAGTCAGTAGGGGTCAGTGGCTGAGGTCAGTAGCTCATGTTTGTAATCCTAGCTACTCAGGAAGCTGAGATTTGAGGGTTGCAGTTCCAAGCCAGCTCAAGCAGAAAAATCAGTGAGACTCCTCTCCAATTAACCACTCAAAAAATGCAAGTGGGCCCTGCGGCTCAAGTGATAAGAGTGCTAGCCTTGAGCACAAAGAAGCTCAGGGACAGTGCTCAAGCCCTGAGATCAAGTCCTACAGCTGATAAAAAAAAAAAGGAAAACATTTTTGGCCCCTTCCCACTTAGCACAATGAAATCTATGCAATGTTCTATGTGATCTAAAAAAAAAAATCATTTTACAGCCAAGTGGCACTGGTTCAGAACTCTAGATACTGACCAGGCTAAGATCTGAGAAGTGGTTCAAGGCCAGCCAGGGCAGGAAATTCTTAGTTCAGAGAGAGAGAAAGGGGGAGGGGGGAAAGGAAAGAGGGTGAGAGGGAAAGAGAGAGAGAAACACCAGCTATGACTCAAGTGGTAGAGCTCTACTCTAATGAAATTTCATGTATTCCTACACGAAGTCATCCTGTAAAAATAATCTATTAAGCTACTAGGATTACTATTTGGGGCTGTTAACCCGTCTTATAATATTAACTTTCTGTTTGGATGCAGTTTCTTCAGTGTACCAATTTGATATTTCTTCTTGGGTATGATCCATTCTCAGAACAATTATCCCTTTCACCTGCTTGACCTTAATTCCTATACAGCTCTGCAAGCAATATTGTTTGCTTTCTCCATATTGTTAGCATTTGCCATCCTTTCCCCTTACTCATTTTAGACTATTTCCTCATTTCTAGCTTTCACTTCTGTAGCCCTACTGCCAACCCCATTAACAGTTATAAACTTATTCAATGATTGCATAATAAAAATATATTTAAATAACTTTCAGCATACCCTCAAAGAGTTTCATGACCCGAAAGAGTTAATGCAGGTAAAATATTTCCTAATAAATGACTTTGTCTAAATAACTCAAGAATTTTGAAAATGTCCGAAAGTATGAAACCTGAGGATCTGGGTTAAATTTGAGTGTGGGGCTTAAACTTAGTGCCTACGCACTGTTCCTGAGTTTCTTTGCTTAAGGGTAGCACTCTTATCACTTGAGCCACAGCTCAACTTCCAGTTTTTTGGGTAGTTTATTGGAGATGAGTCTCATGGCCTTTTCGGCCTGGACTGGCTTTGAACGGTAAATCTTCAGATCTTAAGCCTTCTGAGTTGCTAGGGTTATTTTTTTTTGAGGGGGGCAGGGCAGTGATGGGGCCTGAACTCTGGACCTGGGCGCTGTCCCTCAGCTCTTCAGCTCAAGGCTAGGGCTCTACCACTTGAGCCACAGCTCCACTTCCAGCTTTTTCTGCTTATGTGATACTGAGGAATCAAACCCACGGCCTCATGCATGCGAGGCAAGCACTCTACCATCTAGCCACTTTCCCAGACTTTTAATCATTTTTATTAGAATAACTTTATTAGTTTTCAAAGGGAGTTTCATCCCTTGTGAATGAATACATGAATACAATGTATCAAGACCAATCTAACTCCCTCTAACACTCTTCCCTTCCCCACTCATCTGAAAACAACCACAATATCTTGATCCTGGTGGCTTATGCCTGTAATCTTAATCAGGAAGAAGATCAACGTTTGAAGCCAGTCCAGTAAAGTCCTTGAGACTCTTATTTCCTAATCATCACCAAAAAAAGCCCAAAGTAGAGCTGTGCCTTAAATGGTAAAGCTAAGCGCAAGCATTGAGCAAAAGAAGCTCAAGGGTGGTGTCCAGACCCTGAGTTCAAGCCCCAGAACCAGCACACACACATGCAAATAAATTACATCAACCATATTCCTTTCTTTGTCCTCTGTCCTGCTGGTGCCCACCTCCATCACAGCCTGTTTAACTTTCTTACAGCTTCTTTAATGCATGTGATTTATTGTACGAAGAAGTTTTCCTATGGTACTTCATATGTGCATATATTTTATTTTCAGATATGCATTTCTAAAATATGGAGAATATTTGGAATACAACTAAGATGTTACAGAGTGAATGTTAACACCTCCTGCAAGGGCATGTGGAAGCAGAGTCCTAGGGAAAGTAGGTAATGAGAGAAGAGCCCTCATAACAGGGGTTATGCCTTCATAAAGCTCCCTTGTCCCTTTAACCATGTGAAGAAACAATGAGGACTGTGCTGGCCCTCACCAGACACTGACTCTGTTGGTGCCTTAATCTTGAACTTTCCATCCTCTAGAACTGCAGGAAATAAATTCTGTTGATACTGCATGATACTGTTGCAAAGGGGACTAAAAAATGCAAATACAATATTAAAACATTGTCTATAACATGTATGAAAAAACTCTCAATCTTACAAGGAAAATAAGAATTTAATATTTATTATGATACTTATAACACCAAAATAACTCAATAAGTTACATAGCTATTATCTAAAAACACTGCAAAAAAGACAACAGTAGAATGACACTCAAAATTGAAAATATATTTGTATCTTTTAAAGAGATTTGAACTTATTTCTACATGAATAAGAACATTTTAAATATAGAAAGTCTTTCTTAATAATGGACAAGATTCCATTATCTAACGGCTCAATTTTATTGCACATATTTCATTTATGCCTATATAATCAGGTGTCATGCAGAAAAATATAAATATCAAGCCAAGAGAAGTACGCAGGATGTCCGTCTGTACTGCAAAAAATATGAGGGTAATATATTTTACAGCTATTTTATTCAACTATATTATAAAACACTGACTAAAGTCATCACACATGCAAAGTTAAGAGCTACTATATATAGTAAACTAGCTCTGAATCAACTCCTCTGAATTGATATCAATGACCACTCTTTTAGGCTACCTAAAAAATGGTCTTCATATAATTTTTAAAGCATTGTATGACAAAAATTTAAATGTATGTATATATGTGTTTATGTCAAATATTTGTATAATTGGCACGTAATCAAAACATCATTTTATACATGGAAAAGCTAAGGGACTAAGGAGAAGGGCTATACATACCCTGTAAACCAGTTTCTAAACAGAACTAGTGAAACTTCTGGGTTTGACTTATTAAATTCATTCAGTTAAACATCATGTAGTTGCACTGATGGTCTGTAAACATTCTCATTTACTTGTACAGTTTCCTGAACTACTGTTATTACTGTAGCCTCACAGTTTAAGAAATCCCTGCAAATGTACTTTGGAAAATTTCAAAATCAAAACAAAAAAATAAATGCAAACCCATGTGCAATTCAGTATGCTTTATGTACTATTTAGAAAATCCCTGGGTATTAAAATCAGTTGTTTTACAATTTTTCAGAGACCAAGAAAAAAATATTTATACACTTTAGGCCATAAAAACTAGATTTCAAAATCAGCTCATATAACACTATGGAATTGAAAATAAAAAATATCTTATTTGCATACTTCTGGTAAAATAATATCTAAACTATATAGATCATACAGGTATTTCCATCTTTTTTTTCTTTTTGCCAGCCCTGGGGCTTGAACTCAGGGCCTAAGCACTGGCCCTGGGCTTCTTTTTGCTCAAAGTTAGTACTATACCACCTGAGCCACAGCTCCATTTTCAGCTTTTTCTTTTTATGTGGTACTGAGAAATTGAACCCAGAGCTTCATGCATGCTAGGCAAGCACTGTTACACTAAGCCACATTCCCAGCCCCAGGTCTTTCCATTTTTAAAGATGATAAAACGATGTCACCTTAGTACATAATGCCTGGTGAATATAGGTATCTATCTAGACATGTATTTAAAAAAAAAAACAGGTTCTTATTCCTTGAGAAGTGTGTACTTCTTTAAAGGATATGAGATTTCTAGAACAATAAATTGCTTGAGGGAGAGCTGACAACTGGTACTTCCAAGTAGGCTGAGCTGACTGAGGAAATTTAATTTTTTTCAAAAAATTAATCACTGCCTGGAATCCCAGCTACTTGGGAGGCTAAGATCTGAGGACTGAGGTTTGAAGCTAGCCCTAGCAGGAAAGCCCATGAGACTCTCATCTCCAATTAACAAAGAAGCCAGAAGTTGGGCTGTGGTACAGCACTAACCTTGAGCTTACAAGCTCAGAGACAGCACGCAGGCCCTGAGTTCAAGCCCCAGGACTGGCTTTTGCGCATGCACACATGCACACGCACACACACACACACGTACACACACACACATTAATTGCTCTGACACTGAAACCTTCATTGTTTACAGATTAAAACTTCCCCTTACTAACCAAAGCAGATAACAAAGATGTATTTCTTCATTTTCACTGTTAAAAATCAAGAAAACACTACTACTTAAATCTCAACAGCAATTTCAACAATTCTAAAAATAGAATTTGTGCAATGACATTTTAAAACTCTGCATTTTGTAGACTAGTTGCATCTTAACACCAATCACAATTCTACTCATCCATATATCAAAAGGTAGCACTGTTAACCTTGATAATGGATATACACTGGGATGTTAAAAACCATCAATCTTCAATATTTTCCCCATATTATCTTATAGTCACTATTCTTGTCCTGTCCTCACTTTCTGCACACTCATCTAATGCTTCCTGTCATCAAACACTGGCATTAATGATAGGAAACTTGGACCACATAGTAATGTTTTGATTTAATACTATGACACTGAAGTAGCTATTCTTTTTTAAAATTGAATAGTAATAATAGTAATATGTCTCATGCTAAGTCTTGATGACTTTGTTATATTCTAGGGGCACCAGTGGCTCATACTTGTAATCCTAGGAACAGGAGGCTGAGATCTGAGATCACTGTTCAAAGCCAGTCTGGGCAGAAAAGTCCCTGAGACACTCGACTCCAATAAGCTGCTTTCAAAACCTAAATAAAGGCTAGAAGTGGGGCTATGGCTCAAGTAATAGAGAGCTAGCCTTGAACAAAAGCAGCTCAGGGGCAGCACCTAGGCTCTGAGTTCAAGTCCCAAGACAGGCACAATGAATAAATAAATAAATAAATAAATGTTTTGCCACTATTTAATTACTTAGAAAACCAAAGTGCCAAAGAGTGAGGGAAAGGGTGACATTGTCCAAAAAGAAATGTACTCATTTTCTGATTTATGTAATTGGAACCCCTCTGTACATCACCTTTATAACAACAATAATTTTTTTAAATGAAAACCAAAATGCCAGCTCTGTGCCCAATTAAATCCACCTAATCTTTTAAATTACTGAAGACAAAAATGATCTCTACATCCTGAAACTACATTTATTGAAAGACAGAAGTAGAAATTGTATTATATTTCCTTTTATAAGAATATAACTGTCTAACATTTATTTACAAATATAATTTGGTAACGAGACTTCAGAGGTTCCCATGGTCCCAACTGGATTATCAACTTCTATTTACCAATTTTCATGTATAAATTATCTATAATTACATTTTGCCTTTGGCCAACCACTTGCAGATTATATTTAACTCTACCATGAATAGGCTGCAAATGGTTTATTTATGAAATGTTTGAATAATCTTAAAACGTCAAAACACTAGGGAATCAATTTATTACTTGAAAAATTCACACTACCAAAATTACAGTGATACCTTTTATATGGCTGTGTCATATAAAATATGACAAGGTAAGTGCATAACATTAGGCATTATTCCATATAGTTACAGTAATGTGTCCCAAACAATATTACACATATACCACTATTAGCCCTGAGATGATTTTTTAAGTGGAGTGGTTCATGGATAAATAATTTCTTCTATGGTTATAAATTTGATGTTTATTACAAAAATAACAAATACATAAAATGTTAATTACAACTGCTCAGAATAAGGTTAAGGCTAAAAAGACTAAAACATTAAAAGTAAATAATGGCATAGGATATACTACAGAAGATCAGAGAAGCAGTATCTTAATGAGAAAAGAGTATCATTAAGGAATAATTTCATTAAGCCAGCATCCTTTCTGAATGCTTGTAATAATGAGCCATATCATAAAGAAAATTCTTACTATTGTCAATTTTGATATTTTTGTCCCTCATGACATGAAATAAATCTTGTTTTTACATTCAGAAATATAAACTTGAAAGCACTGAGTAAATTTAATTTACATTAAAAGGATTCACAAAAATGGTGAAAATGCTAAGGAGCCTTTGAAGGTCATGCTGATCCTACAGAAGAGAGAATACCAAGGCACATTACATATTATAGTTCCCGTTGCAGCATTCAAATAAAAGTGCGCTAAATAATCATTGCCATTAGCAAGTAACAAATAACTATAAAATTCTTTCATAAAAAAGAAGATAAGCTTGTGCACTCAGTGCTCTTGATTCTGGAACCACCTGCACGTAAGTGTCACTGACGTAGACCCAGTGGCTTCCTGCCTCACTGGCAAGTTCTTTCAAACCTAAGGACACAAAAGAGTACAATTTTACAACAAGTATTCCTTATATTCCCTAAATGCAAACACCAACATATTCATTACATAGTACATGTTCTTTCTTTGGTTAATCATTTTCTTGGGTTAATCTTTTTTTACAAATATTATGGGAATAATTAGTAATTATTTCCAGTTACTAACATTTTTAACTATCTAGTGAAATATTAGCCTTGTAAATACTTAATTGTTCAGAAAAAAAATTAAAGGGGAAAAATAATGAAGTTAATTTGATCATCCCTAAGCACAGCCAGCAAATTTCTAACTCTTAACTCCTGTCTATTTTGAAGACCTGGTATGTCTTCAAAAAATTGTGTATTATTTTTTGTGTTCATTTCATTATCCTGAAATGCTGTGTCACCTCACACCCTACTTATTAGAAGAATTCAGTCTTATGAAAATTAAGATTAAGGAGTACTTAAAGCTAACTCTTACTTAACATTAACGAAGTGAGATACTTTTTAATATCTCTGGACTGGGAAGGTGGCTCAGTGGTAGAGCGCATGCCTTGCATGCCTGAGGCCCTGGGTTCGATTCCTCAGCACCACATCAGCAAAAAGAAAAAAGCCAGAAGTGGCTCTGTGGCTCAAGTGGTAGAACGCTAGCCTTAAGCTGAAGAGCTGAGGGACAGCGCCCAGGCCCAGAGTTTTGGCCCCACAACCGGACCCAAAAAATAAATAAAATAATATCTCATCTTCCAAAAGAACAACCAGATTTACATATTTTGTTAAGAATAAAATACACTTAGGATGGCATACCGGGCACATTTTTCCTCCCAGTGGTCTGTTCTGGTAATTTCCTGCAGGGAACTCTCACTTTCACATAAGCAGTGTAATGACCTCCTCTCATGGAGCCACTGTGTTCCACTATGCCATACAGACCATAAAGAACCTTGTCTCCCATATTTACATTCTTTGAAACAGAGAGAAAAATCCGTTTTAGTAACAGCTAGTGAAAATACTGTGAGAAAAAGTTATGTACATACTGCTTAAAAGAAGATACATGAACTATTAATCAGGTACTAGTGGCTCATGCCTGTAAACCTAATTACTCATGAGGTTGAGATCTAAGACATAAAGTTCAAAACCAACCCAGGCAGACAAATCTTAATATCTTATCTTCAACTAACCAGCAAGAAGATAGAAGTGAAGGTGTGTCTCAAGTGGTAGAGTGCCATCCTTGAGAGCAAAGGCTAAGTTCGAGCTCTAGACCCTGAGTTTAAGCCCAGTACTGACACACAAAAAAACAAAATGTAATGACTGAATTACTTCCCCATACTACTAAGCTGGGAAAATGCAAAAGCTGGAGAAGTTCCTCTGTGGCTGATCAGTACCATAAAAGGAGTGATTGCAGAGACTGCATGTGGGAATTCAAAGGGGTATCCTCTTATGCAGTGGTATTTCATGTTCTCTAGTGAACTTTTATCTCTCTCTCTCTCTCTCTCTCTCTCATCCTTGTATTTGTCAATCCCAATTCTAGGATTTTATCCTACAATTACATGAGCAAATGTAAAAAGACTAAACTATTAGTTGCAGGATTATATTTAACATCATATGACTGGAATAAACTCAAATGCCCATAAATTAAGAACTGGTTAAATAAACTATGACACATGGACACAATATATTATGTATTCTGTCTGTAAATGAAATAGGGGGCTGAGGTAGCTCAGTGGTTAGCATGTATAATGCCCTGAGTTCAATCCTGAACTTCACAAAAAAAGAAAGAAGGGATAGAGCAGGGTGGGGCAGGATAAGGTCAGACAGGACAAGAAAAGAAAAATATAGTGTACACTATCCCTAAATAATCTCTAGGACATAATGTTCAGGAAAAGGTAGAATATTAAAAAAAACTGAATTCACAGAGTAAGTTATCATTATTTAAGCTATTCAAGGGGGATGAAACAAATATACATACACACATATACATATATACATACACATCTGCTTATACTTTAAAAACAAGCGAATAAGCCATATTTTTAAATGGTTATTTATAAAAGGAAGGAAATAAATAGCATAGACAGATAAAAATCAGACTTCTTATCTTTTTTAGTATATTTGATATAATAGCTGTACTTTCACAGTTATTAAAAAAGCAACCTCTATAAAGGAAAATTTTTAAATGATAAAAATGAAAAATTACACAAATGAAACATTCAATGATGGCATAACTCTTATTAGAGGGACTAGCAGGGTCATGTGTCTTTCAGTGATCAACTATTAACACATTAGACTAGTATATTAGAGAATGAACAAAAAGACTAATGTAACAAACTTAAAAATGTAATTAATATATTTAAATCCACTAATAATAATGATAAATTATAAAATAATGATAAATCCATAAATAATGATAGAGGATACTACTGGTAATTTACTACTATTATGGTGTGTGCATGTGCATGCCAGTATCAGAGCTAGAACTCAGGGCCTCAGGCACTTGCTCAGCTAGCTTTTGTGCATTCTACCACTTTAGCCACATTGACATTTCACTGGTTAATTGAAGATGGAGTCTGTGATCTTTCCAGGGCTCATCTTCCTGAATAGCTAGGATTATAGGCATGAGCCATCAGTACCAGATAATTAGTTTGAAAACTAATTTGGAGTCAACTTGTTATTCTGCATTATGTATAAGAATTATATATTAAGTATGGGGCTGGGAAGGTGGCTCAGTGGTAGAGCACTTGCCTTGCATGCTCGAGGCCCTGGGTTTGATTCCCCAGCACCACATAAGCAAAAAGAAAAAAAGTTGGAAGTGGCACTATGGCTCAAGTGGTAGAGTGCTCGCCTTGAGCTGAAGAGCTGAGGGACAGCGCCCAGGCCCAGAGTTCCGGCCCCACGACCGGACCCAAAAAAAAAAAAAAAGAATTATATATTAAGTAACCAAACAAGGAAATTTCTCTTTATATAAAAATATTCTAGCTAATAAAGAAAGAAGAAATGCCAATATTATAATGTCACCACTCTTTTTTGTTTTGTTTTTTTAATTTGGCTGTAATGGAGGTTGAACTAAGTGTCTCCTGCTGACTAGAGATAGGCATTCTATCAACTGAGCCATGCTTCCAGTCCTTTTAGTTTTAGCTATTTGAGAATAAGGTTTTATGCTTGTCCCAGAACTCAAGAAGCTAAAGCAGGAGGAATATAAATTTAAGCCATTCCTAAACCATGGAGTGAGACATTGTCACAAACTAACAAAGAAACAGTAAAGGTAATTTTTTATATTCTATAGCTACATGATGCAATGTTTATGGGAGAAATTGTGCCAATATTTGCTTTAAAATAATATTATAGTATGGAGGAGAGGAATATGTGAATGGGGAAAGACTGGCCATAGCTCTCAAGTTTTAGGACTGGAGGTTCATGTTCTTTCTATTTTGTATATGTTAGAAATTTCGTTTTTAACAAATGTAATGATCTCATAAAGTTAACATTGAACTTAGTAAGCTTCATTATTATTTACCACATTATCAAATTTTAGGAATAATGAATGTTAATGATTGACAGTACTGGTATTCTATAGCAAATAAATTAGATAAACTGGAAACCACACTGAAGGTATGTTTGCTTCAAAGTATTCTATTGGGCTGGTGACTCATACTGCAATCTCAGCTACTTGGGAGGCAGAGATCGGGAGGATTGCAGTTATAGGCCAGCTTAGGGCAAAATGTTAACAAGACCCTATGTCCAAAAAAAAAAAAAAACTCAAGATAGGTAAGTGACCCAAAGCTGCAGCCTGTAACCCTACTATGTGGTAGGCGTAGGTAGGCAGAGTAGTAAGGCTCAGTGCCTGGTGAGGTTAACCTAGACAAAAAAACACTGGACTCTATCTGAAAAAAGTAAAAAGGGCTGGAGGTAAGGTTCAAGTATTAGAGGTTTCTAAAAAATAGTAACAGCAAAACCCCAAACAAGCAAAACAAAATCCTACAGCATACCATAAGATATGGATTTTAGCTACTAAGCATGAACAGGACACCTTATTACCCTAAAACTGCTTGGTTTCATAAAGAAAAGCCATCAGTTCCATCTATACAATTCTTATGTACAAGTAAGTATAAGCAATTATAAAGCAGTCTGCTTTCTATTTTCTATTAGTAAGATATTAAGAATTGTGAAGTATCATACTCAGTAGACACGTATACCACTCTCAGTATTATACATGAAATGGCATAAAAATGCATTGTGTTGACTTGCCAAAAATCCATACCTATGCTGAAACTACTCATTATGCAGATTAAACACAAGAACAAGGTAAGGCGCCAAACCTGCTCACTTCTTACAGCAACCTTCATCTTCTAACAGCATTTACAAGCAGCTTGTATCTTCGTAGTCATCATGCCTAGTGTCTTACTCATTTTTCTCCCAAAGGACAAAAGTCCTATTGGGTGCATTAAGTGTGACACAGGTTTCTGACTTTACTTACTCAAATTCTCTTTTAGAAGAGAAATTTATTTTACAAACAACATTTTCTTTAATCACAGAAGCATGACCTAATAAACAACATACAGATTTAAGCATTTGTTTGCAGCTTAATTACCTATCCTAACATACTGTACCTTACAAGCAGATGAACAGAATGGTGCTAAATCCAGCATAAGTGGAAAATCTACGTGCCGGTTTACTTTACGAAGACTCAAGCCAGCCTTAAACAGAACAAAATATATTTTTTTAATTTAACAAGCTTAATTGGTTCCAAGGCACTATACTAATTAAAATTGAAGAGAAATTCCAGGCATTAGATTTTTTTAAATTGTTGTTGTTGGTTGTGGGACTTGAACTTGAGGCCTGGACACTGTCCCTGAGCTCTTTTGCTCAAGACTAGTGCTCTACCACTTTGAGCCACAGCATCACTTCTAATTTTGTGTTGGTGTATTGGAGATAAGACTCTCATAGACTTTCTTGTCTGGGCTGGCTTTGAGCCACAATCCTCAGATCTCAGCCTCCTGAGTAACTAGAATTACAGGCATGAGCCACTGGTGCCTGGCTACTGTTAGATTTTTTTTATAGACAAAAATAAATGTGACTAATAGGCAGTTGCTATGACTAAGTTAAAAAGTTGGATTTCGTAAATTGATAGTACAAAGATGGTTCTTTTACATGAGGATTTGTACCAAAACCAATAAAGGCAATAATTATCCCCCCTCTGGTTGTCCAACACATAACAAAAAAATTAATTTTAAGTGATAAAATCTAAGCTACTGCTGGGCACTGGTAGCTCAAACCTGTAATCTTAGCTACTTAGGAGACTGAGATTTGAGGGTCACAGTTCAAAGCCAGCTTAAGCAAGAAAGTCCACGAGGCTCTTATTTCCAACTAACCAGCAAAAAGCCAAAAGTATAGGCATGATCCAATGGTAGAGAGCCAGTCTTGAGTGAAAAAAGCCAAGCAAGAGCTTGAGGCTCTGAGTTCAAGCTTCAGTAGCACATACACATGCACACACACATAATTTAAGCTCCAGACTATACAGCTATCATGAAATATATCCAACATAAGAGTCAAAATGTGGCTGGGTACCAGTGGCTCACACCTGGAATCCTAACTATTGAAGAGGCTGAGATCTGAGGATTGCGGTTCAAAGGCAGCTTGGCAGGAAAGTGCATGAGTCTCTTATCTCCAAGTAACCACCCCAAAACCAGAAGTAGCTCAAAGTGGTAGAGCGCTAGCCTTGTGCAAAAGAGCTCAGGAACAATGTCTAGGCCCTGAGTTCAAACCCCACAACTGACAAAAAAAAAAAAAGTCAAAATGTGTTTAGGCCTAATTCAATGACCTGTTAACAATGAACTTAATTCTAGACAGTTTAGACAGTTTTACCTACTTTATGCAGAAAAAAGGCCCATTAGGTCTTTTTACTCCCAATTTTCCAGTCATTAAAATATAAATCAGCATCCTACACACTGGACATTAGGCTTTACATTTGGCTTGATCTATACAAAGAACACTTCTGTGTATGTGTTTATTTCCTATTTCTTATAGGTTCTTAGACGTGAATTACTTACTGAGGAGTATTTTTAGTCAAAAACTGTTGTACTGAAAAACACTCCTTGTCTTTTTTTGTTGTTGTTGTTTTGTTTTGTCTTTTCTTTTTTGGTACTGGGGACCAACCCAGGACGTTGCACTTGCTAGGCAAGTACTTTGCTACTAAGCTACATCTCAGCCCACTCCTTGTTCTTGATACCCATTTCTAACTTACTTTTTAGAAGATTGTGTTAATTTACATTCCCACTGGTGATAAATGAGAATGTCTATTCCCCAACATCATCTTTATCAGCACTACTATATCTTTGCTAATTTGAATAGGATACAAAAGGAAGGAATCTGTCATTTTACTTGCAATTCTTTTGATGGGAAGGCTAGGCCTATTTTCAGTTTCTTGGAATTTGTACTTCCTCTTCTAGAACTGTTAATTGGTAATTCTTCATTCATATTAGATCTTCATATTTGTCTTACTGATCCTTATTTATTTGTGCCAGTCTTGGAACTTCAGGACCTGTGCATGGCTCTGAGCCCTTTTGCTCCAGGCTAGCGCTCTAACACTTGAGCTATTCCACTTCCCACATTTTTAGTATTTACCTGGAGATTAACAGTTTCATGAACTTTCCTGCCCTGGCTGGTTTTGAACCTCAATCCGCAAATCTCAGTCTCCTGAGTAGTTAGGATTACAGGTGTGAGCCACCAGTTCCTGGTTGTCTTATTGGTATTTAAGAGTTCTTATAGTTGGGTGCCTTTGGCTCATGCCTAATCCAGATAGTTGAGAGGCTGAGAATGGAAGGCTTCCAGTTCAAGATCAGTCTGGGCAGAAACATCAGCAAAGCCTCCTTCTCAGCCCATAGTGATTACAGTGGCAAGTGCGTGTTATCCAAAGCTGGGACACAAAGGACTGAGAGACTCCATCTTTCAGATAGGAAGAGAAGGGAAGCTGGAATTGGTGATGGGTGCCTAGAATCCCAGCAATAACAGTAAGCTTAAAAAGTGGGCAGATTGTAGCTCAGGCATTTGCTCAGATGGGATAAAGTAGAGATGGAGGCATGGTATTGTACCAGTGTTGTACCAGTCTATCATGTTCCAGGCTCTGAGTTCAAACCCCAGTAGCAGCAAAAAATAAAATTAAAATTAAATTAAAATATGTTGAGCAAATTATAATGCATTGTCTTCATAATGTGCATGATTACTTTTAAAATGCATTCATTGTGATTAGCAGAGATCTCAAAAACCAAAATAAACATACTGTAAAGTCCAGTCTTATCACAGAAGATATGAATCATACACTAGAATTTTTCTCTATATACAAGGTATAGAAAATAAAAAACTTGGCCAGCCACTGGTGGCTCACACCTGAAATCCTAGCTACTCAGGAGGCTGAAATCTGAGGATTGAGGTTCAAAGCCAACCTGGGCAGGAAAGTCTGTGAGACTCTTATCTTCAATAAACTACTCAGAAAAAAAAGCTTAAAGTGATGCTATGACTTAAGTAGTAAAGTGCTAGCCTTGAGCCAGATAAGCTCAGGAACAGCACCCAGGCCCAGAGAGTTCAAGCCTTAGCGCGGCAAAAAAAACAAAAAATAAAACAAAAAAACCCACAAAACTTAAACCCAAAACTTAATCTTTTGGTCAATAGGGTGAGATATAGAATAAAAGCTCTTCCTGCTCATCAGTAGCAGGAATGTTGTACAATATAACACAGTAGAGAATGCACAGTTAATATACACAAGGTCCTGTGTTTGATCCATGGACACACAAGACAACTTCAATCTTTTCCTTTCATGGATTTTATTTATTTATTTATTTTGGGTCCAGTCATGGGGCCTGAACTCTGGGCCTGGGCACTGTCCCTCAGCTCTTCAGCTCAAGGCTAGCACTCTACCACTTGAGCGCCACAGCGCCACTTCTGGCTTTTTTCTTTTTGCTTATGTGGCGCTGAGGAATTGAACCCAGGGTCTCATGCATGCAAGGCAAGCGCTCTACCACTGAGCCACCTTCCAGCCCCTCCTTAAATATTCATTTAATTTCATCCTACTCTTGTTGATGATTGGTTTTGTGCACTAAAATATATTAGAAAATAATATGGTGATCTAGAGGGAGCTCTAAATTTTTATTTCTTCAAGAGGTATTTTTCCCTAAGTCCTTTACTGGGTGTG
>NW_012267278.1:8807335-8821644 GCF_000151885.1 Dipodomys ordii | reverse complement strand
GGGGGGGAGATTCTGGAGTAGGACTTTCAAGGCAGAGATATGTACCTCTTACTCTTCAATTTAATTCCACAAAAATCTACTGGAAATGTAATCTGCTCAGCCAGTATCTTAAATGGCTAAGGCACAAACATGAATAAGACCATTCCTGAGACACTGACTGACTTGCAGGCTCCTCCCTGTGGAAATCTATAGCCTACTACTCACTGATGCTCCTTCAAAATAATATAAAAACAAATTAAGATAAACATGTACCTGCAGAACTGCTTTCCTTTAAGTATTTCTGCTTCTTTTGAGTACAATTCTCACAGAGAAGCTTATTATTCCCCATTAGTAATTCCATAGATGTAAACTGGTAGAGACAGGACTGAATTGAACATTCTTTGGAAGTAGTTACATAGCTCTGAGAAAGAGTCTGAAAAGCATTTTGGGGACTGTGAGGCCTCATATGTTTCCTATCTGGAAGACATAGGTTGTTTGGACCATTAAGGGGATGATTTTCTCTGTCAAAATCTCTATCTCCAGTTGCAGTGTTGTTCAATCGAAGGTCAGAAATTGCTTGAGCTATTCCCTCATCTCCACTGTCAGTCTTGGAATGTGGCAGTTCAGGTGATGGCAGCTGACGGTGCCTATGTGTTTGCCCATGGGCTTCACCATGGGATCTAGGCAGCTTGCTCTTCCGGGAAGTGCTTTCCGATTCTGAAGCCTCACTGTCGGCATCAGCGCTAGATTCAGAATTGCTTGCCGCTTTGTCACTGCCATCTGTAGGGCTTTCTGTCAGAGACCTTGTAGTACTCTCAATACTTGCAAAGGCTGATGACTCCCCACTCCTTTCGAGGTCTTCATTGTTCTCATAAATGACAGCAGGGTTTTCTCCAGGTGATAATTTTCTTCCATATTTTCTGCTAGGAATTCCTTGATTCTGTAAATTGGCAGTGTTCACAAAGAAAAGAATCTGTGACTTTACTGAAAATAAACTGAAAGTCCTATTTAATTGTTCTATAACTATTAAACATGCTTTTTATGACATCCATTTCCAAAATCTACCTAAACTAAGATCAACAGAAAATATACTAACAAAGAGTTCTAATTTAAAACTATAACTGAGCTGGTATGTAGTTCAGTGGCAAAGCACTTGCCTACCACGGTAAATATCCTGGATTTGATCCCCAGTACCAAAAAAGAAAAGACAAAAACAAAAAACAAAAAGTTAAAACTAAAACTTTATTTGGGAACAAACAACAGTGGTCACCTGTTTTTGTGGAAGGGAAAAACATTTTTGGAGTCCAGGGCTATGAAGAAAACGTAAACCTTTTTCGTACATAAATTTTATAATTTGAAAATGTACTATGTATTTTTTAAACACAAGAAAAATTAATACATTTCAGGCTGTCTCATGATTGTATTGATGGTTTCCATAGATCTGAAAGAAATATTTTAAGTGTCCATCAGTTTGCTTTTTGGGGTGTGTGTGTGTGTGTGTGCGTGCGTGCGTGTGTGTGTGTGTGTGTGTGTGTGTGTCAGTACTGAGGCCTGAATTGATTTTTGGTGGCTAACTGGGTCTCACAGACTTCCCTGCTGGAGCTGGCTTCAAAGAATGATCCTCAGATCTCAACCTCTGAGTAGTTAGGATTACAGGCATGAGTCACTAGCACCCAGCTAGGTTTTTAAATCATAGTTAGCCCAACTGTTTCTTGGTGACTGTGTAACAGAGGTAAAATAACCTAAGTTTGACAGTGAAGAGAATTATCCATTCACTTAATCTCACTATTTTACTAGCAGATCAGCATGTATGTCTCATTATCAATTTTAAAAGATGGAAGGAGCTTCTGTTTTTTGTTATACACACAGTTAAATCCATTTTAAATCTTTAAAATGTAGGGCAGATAAAAATATTCCAAGAAGAAATGTATCTCTTTCATTTTGTCTCAAGGAATTCTCAAAGGGCCAGGGGGCAGTGGCTCATGCCTGTAATCCTAGCTACTCAGGAGGACAACATCTGAGGATTACAGTTAGAAGCTAGCTCCAGCAGGAAAGTCTGTGAAATTCTTTATCTCCAGTTAGCCACCAAAACGCCAGAGCTCCATTTCTGGTTTGAGTGAAAAAGCTAAGGGACAGAGTCTGAGTTCAAGCCCTAGTACAAGCACAAAAAGAATAAAAAATAAAAAATCCCAATGATTACTGAGTGTCCATTTTGTACAGTCTTGACACTTTGAGGCCTCAGTTACTAAAAGAGTAATTTAAATTTTGTATGTGTCAATTTGTCAAATCAGTATGGATAATTTTGCATACAAATTTTTTTTAAGTGAAGAATAATGTGGATTGATAGCTTTCCATTTCCTAAGCAATTGGGGGAAAAAAAAAATTGGTCAGAACCTATCTCAAAAACTAGCAGGCCAGGGGCTGGGAAGGTGGCTAAGTGGTAGCGCACTTGCCTTGCATGCCTGAGGCCCTGGGTTCGATTCCTCAGCACCATATAAGCAAAAAGAAAAAAGCCGGAAGTGGTGCTGTGGCTCAAGTGGTAGAACGCTAGCCTTGAGCTGAGGGACAGCGCCCAGGCCCAGAGTTCAAGCCCCATGACCAGACCCAAAAAAAAAACAAAACAAAAAAAAAACTATCAGGCCTGTGTATTGACTTTCCTGTCCTTCATAGAAAGCAGGAAATGTTTCTCTTCCTTATGTTTACTGGGTGTAGCTCAACTGGTACAGTGCATGTTAGCAAACACAAAGCACTAAATTCCTTATCTGGTACCAAACTTTTATCATTATGATGGTACTATGTTTTTACACAGTGTATCTTTATTTTTAAATACTTTTCTGAGAGCTCTGTATTAAATTCAGAACCTTGAGTATGCTACGAAAGTACTCTCCCACTGAACTATATCCCCAGCTCCTAAAGAAGATCCTTTAGATATGTATCGTGACAGTAGATTTTGGATTTATTTCAAAATAATCTGGAGTATAGAGAGGGATAAAGTGAAAGCATGATTTGCTGAGTTGATAATTATGAAGGTGAGCTGGAGTATGGAGGGCTCTAGTGATAGCCTCCTTAACAAGTGTAAGGCCCTGCGTTCAAACCCCAATGCCATCACTACCACCAAAAAAAAGAGAAAGAAAACAAAATAGAAATATGGGTATTAATTATTTGATTTTCTTAACTTGTAAATGTATAAGATTTTTCTTAATGAAAAAGAATTAAAAAACAGGTGTATAACAAGTGTGAGTCCTACCTTATCCTTAGCTGAGGACTGCTTCCTGGCAGCTCTGGGCTGCTGAGTACTCTGCACAGTGACTGTGTCCCGGTGCTGGTCATGATCTGCCTCCTGTAAACTTCTACATCTGTTCATTTTCCCAGAAAGTACAGGTTTTGAAACCTATGTAGATACAATATATACAACAAATAAATTTAGCAAATAAATGCTGGATATTGTCTTTAAAAAAAATCTCTAACATACTTGAAAAAATAAAAAGATGATTTGTTTAACTTTGATTCATAAAAATAGAAAGCATAAGGATTTAATTTTCTGAAAAACAAGAACTATAGCAAACTCAATAACATGTAAAATGTGATGTTCAGATATTAATATTATGTTCCACAAATAAACATGGTCACTAAATAAATGAATGAATAAATAAAAGTTCTTCAAAAAAATCCTTGTGATTCCTTTTGTTTTCTTACCCTTTCTTCTATTATAGGAAGTGAAATATCAATGAAAGGATCTTTTACTGTGGAGATCTTAAAAAGAAAACAAATTGAGAACTTCAGTTAGAATTCAAGTGTAGTCATTTTGTTTTTTAAAAGATGCAAACTAATCAAATTTCCCAAGCAACTTAAAACTTTTAAATTAGAATAAATTTCATGAAGTGTTAAGATAAAGCCATAAAAAAAGCAGAGCCTCTGAAAAGGTATTTGTAGATTCCATAGGCTATTTCAACTTTAAAAGCCACCCTCTAACCTTTGTAAGAAAGAAATCAACTTCTGTGTTCAGTTTTCTGAACATTTAAGTAAGCACCATGTTATCACTTCTGTATTTCAATGTAACAAGCTAGAAGATATAGTTTATAATCCTGATTTCATAAGGATAGAGAAAACACAGAAAAGTATTCTATAATCTGGGACAGAAAAAAAATGCACATACAGACTCCTTTTTACCATTAAAATCTGATAAAAGCCTAAATGTATATCTTAAGCCCTATGCTTTCAAAAATATTGCAAATGAAAAAAATCTACAAAAATTTAATGCTTTGAGTTGTAAAAGACGATATTTAAAATAAAATTAATACTAAACTCAAAAAATGGGTGAGCTTAATAAAAATACTTTATCAAATCATATACATACAAAGTTTAAATCAACTGTTTACAATCATCCTGCTATGTTACTATGTCATTCATATACAAAGTTTAAATCAACTGTTTACAATCATCCTGCTATGTTACTATGTCATTCGATTGGAACTAGGACATTGCAACTTAACATAATTACTCTCGCCACAGAAATTTCTCTGACACTGCCATCTAAACAGGCAGCTAGTATAGATAGTATATTAAGATAGCCTTGCCCAGCATGGTGGCATACACTTGTAATCCCAGCCCTTAGTAGGATGAGGCAGAAGGACAGTCAGTTCAAGGACAGTCTGGCTACATAGGAAACCCTGTCTCAGACAAACAAACAAACAAAAAATACTGCCTATGTTTCTACTGCTAATAGTTTTTACATGCCAGACTTGAGTGTGGACAAGTACACAATCATGTAAGTGAATCAACATGGTTTGATTACACAAAACTGACCAGTCCCAAGAAACCATTAATGTCTTTGAGCTCATGTTTGTGAGTGTGAAACAAGTAGAATTTGAACTGGCACTGAAATTATGTCTACTAAATTATGTTCATGTCCTGACTTTATCTACTTGTACCCATCAATAAACACTGTGATACTTGAAAAACAAAAAAAGTAACACATAATAAAAATGATGTGGCTGTAATCTATTCCATGAAGTGAATTCCAAAGTACCTACGTTTGCACATTCTTCACACATGACTGTGCTAGTTAATTCACCAATAAAGATCCGATCTATGAAGTTCATTTTTACGCCTTCTTTTCCATATGCTGTAAAAATCATACTTTTTAACACAAAAAATCAACCATCTAATAGTGTTACATGCTATTAATTGTCTATTCAAAACGAATGCAAATAGGGAATTTTTTTCCTGTATTGCATTTGGTAGTATAGTTTACTATAACAATATAGGGTCTTCTCTTTTACAGTTCTGTAGGGCAAATATGACTACCAACTACTATGATTTCCAAAAACTAGTTGTTCTTAAGAGGAAAATAAAGCTATAACCACTATCCCTACTATTCCCCAACTGTTTCATTAACCCATTTAAAGCCTTTGTGCCTTAAGCTGAGTAGAAAGAACAATGAGGAACACTGTTTTCAAGACTAGCTGACAGGCCTCTGGCTATGAAAAGAGTTGTAAAAGACAAGTCGACATATCATAACCTAAGGCATTAACATGGGCAATTAACAACTCTTAGAAACACACATACATACATACATGCTTAATAATATTATAAAAAGTTGAAAGTGAAATACTTATAAATGAAAGGAAGCTGTGCCAATCATTTGTCACACAATAATCTGGGGTTGGAAAAATAGATATTCAATATATGCCATTAATGTAGTCTTGGATGAGTTATACACATTAAGAGGCTACATTATTCAATGATCTCTACTTTGAAAATGTCCCTAATAAACCATGAGGCAGAAATATATTAACAAAATTTAGCCCCCTTCAACTTTTCTTCCACCATTTTTGTGCCTCTACCCTCAAATTTCATAGAAATAGCTTTTATGGGGGGGGGCGCGTATGTGTAAGGTCTCATACTCTCTCTTATCTTCTTACTCACAGCTGCCATGATATAAAGCCATGCCTCCAGCTGGCTTTTGGCTGGCTAACAGGAGATAAGAGTCTCATAGATTTGTCAGCCTGGGCTGGCTTTCAACCTCAATCCTCAAATTGCAGCTTCCTGATTAGCTGGGATTACAGGTGTGAGCCACCAGCACCCAAGCTTAAATCATTAAAATCATTCAAAACTATCTTAAATACTGAATAACAGAGCACTTACATTTGCAAGTATCAAAACATTTTACAGTAACTCTTCAAAATACTGGTACATTAAAAAATTATTCAAGGAATTAAAGGGAGTAAGATTACAGAAAGGGCAAGAAAAACAAGGTTGCTATTGTAAACATGCACTAGATGGCACTATCTCAACATAAAAAAACAAGAAGCATAACTGAAAAGCTAAAATTCTTGAACTCTTAACTGTAATAGAGTTTAAGAGCATATAGTAACTATGTTTAAGAGTGTATGTAACACTGTATATGTATTTGGTTACAAAGTATAAGCATGTAGTATGAACATTATAAAATGGCAAAAATAGAAGTTAGAAATAAATAAAACACAATGTTTAAATGTCTCCTAAAACAATGACTTCACACTAACATTGACTGATAGCACAAAGCAGAACATACACTTAGGATAAGGTAAATTATTAATATCAAAAGATAAAAATTTACACTATAATATCTATAAATGTGATAGGCTTTCATTAATAATTTTTTTTTGGCCTCACAATTGGCCAGATAAAGAGAAAGCACTAGAGTAGGTAAGATGTTCTGAGGGTTGACTATTATCAATCTCCTTAATAGAATAATTTATTTACAATTTCTTTGGCACAGTTAAGCATACGTTAGAGAAAACTAGTTAATAAATTCATAAACCCACTTGTCGAAACACACCTAAAATGTTACAACTTCTGAGGGAGGTTGCTACTTTCAACAATCTTTCAAGTCTTCCCAGATCTTACTAAAACTAAAGAGCATGAGTGGTGTCAAATTATTTGTTTTTTTAATTCCTACAATACATTCTAACATTTTCTATGTCTTACTAAAGTATCTTATAGCCATTGATGTATCCTTTCTTCAACAGTCCTACTTTAGAAAATTAGCTCCTACAATAATCAATTCTCCTACTATAAAGAATAGTGAATATTTTCTCTTTAGAAAAAAGCTTTAACAATTAAAGAGTCAACATACCTTTGACTTTTTTTCTAGTTTCTTCATCAGCAGTCCTAGTAGTTGGGTTGTTAAATGCTTTTAGAATGCTAGCTTGTATTCTCTGTAAAACAAAGTCAGTAAAATCTAGTCTATTATTAGTTAACCCAAGCCCATCCTATTAATTAAAGCACTTGGCTGGGAATGTGGCTTAGTGGTAGAGTGCTTGTCTCACACGCATAAAGACCTGGGCTTAATTCCTCAGTATTACATAAACAAAAAAAGCTCAGGGACAGTGCCCAGGCCCTGAGTTCAAGCCCCAGGACTGGACCCCAAAAAAAAAAAAAAAAGACAAACTAGATCCCCAACTCACACCTTGTACTGGTATCAAGTTGTAATGGATCAAGACCAGAAACTGTGAAACTACTACAGGAAAAAAAAATAGAGAAAATACTATAACATACAAGCATAAGCATTAACCTCCCGAATAGAACTCCAATTGCTCAACAAGTAAGAAAGAGCAAGGACAAATAGGATTACATCAAACCAAAAAGCTACAATAAAAGAAGTAATCACTGGACTGAAGAGAAAGCCTATGAGAAAATTGTCACCAGCTCTATATCTAACAAGGGATTAATAACCAGAATATACAAAGAGCTAAAAAAGCTAACCCCCAAAGGATCAACAACCTAGTTAATAAATGGACAAGTGATCTGAACAGACCATTTTCAAAGGTAATACAAATAATCAGTAAATGCAAGATGAATGCTCAATATCCAGGTTATAAAGATAATGCAAATCAAAACAATGTAGAGATTCCATCTCACTGAAGTCCAAACATCCATCATCAAGAACACAAACAACAACAAATGCTGGTTGGGATACAGAAGAAAAAGGAGATCCTCATCCATCCACTATTGGTGGAAATGTAAACTAGTGCAACCACTGTGGAAATTAGTATGAAGGTTCTTAAAATACTAAAAACAGAACTACCATAAAATCCAGCAATACCACTATTAGGCATAGATCTGAAAGAACATGGTTAGAATAGAAACACTTACACACCTATGTTCATTATTCACAATAGTCAAGCTGTGGAAACAGCCCAGATGACAACTGATGAATGGATCAAGAGAATGTACATATCTGTACATATCAATAAGGAAGAATGAAATTATGTTGTTTTCAGGAAGATGGATGGAACTGGAGATCATCATGTTAAATAACCCAGATTTGGAATTTATCTGTGAATGCTAGACCTAAAAGATAAACAGATATGTAAGCACATACAAGATCATACACACAGATACACACAATACTCTCTCTCTCTCTACCATATGTAACCGTGGGACTACTTGAGCGGATAAACATTAGAGGGTGAAAATACTGAAATACATTGCATTGGTGAATGAATACAACAAACCAAAACTCACTAAAAGCTTTTGAACAGTAAAAGGTAGTGGGGATAAGATGACAGTAAATGAGGGGGTTAATCTGTTTAAAACACTGTACTGTATGTGTGAAACAGGTTCTGGAGGTTTTATCTGAATTTAGTTGCTAATAGTGATCATGTCTTTGGCAACTCTTAGTAAAAAAAAAACAAGTTTCTATTTTTACAGCTGTGTGTTGCTGAGATCTGAATCCAGAGCTTAATACACACTGGGAAAGCACTTCTACTACTGCGTAGCTACAGCCTAGACACTATTTTTATTGATTGATTGATTGATTTTTGCTGGTCTGAACTCAGGGCCTGTCTCTGAACTTCTTTGTGCTCAAGGTTAGCACTCTACCACTTACTGCTTTTTTGAGAAGTTTATTGGAAATAAAGGGTCTCACAAGGACTTTTCTGGCCAGGCTGACTTCAAACTGTGAACCTCAGATCTCAGCCTCCTGATTAGCTAGGTTTACAGACATGAGCCATCAGGACCCAGCTTATTTCTATATCTTTTGTATACATTTTATGAGATTCAATCTCACTAAATTAAGCTAGGCGCTGGTGGATCACGCTTGTAATCCTAGCTACTCAGGAGGCTGAGATCTAAGGATCACGGTCCAAAGCCAGCCCAGGCAGGAAAGTCCGTGAAACTCTCATCTCCAATAAACCACCAGAAAACCAAAAGTGGCACTGTGGCTCAAGTGGTAGTGCTTGCCTTGAGCTGAAGGACAGCGCCCAGACCCAGAGTTCAAGCCCTACTATCTGTGGGAAAATGTTTTCCTGTCTTGATCACAAGTTTTAATATTTAACCACTGTCTGAAATAGACTTTTATGGAGTGGAAATGATGTATCAGCTGATCTACCAATTTTGCTTCTCTGTTTAGAGAGACATTGCTACAAGTATTGCAAATAGCTTGTACAATAAAATTCTTCTTAGCACTGTAATTATGCAGAAATATTGAAAATAACAGATATCCACCAAACAAGGATTGGTTTGATATGTTAGGTTGAAGAAAACAAGTGAACAAGTTTTCTGTTTTCTGATAGGAACAGATGAATATTACATGTTAAGTGAAAAAAAAAACAAAGTATACAGGAAAGTGTACACATGTTGTGTATCTCTTATCCAAAATGCTTGAGACCAAAAGTGTTTCTAATTTTGGATGGAAGATACTAGACTTATTTCTGATATGTAAGCGATAGTGGGGTCAACACACAAGCGTCCAAGAAGAATTAATAGGTAATCTATCAAGTAGAATAAAATGAATGAGTTAATTCCATACACAACCCTCCCCCCTTATTAGCAGCTTAAACTCTTAGGTTAAAATCATTTAGAGTAGAGACATTGGCCTGGGAACTACTATGTACAGCCCTTTAATTAGTTAGAAAGAAGGCTCAACCATTTATCTCTATCTGAAACCTCTTTCAAAGACACTAATATTTACTATAGTTTAAGTCAGTTTCAGACAACCTTCTTTAAAATAATTCTGTCCCACAGTGCATTAAGATGATATATTTTAAGTGGGTTTTTATTAGTTATTCCTTCAAGGTACATTCTTTTTTTTCAGGGAGTGGGGAGGGCTCTGTCCCAAGGCTAGCACTCTACCATTTTGAGCCACAGCTCCACGCCCAGTTTTGGAGTGGTTAATTGGAGATAAGAGATTCATGGGGCCGGGCGCTGGTGGCTCACGCCTGTAATCCTAGCTACTCAGGAGGCTGAGATCTGAGGATCTCGGTTCAAAGCCAGCCCGGGCAGGAAAGACCGTGAGACTCCTATCTCCAATAAACCACCAGAAAACCGGAAGTGGCACTGTAGCTCAAGTGGTAGAGCGCCTGCCTTGAGCTGAAGAGCTGAGGGACAGCGCCCAGGCCCAGAGTTCAAGCCCCACAACCAACCAAAAAAAAAAAAAGATTCATGGGGATTTTTCTGCCCGGGCTGGCTTTGAACTGGGATCCTTAGATCTCTGCCTCCTGAGTGGCTAGGATTATAGGCGTGAGCCAACAGCACTCAGCTGTCAAGGTATATTTCTTGGTTCAATAATCCCAGAATCTTTTTAAAACCATTCTTGGGGTACAAGTATCACATTTAAATCTAGAAATATATATAAGGATGGATTTCTCATCATGGAAAAAAAAAACACCAACTCTTTTAGAATCTGGAAAAGGAGATATGAATTGGCAGGAGGTATCTGTTGAATAAAGGAGACCTTGAACTAGACACAAGCACTAAATTTTCTATGACCTGACGTAGGGGTTAGGTTTGGAATTAATATGAAGCTAACATCACTCACTGATCCTACTGAGAGAACAAGCAGAAAATAGTGTCCATTAAGAACACACAAAAAATATATGGGTAATTGGGCACTAACACTGGTTGGTAAAAGATCTCATAAAGTGATATATCTTTTAAAAAACAATAAAAATGTTATATTAATGATGAGTCAAATTAGGAGAAAAACAAAGACACACAAATTTATGTTGAGAAGACTGCTTTTAAAAGAACTGCTTTTTACAAAGGGCAAACAAATTCAGCAGTGGTACTCAGTAGACACTATGCTGAAAATGAACTGAACAAACTTGTGGTGGGAATGGGAGGGAAAAATTGGGAGTGAGGAAAGGGGTGACACTGTCCAAAAAGAAATGTACTCATTACCTGACTTACATAACTGTAATTCTTCTGTACATCACCTTTATAACAGCAATAAAAATTTCTATTAACTGCTTTTAGTAAATGTTGACTATATAATTTGGACATAAAAATGCAGAACTTCTACACAAATAATCCCTTTAGCATTATAGTCAATCAACTGTACAGTCATAAAAGAAATGAACAATATGAAAGGAGGTCAGTAATTCTTACTTATTTCTAAAGATTCTGGTGGCAGCCCTAACACTGTAGCTTTTCTTCAATCAAAAACACATGGCAGTGACACACTCCAACCCAGCACGATTAACAGCTGTGGCGTTCCCAGGTCAGACAATACAGGTCCTGCCTGAGTGCTCACTGTGACTGACCGCCATGCTGCTCTGGCCTATGAGACTGAACAGACCCACAGACTTGACATTTTAAATCTGCCCATACTATGTAAAGCCCTCAAACAGCATTAGAAAGATAAGAGCTTTCAAAACCAATATGCCTGAGTCTTTAAGATACTATGTAGTATTGTGAAAAACATAATGCAAAGAGCCAATTTGAATCCACTTGTAATGACACATTACTACTATGTAATACAAATATTTCTGCAAATATACTTCTGAAAAAAAATGCTAGCCAACTGATAGTATGAATTAACTGAGAGTAACTAGTTTATTATCTGTAGGTCCAGGGCAAGTAAGTTGCATTTATTTCATAATATAAGAAACAACCTCTCCCTGTCTTATGTCTACCCTCTCAATAAAAATATTAATATACTATAATGTCTGATCCAATTTGATACTCTTTCAAATAGTGAAATCACCATAGTTAAACTTTAAATGGGAGGCTTAAAATATTGTTGCAATTGATAATAAAAATTAGCTAATTTGTAAGTGGTTAGAAAGACTGGAGTTTGAATTTCTATTCTAAATACAATTTCCTAGCCATAAGAAAATATGATCAAATATTACCTCAGAAGGATTATATTCTTGTCCAAAAATGTAATTATCAATCTCTTAACTGATTTTTAAGAACAAAATATAGGCAAAGCATAATAGTTACTATCTTGTCAAATTATCACTTTACTCCAATTACAACATTTCCCAGAAATTGAAAATCCCTGAGAAAGCTAGCGAGAAATAACTTATTTCCAGGACTATTATTTGTTATCATCCCAATTCAAATTCTCAAAAGAGGATGCAATGAAGTTAGAGCACAGCTAACTCATTCAACAAACATTCACAGAGCACTACAGCAGGCCCATGGGATGGAAAATACACAGCAACATCTTTCAAGGACAGCATAAGAGAGGTGACAGACAATGACACCTTCTACAGAGAAGGTCATAGCTGCATAATCAAAGTCTATATAGAGTGAGACCTCGAAAAGGGAGGAGCACTTTGAGAAGCTGAATTCAATATTTAACATGAAGGTCAAACAGCAATAATTAGAAAATTGTACTTTGTAACAGAAGGAAGAGAGTAGTTCATTTTTTAATTTTTAAGATAATTGTAATAAAATGCTAGAACCATAACTATTCACAGAAAGCTGGCCATTAGTAATTGTGCTACAATTCAAACAAAGTAGACCTTAAAAGGCAGGAGAGAAGGGCACAAGAGTATAACCCAGTGGTAGCCTAAAACTTGTGAGGCTCTAGACTCAGAAGAAAGATAAAATAATACATAATGCATTAAAATAGAAAGAAAAAAAGTACACAGTCTAAAGTCTACAATGTCTAATAATACGTAAAACAGACATGTAAACATTTCATTTATATTTGGCTTTTTGTTTTTTTAGTTCGTCAGGAAGCTTGAACTCAGGGCCTGGGCTCTGTCCCTAAGCTTTTTCACTCAAGGCTAGTGTTCTGCCATTTGAGCCATAGTGCCACTTCTGGCTTTTTCTGTTTATGTGGTGCTGAGGAATCAAACCCAGGGCTTCATTCATGCTAGGCAAGCCACATTCCCAGCCCATCTTCACTTGTTTGTTTCTGTTGGTCATGGGGCTTGAACTCTGGGCCTGGGCGCTGTAGTTTATTGGAGATAAAGAGTCTCATAGACATTCCTGCCAGGGCTGGCTTTGAACTATGATACTCAGATTTCAGCCTCCTGAGTAGCTAGGATTACAGGAATGAGCCACCAGTACCTGGCTTATATTTAGCTTTTTTTAAAATCACACATTACCAAATATATTAAGTAGTACATTTGCTGGAATGGAAAACAGATTTTTATTTTTTTTATCCTAATTAAAATTGTCGGGGCTGAGAAGGTGGCTCAGTGGTAGAGCACTTGCCTTGTATGCTCAAGGTCCTGGGATCGATTCCTCAGCACCACATAAGAAAAAAGCCGGAAGTGGCGCTGTGGCTCAAGTGGTAGAGTGCTAGCCTTGAGCTGAAGAGCTGAGGGACAGCGCCCAGGCCCAGAGTTCAGGCCCCACGACCAGATCCAAAAAAAAAAAAAAAAATTGTCAGAGTGGTCCACAGTGGTATACAGAGAACAATTCTGAAGCTGAATGAAGACTCACCAGTGTCTTCTGTGAGCAAAAAGGGACAAATGAATGTCTTACTCTATTTTCCATTACTGTAACAAAGTACAAGAACGCAGTAAAGTCATAAAGAAAATTTACTTAGGACCATGGCTACAGACTCAACGTTTAGCATCTGGCCAAGGCCCTTCTGAGGGAATTACTATGTAGCAGAAGGTATCACATGGCCAGACAAAGACAAGCATGCTGGCTTGAGTGCCTCTTCCATTTCTTGTTAAACCACCAGTGCAGTTATGGGGCTTTACCCTCAGGACCCTCAGGACCCTATCTAATCCAAACTACCTTTTAAAGGCCCCACTTCCAATTACCACTAGCACATGTCATTAGTGATTATATTTCCAATATATGAACTTTTTTTTTTTTTTTTTTGGGTCCGGACATGGGGCCTGAACTCTGGGCCTGGGCGCTGTCCCTCAGCTCTTCTGCTCAAGGCTAGTGCTCTACCACTTTGAGCCACAGATGTTAATTGGGGGATAGAGTTTCATGGGGATTTTTCTGCCCGGGCTGGCTTTGAACTGGGATCCTTAGATCTCTGCCTCCTGAGTGGCTAGGATTATAGGCGTGAGCCAACAGCACTCAGCTGTCAAGGTATATTTCTTGGTTCAATAATCCCAGAATCTTTTTAAAACCATTCTTGGGGT
>NW_012267278.1:8797646-8807285 GCF_000151885.1 Dipodomys ordii | reverse complement strand
TCTACCACTGAGCCATCTTCCCAGCCCCCAATATATGAACTTTTGAGGGGCACATACAAATCACAGAATTGCAGAACATGTGTTCTGTATTTGACATCTGTAATGCTTATACTTTTTCTAATAAATTATATCCTATCTGCATAGTAGTTCCTCCTCAAGAAACTGAATTTTACTAATTCACAAGGCTGAGACTACACTCCCAACCTGATCTTGAATGAATCTTACTGAGCCCAGCAGAGGATACTGGGAGTTTAGAACTGGGAATCACAAGCAGCCAGCTGAACTTTTAAATACATGGAACTGTAGTATGCACGTTATGGTGATTATATAAATGAAAAAACCTACAGGAAAAAGGTGAATACTTTCAGATTCTTGATGCCGTTCCTGTGTCTCTGTGTCTATATCCCTATAATTTTCTTTGGCCTCAATTTTTTTGGGGGGAGTCGGTCATGGGGCTTGAACTCCGGGCCTGGGCACTGTCCTTCAGCTCTTCAATTCAAGGCCAGTGCTCTACCACTTGAGCCACAGGGCCACTTCCAGTTTTCTGGTGGTTTACTGGAGATGAGAGTCTCATGGACTTTCCTGCCCTGGCTGGCTTTGAACCATTATTCTCAGATCTCAGCCTCCTTAGCAGCTAGGATTACAGGCATGAGCCACCATTGCCTGGCTCAATTTTGTTTTGTTTTAAGAGGAATATTTCTGTACAAACTTGGACTCGGTGCTCAAGGAATCTTCCTGAATATATGGAACTACAGACTTACACCACCACAGTGCCCAATTAAAATATCTACTTTTGGGCTGGGAAGGTAGCTCAGTGGTAGAGTCCTTGCCTTGAGTGCATGAAGCCCTGGGTTTGATTCCTCAGTACCACATAAACAAAAAAAAGCCAGAAATGGAGCTGTGGCTCAAGTGGTAGAGTGCTAGCCTTGAGCAAAATAAGCTCAGGGACAGTGCCCAGGCCCAGAGTTCAAGTCCTAAGACTGGCAAAAAAATAAAAAATAAATTATCTACTCTTTATTTAAGTTAGTTGAATTTTTTGTCGCCAAAAGGCATTAATAATTGATAAATTATCTCTAAAAGTATAAAAGAAAATACCCTTACAGAAAAAGAAAAACAGAATACCAAAAAATTCAAATGACTTCATACTGTACTTTCAGGTGACAGTAAGAATTAAGTCTCCCAATCTTTTTTTGGGGGGGAGTAAGGGGGGTTCCGGTTGTGGACCTGAACTCTGGGCCTGGGCGCTGTCCCTCAGCTCTTCAGCTCAAGGCTAGTGCTCTACTGCTTGAGCCACAGCGCCACTTCCGGCTTTATTTTTCTGCTTATGTGATACTGAGGAATTGAACCCAGGGCCTCATGCATGTAAGGCAAGTGCTCTTCCACTGAGCCACCTTCCCAGCCCTAAGTCTTCTAGTCCTACATGTGTTAAGAGCATTAAGTAACATTACCTTTGTTTCTTCTGTCCTCACTGCATCCAGCAAATAATGAAGAAGCTCCTGACTATCCTGCTGTTGGAAACCTTTAAATCGAGGTGCCCTGTCATAAAAAACAAACCAGGAAAGTAAACAATAATCAACTCTCACTCAGTTATTCTTATTCAAAATCACTGTAAAATAAGTCAATGATTGCATTTATTTCCTTCTCAACCTAATAGAAAGATGTGATTCTTAGATCTTAAGTTTGCACTGGGAACAAAACAGCTACCAGTTATTAAGCAATGACTCTATGTCAAGTAAAGAACACGTAGTTGCACATAGTTTAAGTCATCTAATGCCAAACAATTTTACTGAGATGTACTATCTTCTGTAGCTTATACTTGAGGACTCAGAAGGGTTATTTAAATAATTTGCAGTCATATAGTTAGCAAAAAAACTTAAACAAAGGGGCTGGGAAGGTGATTCAGTGGTAGTGCGCTTGCCTTGCATGCATGAGGCCCTGGGTTCCATTCCTTAGCACCACATAAGCAAAAAAAAAAAAAATGCTGGAAGTAGCACTGTGGCTCAAGTGGTAGAGTGCTAGCCTTGAGCTGAAGAGCTGAGGGACCGCACCCAGGCCCAGAGGTCAGGCCCCAGGACTGAACCAAAAAAAAAACAAAAAACAAAAAACTTAAACAACAATAACAAAAAAAATACTCAAATCCAAGCCACTGTGGGTTTGATAAGGCTACATTTATCATCTTTTTTTATTTTTTGGTATGGGGTTTGAACTCAGGGCCCAATGCTGTTCCTCAGCTTTTTCACTGGAGGCTGGCGCTCTACCTCAGGAGCCACAGCAACACTTCTGCTTTTTAGTAGTTAATTGAAGATAAGAATCTCAGGAATTTTCTTGACAGAACTGGCTTTGACTCTTGCTTGGGCTGACCTTCAGATATTACCATCTAGAGTAGCTAGGATTATAGGCATGAGCCACTGCCCTCAGCTTTATCTTTCTGCCTTGAAAAATAAAAAGTGGGGACTAAGAATGTGGCTTAGTGGTAGAGTGCTTGCTCAGCATGCATATCATGCTCCAGTACTGGCAAAAATAAAAAATAAGGTCAACTCAGGCATAACAATTTACCGAGACTCCATTCAAAATGTATTTCTTGGGCTGGGAAGGTGGCTCAGTGGTAGAGTGCTTGCCTCATATGCATGAGGCCCTGAGTTTAATTCCTCAGCACCACATACACAAAAAAAGCCAGAAGTGGTGCCATGGCTCAAGTGGTAGAGCACTAGCCTTGAACTGATGAGCTAAAGGACAGTGCCTACATCTAGAGTTCAAGCCCCATGACAAAAAAAAAAAAGCTTGTCGGTCTAGGGGCTTGAACTCTGGGCCTGGGCGCTGTCCCTCAGCTCATCAGTTCAAGGCTAGTGCTCTACCACTTGAGCCACAGTACCACTTCTAGTTTTCTGGTGGTTTAGCAGAGGTAAGAATCTTACGGACTTTCCTGCCTAGGCTGGCTGTGAACCGTGATCCTCAGATCATGTGAGTAGCTAGGATTACAGGCTTGAGCCATATTTCATTTTAAATGCACAACATTAAGGAAATCCTAATAAACATGAATTACATTTATACTTGAAAAAAATGAATTTTGTGTAGCGACTTGGATCCTCTTCAAGAGATCTCATATGTAAGATATATGCAAAAATAATCTGAAAAACATTAAAAATTAAAAATCATGCCTGTTTTGGTATGTGTTAATGTCTAGACACATGAGGATTTTGCTTAAAGCATACAGTAGTACCTTAAAACTATTTGCCTCAAAGCTCATCTTTAAAAATAAGGAAGTAGAGGGCTGAGAATGTGACCCAGTGGCATTGTGCTTGCTCCGTAGGCACAGACCCTGGGTTAGATACTCAGCACCAAAAACCAAATAAAATAATTTCAAAAAAGGAATCTAGATCACCTTATATCTTTATACTTTTTTGTGCAGTTTACAATTCTTTAATTTTCTTCCTTTTGTTTTTGGTGGTCACAGGGGCTGAACTCTGGGCCTGGGCTCTATCCCTCAGCTCTTCATCTCAAGGCTAGGATCCTACCACTTAAGCCACAGGGTCTCATGCATGTGGGGCAAGCACTCTACCACTGAACCAACTTCCCAGCCCCTAATTTTCTTCCTTTACAGTACTACATCAGAGACTTGAGTTAAAACAGACTTCTATATGATTCTCAGCTCTACCATTAAAGTACTTGTTGAGCTATTTCATCTCTGTGAGCTCTCAAATCCTTATTACAGGAATGATCATTTCTTAAGGATTATGATGACATAATCTGCATGAAGCACACACTTTCCTTCTATAGTCTGGGCTGTAACAACAATGTAAAAGTAGGACTAAAAAACATCTCAAGTTAAGTGATGAATACATTCATCTTTTGTAATGTGATTATTTGTGTTCAGACTACAGATGCACTCACTTCTGACAAAGCTGGTTAAAAAGAACTTTAGGAGAAAGTGGTCCTTTTTCTGACTCCTTCATGCTGTGAAGAAACAGGAACAAGGCTGAGGTCAGTGGTCCAGGGCTCGCAAGTTCCACCACTAAGGGGTCCTTTAAAAACATAATCAACTTTATATCAGGAATATAAAACTTCTAATTTTTAAAAATTATTTTTAAGTAGTGGTACACAGGGGTTTCAATAGAACATGTTATTTTATTTATGAGTACCTTGATCAATGTCACCCTTCTATCATTCTCCCTCATCTCTCCCAACACCCTCTCATTCCCTCATGTTATCTGGCTCCATTTTCATATACGCATTAAATATGTGCATTAAATATTATGACTACATTCACCCATCCTTCCTCTTTCCATATATTTTAAAACACTGTTAAGAATTTAAGAACTATACTTTCTTTAAATGGTAATAACTGACTGCCCAAAAGAATATTAAGAAACTCTTCCTTTGAATTTGAGTATCTAAAGAACAAAACCGGACTTAGTGCCTTGTTATTCTCTGCGCTTTACTTAATAAAACCAGACTGAGTGAAATTACCAGTCTTTATTGGCTTCTAACTTTCCCTTAATGTGCTGTCCTGCACTTTCCTACAAGGAAAATTGCCAACCTATTTGATATTTGTTCATCTTCACAAATAATCATGTTACATATACCAGTAAAACTCCATGTCATTCTTTTCTTCAAATATTTTAGTAATAAAAGAATGCATGGATAATTATGTGTGAAAAAAATTGGTACTTTTGTGTGTAGGGGGGTGGGATTGTGGGGCTTGAACTCTGGGCCTGGGTGCTGTCCCTCAGTTCTTCAGCTAGAGGTGAGTGCTCTACCACTTGAACCACAGAGCCACTTCTGGTTTTCTGGTGGTTAATTGGAGATAAGAGTCTCAAGGACTTTCCTGACCAGGCTGGCTATGAACCATGATCCTCAGATCTCAGCCTCCTGAGTAGCTAGGATTATAGGTGTGAGCCACTGCTGCCCGGCTGCTACTTCCTCTTTTAATGGAGAGAAATATAAAGCCTGGCAAGAGTAGCTAAAATTGTGATAAATTTATCTATTTTTGATTTTCTTCCCTACCAAATTTTGGTTTAGAAACCTTTTCAAACCTTTTCCTTTTGTCTTTCTTCTCTCTTTTCCCTTTCTCTTTTCTTCTTTCCCTTCTCCTTCCCTTCTTCCTCCCTCCCTTCCTTTTGTCCCACTACTAGGGCTTGAACTCAGGGCTTCCAATACTTGCTTAGCTGAATTTTTCCCTCATGGGTAGTCCTCTACCATTTGAGTCACACCTCCCTTCTGGAGATAAGATTCTGGCAGCAGGAGCTTTAATGGAGAGCCTTAGATCTCTGCTTCCTGAGTAGCTGGGATTGCAGGCAGGAGCCAGTAGTGCCCAATGCCTTTGTCTTCCAAAGCTGCCAGTATACTAGTATGAACAACCTAGACCACCACAATGGGCTAAGTATCTTTACAGCTATTTTTCATTGTTATGAAAATGCAGATCATAAACTATATACTGATCATAAATACAGATCATAAACTCTTCTTTTGGAAGAGTTCTATGTACAGATCATAAACTATACACATACTAGAGAATGTCAGAGGATATATTAGAGAATACATTAAGAGGATTTCCCCTTCTTTCCTTTTCTTTCTTTCTCCCTCCTTTCTTTCCTTTTTTTTCCCCCCAGATGGGTGTCTTGTCTTGCCAACTTCCCTCCTACTTGCCAGGAACGAGACACACCCCTATGCTGGTTCTCTATTTCTAAATAAAACCATAACTACCTGTGTCAATGCTCACCAGTCCATCAGAACACCCCCAGAGCAGATAAAGTCAATTGATTACTTGGTGCAGTGAGATAGAACCCATCTTAGTCTCAGTGAGATGGTGTTACACAAGAACCTACATAGGATTTGGATTTTGATCATAAGAAGTGTAGAGTCATTCTACAGGATGTCATCAGCATAGTATCATCACATGTAATTAGGTATGCCAATGAGAGCATATTCTTCACTTCTCATGTAGCTATTCACTTCTCATGTTGACCAAGAGAAAGGATATTGAGATTTTTCTAAATAGCAATAACTCTGTTTTTGTCTGTATTGAGATATTATGCAATATACCCTTAGTTTAGTGCAAACTCAGGGAGAGCTAATCTGTGTCCCCTTCCCTCTGAGAGGATTTGACCGTGGTCTACCTGAGTGGGATTGAGTAGGAGTGGAAGGCCAGCTCTCAATGTCAATGGTTGGCTCTTGTTTCTTGTTTCTGTTTTCTTTCTTTCCCACTAAAAATCCATTACAAGATTAGACTTCAAAGAACTCCAGGGCTAAGAATGTGGCTTAGTGGTAGAGTGCTTGCCTTGCATGCATGAAGCCCTGGGTTCGATTCCTCAATACTACATACACAAAAAAAGCCGGAAGTGGTGCTGTGGATCAAGTGGAAGAGTGGTTAGCCTTGAACAAAAGAGCTCAAGGACAGTGCCCAGGCCCAGAGCTCAAGCCCCAGGACTGACATACTTGCATACATACATACATACACACATCAATCAATCAATCAATCAATCAATCAATTGAAAAAAACTCCAGATGCTCACTATTTAAATCTAAGAACAAAAGTGCTGAATTTAAGTAAATGTCACCAGTAACTACAAAATATTAATCCATTCATTTTGCTCAACAAAGCAGAGATGTTTTCATTTTTTCCAGTGTAATTTTGTTTAAAGGCTGTCTCAATATCTTTGAATTACTGGTTCAATGATATATTTGAACCGTACCATGAAGAAATTTTGGAAACTTTAACTGATTATTTACTTTAAAAAAGTGATTTTGAATTATTTTGACTATCTGACATTATACACACGTTATACATCTCCACACTTGTTTACAATATATTCAGATCCGTCTCATCCTATCACTGTCCCTCTCCCCCTCCCCAAACAATTTCAACAGATTTTATGTTGTATTTCTTTTCAATTATTTAGTTAAAGCTCTCGAACTACCTTCCCAGTTTACAAATCTGAAAAACAGAAAAGTTTACTTTGGTGATATTGGTAGTTCATCTGAAAACAAGTATTATCCAGAGAGGTCTATTTACTCACCATCTGGGAATCTGGAGAGAGAGCAATTTTCAATTTTGTGCCATCTTCTCTAATCTCATTCATCGTTTCAATAAGTATGTAAGTTTGTGCCAAGTTCTAAACAAAAGTAACATAAAATTCAGATTCGCTTATCTTGTGCCTCTGATCTTAGGAAGCTAATACTCTGACAGAATTTCATCTAGCCTCGCCCAAAAAAGGGCATTTAAAACATTTAAATTTTAATTAATTTAATTAATATAAATTAAGTACACAGGCTAAAATCACTACCAGTGATGTTAAAATAGAGGACCTTTCGGAAGCACAGCATGATGCAAAGGGATACTAAAAGAAACTAAAAAGAAAACAGGAAAAGAACACTAAAAGAA
This sequence comes from Dipodomys ordii, assembly GCF_000151885.1. Lineage (NCBI taxonomy): Eukaryota > Metazoa > Chordata > Mammalia > Rodentia > Heteromyidae > Dipodomys > Dipodomys ordii. Next base: position 8,799,904 of record NW_012267278.1, on the reverse strand, counting down.
CAAATATCCAGGAATCATCTGGTGGTCCACATGTATGCCATGTATACCCATATAAATTAATTAGATGATTATTTATCTTTTATAAAGTTTTTTGATGACTTTTACCTGGATGACTGCATTAAAAAAGCAGGTATTCCCTAAATTTGTAATTCCTTTCACCGAGGACACACTGATGGCTTGCCTTCCCTTCTTTATTTCTCCCGTTTCATATTTTTCTTCACAAAGCTTTAGGATTCGAGCAAATGCATCTACAAGTTAAAGAAAATGTCACTGACATGAGATATGAAATTAAACGTCATTTGATAATTTAACTATATTATTTAAAAGTAAGTAAGATTGTCTCTTCAAATGAGTGTTCCTGAAAGACAAAAATACAATGCAAGCCTGGTGCCAGTGGCTCATGCCTGTAATTCTAGCTACTCAGGAGGCTGGATCTGAGAACTGAAGTTCAAATCCAGCCCAGGCAGGAAAGTCCGTGAGACTCTTATCTCCAATGAACCACTAGAAAAAAGTGGTGCTATGGCTCAACTGGTAAAGTGCTCACCTTGAGCTGAAGAGCTGAGGGACAGCACCCAAGCCCACAGTTCAGGCCTCACAACTGACAAAAAAACCCCAAAAAACAATGCAAATGTCTTTGGTTATATATTTTATTGCTATTACAGCTAATATAAACTCATTTAAGTATAAAAGAGCTATATGTCACATAATATTCTAGGTAAATTCTAGTTAATTATAAAGGAAAATAATTGAAAAACAAGTAGGAAAGACCTAGTTTCTAAATAGCATTTCCTATTAAGATGAGGATTCCTTAAAGAAAAGGCTGATTCTAAGCCTAGAGAAGCAAAGATGAAAAAGCAACTTAGTAAGCCGGGTACTGGTGGCTCACGCCTGTAATCCTAGCTACTCAGGAGGCTGAGATCTGAGGATCGCGGTTCAAAGCCAGCCCGGGCAGGAGAGACCGTGAGACTCCTATCTCCAATAAACCACCAGAAAACCAGAAGTGGCGCTGTAGCTCAAGTGGTAGAGTACTCGCCTTGAGCTAAGAGCTGAGGGACAGCACCCAAGCCCACAGTTCAGGCCTCACAACTGACAAAAAAACCCCAAAAAACAATGCAAATGTCTTTGGTTATATATTTTATTGCTATTACAGCTAATATAAACTCATTTAAGTATAAAAGAGCTATATGTCACATAATATTCTAGGTAAATTCTAGTTAATTATAAAGGAAAATAATTGAAAAACAAGTAGGAAAGACCTAGTTCTAAATAGCATTTCCTATTAAGATGAGGATTCCTTAAAGAAAAGGCTGATTCTAAGCCTAGAGAAGCAAAGATGAAAAAGCAACTTAGTAAGCCGGGTACTGGTGGCTCACGCCTGTAATCCTAGCTACTCAGGAGGCTGAGATCTGATGATCACAGTTCGAAGCCAGCCCAGGTAGGAAAGTCTGTGAAACTGTTATCTCCAAATTAACCGCCAAAAAGTCAGAAGTGAAGCTGTTGCTCAAGTGGTAGAGTGACAGCCAGACTTGAGCAAAAATATTAAGGGACAGTGCCCAGGACTTAAGTTGAAGCCCCAGCACTGACATACATATATACATACATACATACATACACACATACATACATAGATACATAGTTCTGGTTTCCAATGGAGCCAGACTAATATCTTATCTATTCTGTTGCTTCAAAGTGGTCTGACCCAGTACCTGTGGCTTTTGCAAGGAGGAAGGGGCCTCCCCCCTCCCCCCATACATATTAGGCCCCATTATCATTCAAATGGAAATAATAGGCTTTCTCTGAGGTTTCATAAAGATTAAATAGGCTAAAAATTGAGAGTACAAAGCATAGGAAGCATCATTTAAATGTTTGAAAAAACAGCTCTGATAGCCCCATCAAAAGAGATATTTGTGCCAAAATTCCTACCTTCATGAGCCATCTTTAGTAATACATCACCTTGTCTGCTCTCATATTTTTTCTTCTGTTTATTCTTGTACATTCTGGGCATTTTTTTTTGATTAGTTTGCCTTTCATACTGATTTGTAGTTTTCATGTCTCAGCTTTTTTTCCCATCCCTCCCTCCTTCCTTTCTTCCTTCTTCCCTCCCTTCCCACTTCCTTCATTCCTTCCATTTTTTTTTTTCTTTATGGGACTGGAGACTGAACTCAAAAGTCTCACACATGCTAGGCAACTGTTTTACCACTGAGCTCCACTCACCTCAGCTGGGTTTTTCTTTTAAAATGTGGAAATGGGCTGGGAAA
>NW_012267278.1:8779523-8796821 GCF_000151885.1 Dipodomys ordii | reverse complement strand
AGCCATCTTCCCAGGCCCAGGCCTGATAACTTTTAAGTGATGCTGCAGCATCTTTTAATAAGGTGAAATTTCCCTTCTTTCCTGTTGCACACACGTATACACACACACACACACACACACACACAAACACAGGGCCTGGCTCTGTTCTTGAGCTTCTTTTTTGCTCAAGGCTAGCTCTACCACTTAAGCCACAGCTCCACTTTTTTGGTAATTTATTGGAGATGACTTTCCTGCCCTGCCCAGTCTGGCTTCAAACTGTAATCCTCAGCTCTCAGACTCTTGAATAGCTAGGATTATAGGCATGTTTCACTAGCACCCAGCTTCCGGTTTGCTTTTTTAAAAAGTATTTATTACTGGTAACTGATGTCCAGACATTAAAGAGTTATATTTAACTCTCAACTCCAGGCTCGTCTTCCTAGTTCTTCTCTGCATTAACTTGGGATTCTGACATGGCTCCTGTCTGGGTTTGCAAACAGAACAATTTGCCTCTTAGCCCAACTAGAACCTAGAACAAGGAAGTTTCAGACTCTCATTCTATCTGATGATAATAGATGTTTTCATAGTGACTTTTAAGAGATTCAAGATAAAAGAGTAATTCAAAGTACTACTCCATCTTTTTTTTTTTTTTTTTTTGCCAGTCCTAGGCCTGGGCCCTGTCCCTGAGGTGTCTTTTTGCACAAAGCTAGCACTCTACCACTTGAGTTAAAGCGTCACTTCCAGCTTTTTCTGTGTAATGTGGTACTGAGGAATCGAACCCAGGGCTTCATGCATGCAAGGCAAGCATTCTACCACTGAGCCACATTCCCAGCCAACTCCACCTTTTTAAGCAAAGCAGTTAAGTGATTTTTACATTTACAAAACTTAATTTCAGAAAGGTTAATTAGTATTTCTCAAGACCATAATAAAATTATAATTATAAATCCACTGTCATTTTGCTACTTACATTCTCATTAATAATTTATTTTGAATGAGAATAATTATAAAAGGGCAGATTCTTATAGATTTGAGTATATGAAACCCTGACAAATGACTCAAAACATTCTTGGTAATGTTAAAAGAAAGTTTTAAGAATGTAAAAAAAATAATGTGGAAAAAGTTTTAGCTTTTAATCTGAAAAATGAACAGTTGCAAGAAAAAAAGTTACAGAATATAACTGTATGTAAGTATAAACATTCACTTATAAAAATAGTCTCAGAAATAAATTACCTTTTAATCTTAAAAAAACATTTAAAAATCATAGCATACAATAATTTATATATGTATGCACTATGTTTACCCATTAGTTTTTTAAAACATCTGGGATAACATCCCAAAGTAAACAATGTTCATAAGACCATCTGGACAAAACTGCAGGCAAAAAAAAAAAGCATAAACATATGGAAAAACAGATTTTCTCCTTCCCTTCAGCAGAAAGGGATGACAAATGTCAAACCTAGATATGTCCACGCTTCAGTGTACGATGCTTTTCAGCACCACCTGGCTCTCCATGCACAGCCACCAAATATGGGCAGCACTGCCAGAAAGAACATGTCCACAGGGCAATGGCAATAAAAACTGTTTATTTCATGGTTAAATTGCCACTTCACACACGTGGCAAGGCTCTGTTGACTTTTATATGTCAGTCTGTGAGAAAATATCAACATCAACCATGTTATTGGGCGTGAGGATCAAATAGATCAGATCATTAATTTAACTGGAAAACAGAGTAACATTTTAGTTTTGCATTTTAAAAGTACAAGTTTTCTAATATATAACAAGTTAAATTGATTAATCAAATGTTTATGGGGTGTCAGACAATATATGAAGCACAATAGTAATTTATACTAAATTGCTTAGCCTATGGCTAGAACATAAGAATATTATATTAACAGCACTATTGTGTTAGGCCTTAAACTTATAGCATTAAACATTATTTCAGTAAATCCTCTGTAAACTAAGTATACATGTTGTCTATTTGTTTAGTATTGTATGCTCAACTGCGTATGGCAGCATATGCTTAATCAGCACCAGGGAGACTGACATGAGCTTGGTCCAGCCTGAGCTATGGAGAAGAATTTTGCTTCAAAAGAACAAACCAAAAGACAGAAAGAAAGAAAAGAAAAAATATCGGCTGAATATCTAGTTCAAAACAGAGGTATCAGACTAGCATTTCAATTATTTGACAAATATAGGTATGTATGTTTTAGTAGGACACAATTTATAACTTCTAAGAATGATTGTCATTTCCTTTATAGAGATGACAAAGCTTTCTCAGTTTGGAAGTGTAGATGTTTTAAAAACAACTCTCTTCTTCTTTCCAAACAGAAAATCTAATAGTCTAAAAACTAGACCTCAAGATGTTTTGCAATATAGTATAACTAAAAAGACAAAGCCACAACAACAAAAACAAACTGTGAAATTGTGATTATCAATTGCTTTGTTCATTTTAAGTTTATTTGCATTTACTTTTTTAAAAAGTACTACTTATATTTGAAAGCATTTTATTAAAAAGGATTTAATATATTCTACTGACACTGTCATCAGAAAGCCCCTTACACAGTACAAGCTTAAAAGACAAAGAACATTGAGAGGAAACTGAGGTAGTGTAGCGAACATTTTTGTTTTATTTTTCATTTCTAGTTCTAGGTACAGAATACAGGGCCTATGCAATCACTCATTTTACTGATGTGCTACAACTCCAGCATTCTAATATTTTTATTTTTATTTATTTTTTCAGTCATGGAGCTTGAACTCTAGGCCTGGGCACTGTCCCTCAGCTCTTCAGCTCAAGGCTAGTGCTCTACCACTTGAGCCACAGCATCACTTGCTGTTTTCTGGTGGTTTATTAGAGATAAAGAGTCTCATGGACTTTCCTGCCCTGGCTGGCTTTTAACCTTGATCCTCAGATCTCAGCCTCCTGAGTAGTTAGGATTACAAGCATGTGAGCCACCAGTGCCCAGCCTAATAGTTTTATTTTTTACTACCTAAATTTCTTAAGTATCTTTTATGGATCTGTAGTTGACTTTGAAGGCTGTAAGCCTACAGGGTCTGAGTACACAGAGTTGCTGGTTGAGTAAACCTCATAGGCATTTTTTTTTCCTTCCTTTCTTTCTTGATGCTGGTACTAAACTTTTTTTTTTCCCCTCAAGGTACAACTCCACTTCTGGCTTTTTGCTGGTCAATTGGAGATAAGTCTCATGGACTTTCTTGCCTAGGATGACTTCAAACCAAGATTTTCAGATCTCAGCTTTTTTTTTTTTTTGTCAGTCTTGGGGCTTGAACTCTGGGCCTGGGTGCTGTCCCTCAGCTCTTCAGCTCAAGGCTAATGCTCTACCACTGGAGCCACAGCACTACTTCCGCCTTTTTCTGTTTATGTGGTGCTGAGGAATCGAACCCAGGGCCTCATGCATGCAAGGCAAGCACTCTACCACTGAGACACCTTCCTAGTCCAGATTTCAGCCTCTTGCATAGCTAGGATTACAGGCACAAACCAAGCCCTCCTAGATCTTGTACAGACCTCTGATAATACAGGACAGAAAACTGGCTGAAGAGCCAGAAAAAATTAAACAATAAAAACACACCAAACCAACATACAAATTCAAAAATTTCTACCATAGTAATGATTTCAATACTCAAATATTAGACAATTGACTCTTTCATAAGACAAGTTAAAAGATACTAAATGATAAATGTACAAATAAAACCACTGGTCCTGGAATGTAGTTTAGTGATAGAGCATTTGCCTAGCATTCTTAAGACCCTAAGTTAGATTATAAGTACCACCAAAGAAAACAAAAACAAAACAAAAAAATTTTGGGGGGGTGGGGGGTCGTGGGGCCTGAACTCTGGGCCTGGGTGCTGTCCCTCAGCTCTTCAGCTCAAGGCTAGCACTCTACCACTTGAGCCACAGCACCACTTCCGGCTTTTTTTCTTTTTGCTTATGTGGTGCTGAGGAATCGAACCTAGGGCCTCATGCATGCAAGGCAAGCGCTCTACCACTGAGCCCCCTTCCCAGCCCTAAACAAAGCAAATTAAAAAAAAATACATAGTTGGGCATCCGTGGCTCATGCTTGTAATCTTATGTACTCAAAAAGGCTGAAATCTGAGAACTATGGGTTGAAACCAGCCAGGACAGGTAAGTTTGTGAGACTTATCTACAATTAGCCAGTTAAAGACAAAAAAGGCCAGGGCTGGGAATGTGGCTTAATGGTAGAGTGCTTGCCTACCATGCATGAAGCCCTGGGTTCGATTCCTCAGTACCACGTAAACAGAAAATGCCAGAAGTGGAGCTGTGGCTCAAGTGGTAGAGCACTAGCTTTGAGTACAGAGAGGCCCAGGGACAGAACCCAAGCCCTGAGTTCAAACCCCAGAACTGGCATTTAAAATATGCGCGCGCGCGTGTGTGTGTGTGTGTGTGTGTGTGTGTGTGTGTGTGTAACTATCTTTATAATCTTAGCAAATGTTTTCAAGAAATGTAAATTCAGGATTCCTGGATTTACATTTCTGCAGGTTAACTTAAGTTGCATTTCAAATATCCAATACCTTTTTTCCAACCCCTGGTATATACAGAAATAAGTTTTTAGTGCTCAATTTTGGAAACACAAATTTCTGAGCAGGACATTACTTTATAGCAGAACAAACTTACTTAAAAAAAAGAAAGTATCAAATAACATTCAAATTGCTACTATGAACGGTCATAATATATTTAATCTCAAATATCCACTATACAATTTACTGCTTTAGTTTCAAATGAAGGTTCAGAAAACTTACACCTTCTACAACCAAAAGAACTGGGGGTTCAGAATGTAGCTTAATGGTACATGCTTGATGCCTTGGGTTTAATTCCTTGGGACCACATACAAAATAAATAAACCAAAAGAACCAACATAATTCATGACATTTGTATACCAGAATTTATAATTTTTAACAGAATATGCTTAATTATTTTGAGTCTTGTTTAAAATGGTTTACCACCAGCATTAAAACTGAGTCAAATTTACTTGTCTAGAAAAGAATGTGGAACTGTCAATTATCTGTCTAGTTAACAGAAAGCAATCAAAACCAGTATTTTAACAGAATTTTATCAGAATTTCTGTATTCTGTAAGTACTTGTAGAATAGACGGATGAAGTAACATTATCTCATGAGTCTTTTAGGAAACACAGATCACTTTTTAACAATAAACTTTTTTTTTTTTTTAGGTTGCAGATTCACAGCAAAATTGAGCCATTTGCCTCTGTCCCACAAGTGGCTAGCTTTCCCCATGACCAACATCTCCACTAGAATGGTTCTTCTGTTATAAATGATGAACCCAAAGTCCAGAGTTTGCACGAGGCCCACTCTTGTGGTGGAGTTTATGGATCTGGACAAATGCATAATGACACACATCCATCCCTGTGTCATCAGAGTCATTTCACTGCCCTAAAAATTCTCTCTTCTGATTTGCCTATTCATTATCCTCCCTATTTTTCCCAGCCGACACCACAGACCCCACCGACCAATCTTTTTATCATGTGCAGCTTTTAGGTCTAACTTTAGTAACACTTATTTCTGACTGAGTTTCATAAAAAATGTTTATTTGACCTTTTTCAATCTTGTGTTATAGAGGACCTTTTCATTATGTATATAAAGTGGAGGGAGGGGTTTGGTTTGGTTTTTTGTTTTTTCAGCAAATCTGAACATCAGATGTGAAATCTACACAGCTGTAAGCATTCTTCTGGGAACCTGCACTAGGGTTCATCTCAACTGCTTAATGCAATTACCTAACCCAGTCATGTAGTAATAATGTAATTTGCCCATTTCTACAGCTGAAAAGAAGTTTAATCTTGAAAAGGAAAATTTTGCTTCCTCATAACTTCCCTACCTTGAAACTGCATCATAATTAGCTTACCTGTTTATTCTCCAAATCAAACTGCCAGTTAACCGTTCTCCTTAGAAATATGTATTTAGTCATATGACATTAGTGTAATGAATAGGCAGATGTGTGTGTGAGTGTGTGTGTGTGTGTGTGTGTATGCATTCCTGTTTTCATATTACAAGTAACCTATCTAAAATACAAAACTGCCTTCAGGAAACACTCTAAATTAACACTGCTTTAACCAATTCTCCTACTTATCTACTAAGTTTCACTTCTCACCATCCCCAGCACCACAAAACTCCTTTCTGCTCTGTACAATTCCCTAGAACTATTTAAAAGCTATTTCCTCTGCCTGGAACATACCTTTTCCCTTTTGGTCTAGATGGTTTACAAAGCTTCTTTTCCAAACAAATTTTTCCAAACAAAATTTCCTTGCTGTTAGTCTATATTAGATACTATTCCAGAATGTTCTTATTAGTCTACTGCACGTGCTTCATTATGGCACTATTTAAGCAAGCAATAACAAATTATGATTTCTCTATATCCTTTACAACATTTTATATTCCTTCTGAATTACCATGTACCAACATTTTTACATGTCTTCAGTTACTATTTTAAAAAAACTGCAAAATCAGATCCAGAATTCTTACAAATGTTAATATCAACTTCCTTCCTTCCCTCCTCCCCTCACCATTTTGTGTGTGTGTGTGTGTGTGCGTGTGTGCGTGCGTGCATGCGTGTGTGTGCGCGCGCGCTCCGCTGTAGGGCTAGAACTCAGGGCCTAGGCACTGACCCTGATATTTTTGCTCAAGGCCACTTTGAGCCACAGCAGCACTTCTGGTTTTCTGGTGGTTAACTGGAGATAAGGTCTCATGGACTTTCCTGCCCAGGCTGGCTTTGAACCACAATCCTCAGATTTCAGCCTCTGGACAAGCTAGAATTACAGACTTGAGATACCAGTGCTTGGTTTAATGTCAACTTTCGTCTATGATTTGCCAAGAATGTTCTAAAAATACCCTTGAAGCTTCATACTAGAGTATAGCAGATTACTAATCTAAAACACTTAAAAATGCCTTGGGATCTTACTTCAAATCAAACTTGCCTGTTAAATCCTGTAGCTTGGCCCACAAAGAGAAACACATTTTTCTCTGGAACTTCTGGCCACCAAGAACTCAGAACTCTGCTATTCTGGAGACTCTGCTCACTCTCAAACTACTTCAAAAGCGCATGTGCCAAGAATTCTGAAGGCTTCTGTTCTGAAGGCTTCCACAGAGTCAAACAAGGTATACTCAGTGCCTACCGCCACCTGAAGTGATTTCTTCTCTCCTCTCCACCTGCCCCAAATTCGGTTCTCTGAGAGTCAGCCTGAAAGCCAGCTCCAGGATTTCTTTCCTTTTCAAGTGATCATTACATGCACCATATCAATTAAAACAGAAATCTTGCTCTGCTTGTATTCTCATTACTTTTTTTTTTTTTTTTGGGTCCGGGCGTGGGGCCTGAACTTTGGGCCTGGGTGCTGTCCTCAGCTCTTCAGCTCAAGGCTAGCGCTCTACCACTTGAGCTACAGCGCCACTTCCGGCTTTTTTCTTTTTTTTTTTTTTGGGCCCGGCGTGGGGCCTGAAATCGGGGCTGGGCGCTGTCCCTCAGCCCTTCAGCTCAAGGCTAGCACTCTACCACTTGAGCCACAGCACCATTTCCGGCTTTTTTCTTATGTGGTGCTGAGGAATTGAACCCAGGGCCTCGAGCATGCAAGGCAAGTGCTCTACCACTGAGCCACCTTCCCAGCCCCCGGCTTTTTTCTTATGTGGTGCGGAGGAATCGAACCCAGGGCCTCAGGCATGCAAGGCAAGTGCTCTACCACTGAGCCAACTTCCCAGCCCCTTATTACTTTTTTATATCACATCTTTCAGCTCTCTTGAGGTTGAAAACTTGGTCTCAGGGGGTTGAAAACTTGGTCTCCAGCTGGTGGCATTATTTGGGAAGACACTAGGTGTGGCCTAGCTAAAGAAAGTAGATCACTAAGAGTGTGACTTTGAGGTTGTACCCTTGCCTTAGCCCCTTGGTGACTTGCTTTCTCTACTTCTTGGCCATCAGAAGGTGTACAACCTTGCTCTAGCACATGTTTGCTGCCGTGATGTGTCCTGCCTCACCAGAAGGATATCCTGCCGACTGAAACCTCAGAAACTGTGAGCCGAAATAAATCTCTCTTTTTGAGTTGTTTCTATCAGGTTTATCACACTGATTTTTTTTAAAGGACTCCCTTGCTTACTGTCATAAATATTCCAGAAATTTGTAAAATCGAATCAAAATCAGACTAGCTTTGTCCTTGAACTCAGGTTTTAAAAAAATGCAGAAAAAGCCAAGTGTCAGTGGCTGTAATCATAGATACTTAGGAAACTGAGATCTGAGGATCCAAGTCCAAAGCCAGCCTGGGCAGGAAAGTCCATGAGACTCTTATCTCCAATTACCTACTTATAAAGCCAGAAATGGAGCTGTAGTTCAAGTGGTAGAGTGTCAGCTTTGAGCAAAAAGCTAAGGCAGGGTGGGGGTAGGGGATGGGGAAGGGATGGAAAGGGGAAACAAAGGAGGAGGCAACAATGCTTGATAAGAAATGTACTCATTATCTTGTCCATGTAATTGTAACGCCTCTGTAGTATATTCACTATTAAAAAAAAAAAAAAGAGGAGGGGGAAGCTAAGGCATTGTACACAGGCCCTGAGTTCAAGCCCCAGTACCAACACACACACACACACACACACACACACAGCCAGAGAAAACAATTTCTATAATTGTAGTTTCATCAATATTTATATTATATGTCTAATATTATGGCAAACAAAACAAATGCAATGTGCATGCCCTTCTCAGGAGACAGCAAGTAAGGCCAACTTCATTTGCTGACATATTAAATATCTTTCATCACCACATTTTCCTGCTTTTTTGTTTTGTTTTTTGCTGGTCTGAGACTTGAACTCTGGGCCTGGGCTCTGCCTCTTTCTTTTGCTCAAGATTAGTGCTCTACCATGGTGCCACTTCCGGCTTTTTCTGAGTAGTTTATTGGAAATAAGAGCTTCATGGACTTTACTCCTCAGACTGCTTCCAACTCCTCAGATGCCAGCCTAGGATTACAGACGTGAGTCACCAGCATCTGGCTTTCCTGCTTCTTTATGAGAGCAGAAGTGGAACCATGGCTAGCATCCCTGCCACAAAGAATTCAACAAATGGCCGTTGAATAAGTAAATGAATAAGTAATAAAAAGTAGTGACTCTCTTGCTGTCCCGGAGGCTGGGCTTACTGCCTCCTTCTCCAACCTCTCCATTACTCTTTCATTAGTGATACACAGCTAAGAAAGACACCTATGATAGAAAATAATTGGCAGCTATGTTTTTCTTTTGTCTTGGTACTTGTACTCTTAGATAACTTTTTAGTTTCTGTTGTCTAATTGTTTGTTTTTTTGTGTGTGTACTGGTAATGTGGCTTGAACTCAGGGCCTGGCACTTTCGCTTGACTTTTTCACTCAAGGCTAGTGCTCTACCTCTTGAGCTACACCTCCACTTCCAGCTTTTTGCTAGTTAACTAGAGAGATAGAGTCTCTTAGATATGTCTGCCTGGGCTGACTTCAAATTATAATCTTTAGATATCAGTGAGATGATTAGCTGGATTACAGGTATGAAGCCACAAGTGCCTAGCTTGTTGCCACTTTCTATCTGGGGTAGGGAACCTTTTCTCTGCCAAGGGCCACTTATTTAGAATATCATTTTAAATTATCAGTGTAAGCCAGGTGCTAGAGACTCATGCCTATGATTCTAGCTATTAAGGACACTGAGATCTGAGCACCTCAGTTCAAAGCCAGCCAGGGCAGAAAAATCTGAGACTCTTATCTCAATTAACTACCAAAAAGCCAGAACTGGAGCTGTAGTTCAAATGTAGTAGAGTGGGGTTGAGAATGGAGCTTAGTGGTAAGTGCTTGCTTAGCATGTATGAACACAAAACCTAGCCTTGAACACAAAACCTCAGGGACGACACCCAGGTGCTGAGTTCAAGCCTTAGGGTGATGCATGTGTATGCACATGCGCACAAGCACACACATGCAATTATAAAGGCAGACAGCTGTGGGCAGCTTACAAGAAGCATATGTGTTTGTCCCACTGAGTACCAAATGATTTTGAGATTTCAGATGGCCCACCACTGTCTAAATACTTTAATTCTGCTTCAAAAGCACCTCGAACTTACTATGTACGTTTAGTGTCCCTTGCTTAGATATTCAATGTCCTGAAATTTGTACTTAATTCTTCTCACTCTCCTTTACCTTCTTTCCACCAAGATTGTACTAGACTCTCACCTGCCCCACCACAATAGCCTCCTAGAAGTGCCCATCCCTTCCCCTAGTGGGGGTTGAGCTCAGGACCTCACCACTGCTAGGGAAGTACTTTACCACTTGAGTTATACACCCAGTATTACTTTAACCTTCTTAATGACTCCTACTCTTAATCCTGCCCTCCTATGTCATCTTTTTTTCCCCAAAACTGAAGTGACTATGATTTTCCCTTGCTTACAACAAATTTAATAACTTCCCTTACAATTCCAATCAAATACACATTATTTACCATGGAATTCCTTATGGCCCACCAGACTCATTCTTCTCTCTTCTAATAAACCACACTTCAGCCACACTGCCTTTGCTGTCTTTCTTTTGCACACACCAGACCTTAAGTATTTTCTTATAATTTTTTCTGACTATAAACCCCAAGACAGCAAGAAAAATCTATTTTTATTTCTCTACTACAGACTGAGTATAATGCCTAGCACTTTCTATATTTGGATGAAGAAACTGGTACCCTATATACTTTTTTTTTTTTTGTCGGTCAGGAGGCCTGAACTCTGGGCCTGAGGCACTGTCTCTCAGCTCAGTTCAAGGCTAGCACTCTACTACTTGAGCCACAACACCACTTCCTGCTTATGTGGTGCTGAGGAATTGAACCCAGGGCCTCATGGATGCAAGGCAAGCACTCTACCACTGAGCCACCTTCCCAGCCCCACCCTATATACTTTTAATTTATATTAATATATACCATATATTTCTCATGTTAGGTAACAGTCTATACATATCAATATACAATATTCTTTTTTTTAAGTCCAAGACCAGGACTCAAACTTGATACTTGATGCTTTTGCTCACTGGCTGGCACTCTACCAACTGAGCCATACCTCTAATCCCTCAACATGGAATATATAATGCATTATTGTCATGTGATAAAGGTTTGGGCTGGCTTTTGATCCAGTTTCCTGATAAGTAGTCTCTAAAATTTTGCAGTTTCCAGAGCATCACAAAGGTTTGCCAAATTATTCGTATGGGTCTTTTCATAGTGGGTTTGTCATTCATAGTGTCATTCATAATGGTAATATGGAAGATCACTAGACAGATTCTACTAAGGAGCTGACTCAGATCAGACATGGTAGCTCATACCTACAATCTCAGCTACTTGGGAGGTTTGGGATTTAAGATCAGTAGTTGTCAGTTAGATGCCAGCCCTTAAGCCCTGCAAGACCTTATCCAAAAAATAACTAAAGCAAAACAGGGGTAGGGTTGTTGCTCACGTGGCAGAGAGTCATTAACTAGTCCATTAGTACACATGAAGACCTGAGTTGAAATACACAGCGGGGAGGGGGGAGATAGAGATACAACTCAAGGGGGGCTGCCCATGCTGGAAAGACAAACCATGTGACTAGATGGTCAAGGTAACAGAAATCAAAGTAGCCAATGATTCAATCCATCAAGCCCACTAATGAAACCTCAGTAAAAGTTTGGAACACTAAGAGCTTCCCTACACAGACTGCTACACACCCCTGTGGGTATGGATATGAGGACGGGTATGGGTGTAAGGATGAGAGGTGGTAGCCTCACTCCCTGTGGAATGGACCCAGAAGTCTTGTACCTGGCAGATCTTGCCCCGTATCTCTCTTGATGTATTGTGAAGTATATTCTTCTGTGTTACCAGAAAATTATAATTGTGAAGTATATCCCTTACCTGAATTCCTAAATTATTCTAGCAAATTAGCAAATGTGAAGAGGGTAGGAATGGCCCAAATTTGTAGCCAGGGGCCTAGACATGCTTGAGCTTTTGGCTGGTGCCTGATGTGAGAGCAGTCTTGTGGGCAACTTGAGCCTTTAGCAGGGCAGTCTGGCTACATCTAGGAGTTAGAATCTGAACTATGATTATGTAACAAACAGCAACAGATACTAGCAACCGAAATGTGTCACGAGCTGAATGCAAGTGTTTTTACACACATTATTTCTAAATATTTTCAAAATATTATTTCTAAGCCTCACAATATGATCACATAATAATCAAAATGTCCCACAGCCAATAAGTAAGAAAACCTAAGTACAAATTCAGGACTGTCTGGTTTAAAAGCCCATGACACAGTCACTCAATACTTCTACTTCTCCTATTGTTAGGTAAACATCTCACAAAGCAATATATGAGACTGCTAGCTAAGGCTTTGTGATATTACATCCTTGTTCAAATTATAGACTGCAATATCACAGTGAAATCTAGGGCACTCCACAAATTTGTTTTATACGAAGTATGAAATATCATATTTTAATATGAATTCTTTTAACTGCTTCACTTACTTGTTTGTGTTTTAGAAAAATGTTTCTGGAGAAAATCAACAATCTGAGCCAAAACCTTCTTATTACAATGTGTTGATAATTTTTCATCACATTCGTAACACCTGAAAAAATATAAATATAAACTTTAAGCAAATATTATGACTATACTTCCAGTAAGTTTGCATATCAGGTAACAAAGTTGATATACAAACACTTTTTGCCTCTCTTCTTTTGGCACATTCTGAAATGTACTCTTTTGTCTTATAAGAAAATTGGCAGAGAACACAATGTGGAAGGCATTAGCTAAACCCAGAGAAATAAGCTAGAAGAGTTCATACAAAGCCTTCTACTTTAAATGAAAGGTTCTGCAGTTTACCCCGAATGAAATGGAATGCCATGAGGGGTTTTTAAGCAGGGCAGGAGTATGGCCCAATTTATATTTTAAAAACATCACTCTGACTATGTGATAAACTAGACTGGAGGACATCAGGAATAGAAGCAGAGCAGTACAGCAGCATGAATCTGGAGCAAAGGAGACATACTGAATTATCTATGTCCAGGCAGAAACAGCTTTACATTCAATATGAAAGATGAGGGATACCAAAGAGTCAAAATAACTGCCACGAGAAGAGAGTAGTAGGGTAGCACATATTAGTGATTTGAAGTATGGACTAACTGTTTCCCAGGGGACAGTAACCCAATACTCAGACATGTTTTGTTTACTTCCTGGCTGTTTCTGGCAGTAGAGGCCAGAGAAGCTGCTAACTGTCCTATAAAGTCAATGGTGCTAAGATGAAGAAACCTTGGTGAATATAAAACAAGACTCGCTGTTAGTTGATAATGTTTAAATTAACTGGTAATAGGGATACAGGAACACATTATTGTTATTGTTATTATTATTATTATTATTGTTATTGTCAGTCGTGGGGCTTGAACTCTGGGCTTGGGCACTGTCCCTCAGCTCTTCAGCTCAAGGCTAGTGTTCTACCACTTGAGCTACAGCACCACTTCCGGCCTTTTCTGTTTATATGGTGCTAAGGAATTGAACCCGGGCCTCGTGCATATAAAACAAACACTCTACCACTGAGCCACTTTCCAGCCCCACATTAAACTATTTTGTCTACTTCTGTTAGAAAGCTAGCAATTAAAATGAGATGAAAGGAAGAAAGAAGAAAGAAAGAAAAGAAGGAAGGAAGGAAAGAAAGAAAGAAAGAAAGAAAGAAAGAAAGAAAGAAAGAAAGAAAGAAAGAAAGAGGTAAGAAAGAAAGAAAGGCCAAAATATCTGTAGGCTTGTAGCTTGATTATTCAGCAATAGACAAAGACAAAGCTTTTTATCGTTTGGAGCTGATCTGTAGACAGTTAGGTAAAGTATTTTTATAAGTACACTTCTTTTTAGAATACTACTTGTAATTAAGTTTTATTTGTGGTTTTAGTATTAAGATGTATCTTTTCTATATTACCCCTACTTTCTTTATCATCATGGGATCTAATGGTCATATAAGAATATTTATTTGGCCAGGCATTGGTGGCTCATGCCTATAATTGTAGCTACTCAGGAGGCTGAGGATCACAGTTCAAAACCAGGCAGGCAGGAAAATCTGTGAGACTCTTCTCTCCAATTAACTACCAGAAAACCAGGAGTGCTCGCCTTGAGCAGACAAGCTGCCTCATGTGGTCAGTCTTCCTCACTGTAACTACTAGTGATCCTGAGATTATTAATGGCTATAAAGTAGACTTGGATTCATTTTCAAAATGCATTTAAATACTTAACCTGCTCAATACAATCTCCCTCTGCTTCGGAGATGTGATACAGAAAATAGTACCAAAAACATTTTTTCTCAACAGACCAAGTTGGAATTCAAACAATTTAGGTACAATTGTCAGGCTTTCACCATATTAGATGTGCAATATTTAACTTACTTGACTTGTGACAAAAATAGTAAGAATATAAAATAATTGTTGATTTACAAAATACTGAGATGTCAAGAAATGTTTGCTAATATAGTTGATTTGCTACATAATCCACTGTTTTAACTTTTATATAACAAAAAGAACAAGTAAATAAAAATCAGGATCATTGCAGAGAATTTAGAGTTAAAAAAAGACAGTTCAAAATAACAATGTGATGGATGCCTACTCAAAACAACAAAAAAATTTAAATTGAGTTTTTGGTATACAACAGGCACTATACAAAGTGCTTACACGATCTAATTATTTTAAGTGGATCTTCATAGAGTATATGTTCTTTCTACAGGAGGGCTCATAAATCAGTACTTTAGTAGAAGTATAGGGAAAATGAATCTTCAACAGACAACTTTGAGTACTTAGAAAAATTCATCAACAGGTTAACTTTAAGTTTAAAGCATGATTGAACTCTGTTTAGGTTTCAGCATGACCAATAGGAAGAAATACAGTAGCCCTGATTGAATAGGTATGGTTTAAGAGAGGACTGGTAGCAGCTATGGATGTATTAAATACTCCTGTGTGACTCTGACATGAAGTCAGACATAAGAACCAATGCTCAAAGCAGTCTTGCAACCACTGTAAGTACCTCTTTATTGCCCCAATTAAATAACCAAATCTGTGATTTACCTTCCTTTTTATACAGTTCAGGTCTCTCTACTTTAACCTGGCTTTCCATTGAACCTAAATTAATGAAGTTTTGTACTGAAATTGTTTCTTATATTGTTGTTGTTGTTTCACAATCAGGAAGAAAAAAAAATTGCACAGCAGTTAAATTCCTATAAAAAACATTTGACAAGCTTATATAGCTTCTTGTTATAGGAAAATAATTCTACAAGCCCACAAAAATGATTTTAATTATTTTCATTTTACTATAAATCTAACATACGTATAAAAAGTAGTAAATTAATCATCTTTCTAACTCTATGTAAATATAAAAGCAAAATAAATTATATTAAGTATAGATAAAATATCTTGGTGCCAGTGGCTTACTCCTGTAATCCTCACTAATCAGGAGGCTGAGATATGAGGATTGAGGTTCACCACAAGGATAGGCAGACAAATTGGAGAGACTGATATCTCCAATTAACCACAAAAAAGTTGCAAGTGGAGGTATGGCTTCAGTAGCAGAGTGTCAGCCTTGAGTGAAAAAGCTAAGCAAGAGTGTGAGGCTCTGAGTTCAAGCCCTAGTACTAGCACAAAAGATAAATGAATAAAAGAGACATGCTAGGCACCAGTGGCTCTCACTGTAATCCTAGCTGCTCAGGAAGCCAAGATGTGAGAATCACAGTTCAAAGCCAACCCAGGCAGAAAAGTCGGTGAAACTCTTATCTCCAATTAACCAGAAAAAAAAGCCACAAATGGAGCTGTGGTTCAAGTGATAGAATGCTAGCCTTGAGCACAAAAGCTCAGGGACAGTGCCCAGGCTCTAAGTCACAGAACAAAAGAAAAAAAACATAAACTGATAAAATATCTTTAGTTTATCTTATAAAGTTCAAAGAAAAAGAGAAAGACTTTAGTTTGTTTGTTTGAGTGGACACAAGTACTAACAAATTTAACTTACCATATAATCCATGTACTCAGACTAACTGTAATACAATGCGAATCTGTTCTGCAACTCCGGAAGTGCTTCAATGAATGCTGGCCTTCTGAGTTTTTACCACATCCCTGAAGAGGAACAGATGACAGATGCATGATGTACATCCAAGCTTGTTTCATATTAACCAAAACTTAAATTGGCTCAAACATACTGAAAAGGTTTTGTCTTTAATTTCAGCAGGAAAGAATAGTTTCAGAAAACATACAGATTCTTATCCAACTTAAATTTTTTGGCAGAGGTTAACTTCCTTTTTTATTCTATAGTATTTAACTAAAACAATCATAAGCAAAGTTAATTTTCCGAACATTTAGAAAGGCCTACTACATCTTCTGTCTTGCACACTGTTGAACACTAAAGATCCTGGCAGGCCAGGGGGACCCTTGCTCCAAACATACATTTCCCAGTCCTGGACTCACCTCCACCCCAACCTCACTGAGAACTAATACAAGTAATTTCCCTCACTAGATACAGCAGGAAACCAGTCAATTCTAGTGAGCATGATGTGAGAGGAAGAAGTAAAGTCTAATGGATATTTCCAAGAAAGGTTTACATTTTTTGTTAAAGATGTACTCTTTCCTCCTCTTGATGATCTCTAGAGATTGTAACAGGAAGCATAAAGTCCGAATTATCTTCAGTCATCCTGAAGCCATAAAGTTGGGATGACACGAAAAAAATGAAAGAAATCTCAGTTTTGCCTTTGTTGTTGTTGTTTGGTACTGGTACCAAGGTCTGAACTCAGGGTCTCATGATCTCACTTGACTCAGCTTTTTTTTAAATTGTGACTGGCACTCTACCACTTGGGCCACATTTTTTGACTGACATTTTGCTAATTAACTAGAGAGTCTCTCAGATTTTGCTGCCCAGGCTGGCTTTAAACTGAGAGTCCGCAGGTATTAGCTTCCTGAATAGTTAGGATTACAGAGATAAGCCAGTGACACCAGGCTAAAATAGCAAAGTTTTACTGATCTTTCTCTTTAATTAACTAAGTTTAAAGTGTCCCTACTTCTGGACTTTCTATATTAGATAAGAAAGATTCTTTTTTTTTTTTTTTTGCTGGGTGCTAATGGCTCACTCCTCTAATCCTAGTTACTCAGGAAGCTGAGACCTGAGAATCACGGTTTGAAGCCAGCCCAGGCAGGAAAGGCCATGAGACTCTTATCTCCAACCAACTATTCAGAAAAAGCTGGAAGTGGCACTGTGACTCAAGCAGTAGAGCACTACCCTTAAGCAAAAAAAGTTTGAGCTCTGGGTTCAAGCCCCAGGACTGGCTTAAAAAAAAAAAAAA